>NW_003852415.1:2205492-2230505 GCF_000181295.1 Otolemur garnettii
GCCTGTGGTCCCAGCAACTTGGGAGGCGAAGGCAGGAGAATCATTTAAGCCCAGGAGTTTGAGGTTGTTGTGAGCTATGATGCCAAGGCACTCTACCCAGGGTAACAGAGTGAAACTCTGTCTCAAAAAAAAAAAAAAAAGTACAAATTCTTGGGCATCAAAGCTCCAGGGCAGGACCCAGGAATATGTATTCTTGATTCTCCTTCAGGGATTCTGATGGCCAGTGAAATTTGAAAATTCCCAGTGTGGAAGCCTTGCAAGTTGGACCCAGCAGCTGCTTTGGTGGCCACCAGCAGGATACTGGTCCTCTTTAGGCATCACTTTTGTTTTTTATAACAAGAATGGCTTCCTCACAGGGCTGCTAAAAGTGAAATAATGTGAAAGCTCTTAAAATCGAATAAACCCTCTGTAAACATCTACTGAATCCACATCTATCCTCTTCCTCTCTGCCAAATAGCATTTTCTCTGATGATAAGAAATGTAAACAAAGGCACAATGCAATATATTTTTAAGAGTTCATTTGCACAAACAGCAATTCATGAATCGGGCAGCTCCAAATCAGAAATGATCTGGATCCTCTTATGTCTTAGACCGTGTCTTCCCGGGATATGCTGCTGCACATGCTTTTTTGAGCCTCTTTGAGGTTCCATGGGAAGAGCACAGGGCTAGGAATGGAACATGAGGAGTCCTGATGGGGACCTCACCACTGATTTACTCAGTGGCTTCAAGTGGCCCAAATTCAGCTGTGAAATGGAAAAGACAACCTGGCCCTCACAAGGGTCTCCTGCCTCGTCTCTACTGGGGATAACCTGCTGTTGATCCCACTGGGTTGTTTGGGTTGTTTTAAGGCTCAGGCAACATGTGCAGGGGTCTTGAAGTTGTCATTGTTGTTTAGTTGGCCTGGGCCAGGTTTGAACCCAGCTCCCTTGGTGTATGTGGCTGGCACCATAACCATTGTGCTACGGGTGCCCAGGGGTCTTGAAAATGGTGAAATATTGTTAACTTTTATTTTATTTTATTTTTTTAAAGACACAGTCTTGCTCTGTTGCCTGGGCTGGAGTGCAGTGGCATCATCATAACTCACTGTAGCCTTGAACTCCTGGGCTCATATGATCCTCCTGCTTCAGCCTCTCAGTAGTTGGGGCTACAGCCACGTGCCACAATGCCCAGCTAATAGTTTTTGTTTTTGAGACAGAGTCTTACTCTGTCACCCTGGGTAGAGTACCATGGCATCATAGGTCACAGAAACCTCAAACTCTTGGGCTCAAGCAATCCTCTTGCCTCAGCTTCCTGAGTAGCTGGGACTATAGGCGCCCACCACAATGCCTGGCTAGTTTTTCTATTTTTAGTAGGGACAGAGTCTCACTTTTGCTCAAGCTGGCCAGCTAATGTTTTTGTTATTTATAGAGACTGGGTCTTACTATTGCGCAGCCTGATTCAAACTCCTGGCCTAAAGCAGTCCTCCTGCCTTCGCTCCCCAAAGTGCTGAGATTATAAGCCTGAGCCACCATATCTGGCCTCTAGTGCCCTTTCTTGAACTTTAAAAAAAAAAAAAAAAGGGACTCTGGACTTGCCCTTTGAGAGGAGACTAAAAAGGGCTTTCTTCTTCTCACGTCATACCTCTCCCTGAAGTGCAGCCTGAGCATAGGGCCCTCGGCACCCTTGCCTGTATAGTCAGCTTGTTCAGTATAAGCTCTGTCCTGGCTGCATGAGCTTCTCTCAGGTCTGGCTTCCAGAGCATCCCCTTCACCAGTAAAGAGAGGAGGGAACCACTTGCTGATCTTCTGAGCTGGGTCCTTCTGCAGCTTCAGGATTCCTATGGAGCATTCTTGTTCCCTTTGATTTCCAGAGGCTCACAGCTTACTACAGAAGGGCCTTTTGCCAAGGAGTGGCAAGATGAAACCATTTTATTTATTTATTTATTTATTTTTGACACAGAGTCTCTGTCACCATGGGTAGAATGTCATGGCATCCTAGCTCACAGCAACCTCAAACTCTTGGACTTGAGCAATCCTCTTGCCTCAGCCTCCCAAGTTGCTGGGACTACAGTTGTGCACCACTGTGCCCGGCTAGTTTTTCTATTTTTAGTAGAGACAGGGTCTTGCTTTTACTCAGGCTGGTCTTGAACTACTGTGCCCAAGCAATCCACCTCCTGGGCCTTCCAGAGTGCCAGGATTACAGGCATGAGCCACCACACCCGGCTGAGCCTTTATGTCTATATGTGCCTAGGATGGTTCCTCTCTTGAGTGTCGGAAAGTGGCCATGGCGGCATAGTACAGAACTGATTTAGTCCGTACCCTCAGGAGAAATAAGGCTGGGAGTGAGAAGTTTTCTCCTAAGGGCCTTGTGGTCCGGCCTTACCAAGTTCTCTCGTAGCCTCACAAGTGGCAGTGATCAATGGTAATGAATGGGGATTGGTGGGGCTCGGATGCTTTGAAGATGTTAGAGCCCTTAGGAAGATGTAGTTCCTTTCTTTCTCTGGAAGGAAGGTGCCCCATTATTTGTCCTAGGTATGACTTAACCTGTATTCTCATGCTACTTTACAAAAATCTATGGCTTTTTTTAGGAAGACCCCATCCTGAGCCAGAGCTCTGTCCCTCGCAAGTAACCCACACAAGCCCCTGGCCATTTAGTCTTTGGCTCTGCTGTATTCTTTCCATGAATCCTACTTGTTTTACATTGCACCCCCTCCAGCCAGCCTCCCTGTTGACAGCAGGCCATGGGACAAATGGGAACAGGTGGATGAAGGCACTCATGTCCCTGGCCTGTCAGATGGTTTCTTTTTGAGACAATACACCACAGCCTTTATTTTATTTATTGAACAAATATTCATCAAGCATCTACTCTGCACCAAGCAACATTCTGAGCACTGAGGAGGAAGCAGTAATCGGGAAAGAGAAGGCCCCTATTCTGGTAGAGTTCACATTGGAGGGAAGAGAGGTTAGACTGTAAGCCAGTCACTCCAGGAGTGAGTAATGGTGGAAATGTCAGGCCGCTGAAGAGGGGGAGTGACTTCTGAACAGGATATTGGGAGCTGTTTTTGTGTAAGTAGGTCCCTGGGTAACTCCCTAAACAAGGCTAGATGTTGCTCTCTTGGGATGGTGTCAGATGTGGGTGACTAATAGTTTTTTTGATGCAAGCTTTGGATTTCTGTTTCCTTCCAGACTTCTCTCTGAGATCACAAGGCAGGGTTAGTTACTTATGAACTTGGCTTCTTAGGAAAAGCTACATGAGGCCCACCCTATCTCTTTTTGGAGGTGCACACGCAAGTGAGAAGGCCTGGGTCTTGCTCATGGCAGTCCTTGAAGTAACAACTCTTCCAGGCAGCAAGTAATTGTCCAGGTCTGAGTTTCCTGCCTGAAAGACTGGGAGGACTGTCACCAAGAAAGTCTGTCTAGGCTTAGAAGAAAGCATGGGAGGCTTAGGAACGTTGATTATCACATGAACTCCACTTTTAGGAAGGGCAGCATGTTGCCTTGCAGACAAAGGAGACAGTTCTTCTTCTCCTTTGGGCTGTTTTATCTGTGAAAGGGCAGGGAGTGGTGAATTCAAGCCAGCAGAATAACACACAGGCCCATAGAATCCATGTACTGGCTGTTGAGTGCTGGCATCTGGGAAAAAGTTGGTGAGAAATGCCAAAGCATTTGAATGGAGCTTTGCATGTTGCCTACTTTTCAAATGTGAAAAATTTGTAGTAAATGAGGTTTGCATGATATGACTTTGGCTGGTCGGGTGGCTTGAAAGACACCCACTCATTTTCCCTCCTTCCTAACTGAGTCATGGGGAAGGTCTGAGAGCTCATGGACAATAGCCGTCAGTGCAGTCAGCCTAAGGGACCTTTGGATCTGGAAGCCAACAGTAATTTGCACTCTCACTGAAAGGGGAGGTAGAGGAGGCTGTAGTGATTGCTGCTCTCAAAAGTAGACCTAGACTGGCTTTTTGTGAAGTTCACCAAGAGGACAATGTCAAGGAAAACACCCAACCCTTAAAAGAAGGAATGTATTGTATACCACAGAGGCTCCTGCGCTGACAACTGAAAGGAAGCATGGATGCTAGGCTCAGCTGAAGAATAAAGCCTTTTATCAGCATTGCTTTTTTTTTTTTTTTTTTTAAATCAGAAAAGTTTCCCTGTAGAGCTCATTCCCCTTCCCTAAACTTAGCATCTTGTCTTTTTACAGCCTAGGTTAAGTCTGCTCTTCAGCTACCTTGCACCCCCCAAAGATGAGGAGGAAACCCAACACCAAGGCTGTAGGTCCAGATCCAGGTATACTAGATAGACTATAAGCTGGTGAGAGAGTGCTGTTTGCCTTTTAGTAGGGTACTTAGTATACAGAAACGTTCGATAGTGAGTTGCCCAGTCTTGGGGAGCCCCAAATGGGAAGTCTTCATGGTACTGGGGCTTCCTTGTGTCATTCTGCCTTTCATCTGTTTTCTCTAGGTGGTACACTCTATAGGTAGTTCTTTCTTTATGTGGCAAACTGCTGCTGTGCCCAACATGTGTACTGTGCCCTAGAGACTGGAACGACTCAAGTTGGGCTTGAGCTGCACAGTTTTTTTGTTTTTTTTTTTAATTTTTTGCAGTTTTTGGCTGGAGCTGGGTTCGAACCCACCACCTTCGGCATATGGGGCCGGTGCCCTACTCCTTTGAGCCACAGGCGCCACCCTGCACAGTTCTAAGGGTCTTTTTTTTTTTTTTAATTTTTATTTCTTTTTTTTTTAAACTTAATATAAGGGTACAAATATTTAGGTTACATTGTTTACATTTCTAAGGTAAAGTTCAAGTTGTAGTTGAGCTCTTCACCCAGGGGACGTCCTGAACACCCTCACACTGTGCACACTAGGTGAGATCTCACCGATCACCCTCCTGAACACCCTCACACTGTGCACACTAGCTGAGATCTCACCGATCGCCCTCCTGAACACCCTCACACTGTGCACATTAGCTGAGATCTCACCGATCGCCCTCCTGAACACCCTCACACTGTGCACATTAGCTGAGATCTCACCGATCGCCCTCCTGCATCCCCCCTCCCTATTTTTTGCCCTCCTCCTTGCCTGACTGTATTTGTGTTTTTTCTTTTGTGTGGGCACGTAGTTGTTTATATATTGGTTTCACATTAGTATTGAGTATATTGGATCTTTTTTTTCCCACTCTTGAGAAACTTTACTAAAAAGAATGTATTTCACTCCATCCAGGTAAACATAAAAGATGTAAAGTCTCCATCTTTTATTATGGCTCAATAGTACTCCATGGAGTACTATTACTCCATATGCATATATATATGCACCGTTTATTAATCCGTTCCTGGGTTGATGGGCACTTGGGTTGTTTCCATGTCTTAGCAATTGTGACTTGAGCTGCAGTAAACATTCTAGTAAGAATCATTTCTTTATTCAGAAAACATTCCCCATGTGCCATCTCTGTTCTCAGCATTATGCCAGATGTGGTGTTGGGAAAGGTCACTCAGGGAAATGTTAGTCAATGTCCGTGTCCTCAAAGTGCTGTCTGGTCAGGGAGTAAACATACTACACTTAGAAACAAAACAAAACTAAGTGTTACATAAGAATGAGAAGCCCACAGGGTGCAACAAACTATATGGTAAGCAAAGATGATAGCTGAGGGTGTCTCTCCCCAGTTGCTTCCACCGACAGTTTGATGGCATTGGAACTATGGAACTGAACACATAAGGCTGGAGGAATTGTCACGTCTTTGAGGGCAATTGCTCTTCTGCGGCATTCACTTTGTCCATCAAGGACTTTGGGGTCAGACAGCCATGGGTTTCTATCATTAGAAGCTGGATGACCATGGGCAGAATACAGAGGTTTTCTTATCTGTAAAAATCAAACCAGAGATGATGGCACCAACTTCAGGGGTTTTTTTGTGAGGGCTTAAATGGAAAATTCTGTGAAAAATTCTTTAGCATACTACTTAGTACATAGTAGGTCTTAGTACAGTGGTTCTCAACCTTCCTAATGCCGTGAGCCTTTAATACAGTTCCTGTGGGTTGCAACCCATGGGTTGAGAACCGCTGTCTTAGTACATATTAGTTTCTTTCCTTCTAATTTGAATACCATGTTAGATCAGAGCCTTTGGCTTAATGAATCAGAGCAGACTCTACTATAGATAGCCTGGGCTTGAAGTCCAACCTCATTACTTACTGTTATGTGACCTTGGGCAAGTTACTGAAATTCTGGTTTCCTCAACTTTTTTTTTTTTGAGACAGAGTCTCAAGCTCTCGTCCTGGGTAGAGTGCCATGGTGTCACAGCTCACAGCAACCTCCAACTCTTGGGCATAAGCGATTCTCTTGCCTCAGCCTCACAAGTAGCTGGGACTACAGGTGCACGCCACAATGCCCAGCTATTTTTTTTGTTGCAGTTGTCATTGTTGTTTTAGCAGGCCTGGGCCGGGTTCTAACCTGCCAGCCTCGGTATATGTGGCTGGCGCCCTACCCATTGAGCTACAGGCACCACCGGGTTTCCTCAACTTTAAGATGGGGGTTGGCTGGGCTCATTGGCTTACGCCTGTAATCCTGGCACTCTGGGAGGACCACCTGACTTCAGGACTTTGCCCACCTGACCTCAGGAATTTGCCCACCTGAGCAAGACCAAGACCCTGCCTCTATCAAAAAATTGAAAAATTAGCTGGGTGTTGTGGCAGGTGCCTGTAGCCCCAGCTACTTGGGAGGCTGAAGCAAGAGGATTACTTGAGCCCAGGAATTTGAGGTTGCTGTGGGGTATGTCTGTGTCACGGCACTCTACGTTCTACCTGTTGTAACAGAGAAAGACTCTTTCTCAAAAAAAAAAAAAATGGGACTAAAAGAGTATATATATTTACTATATATAGTGCCTATTGTATGGTGTGCATAATGTATTGACAGTTGTTATCATTTTTTAAAATTTCTAAATATTAAGGGGATACGAATGTTTTTGTTACATGGATAATGCTTAAGTCAGGGCAATTAGAGTGCCCATCATCCAAATAGTGTTGATTATACACAACAGATAGGTTTTTAGCCCCTCTCCTCCTTCCCTCGTGAGCCTTGATTTCCAATGACTTTTACTTCCTCTGTGCCCACGTGCACCCATCGCTTAATTCCAACTTAGAGAGTACATGTGGTGTTTGCTTTCTCATTCCTGAGACATTTCATTTAGGAGAATGGCCTTCAGTCCCACCCATATTTCTGCAATGGACATTAATCCATATTTTTTATGGCTTAGTAGTACTCCATGGTGTCCCTGTGCCCCATTTTGTTAATCCACTCATGAGTTGATGGGCTCTTGGATTGATTCCACATTTTGCAATTGTGAATTGTGCAAATAAATATTTGAATGCAGGTGTCTTTTTGATAAAAATGACTTTTTGTTGTTATGATTACTGTCTTCCATCAATGGTTATAGGCTGTCCAGATTTCAGCATTGTGGCTTCCTATATTTCCCTAATCACTTTTCCCCAAAAGGACTGAGGAGACCAAAGAGTAGAGGTAGTATAAGCCACCAGCATAATCACAGCTTTGAGGACAAACCCTGTGAGTGGGGAGGGAGCTCTAAGGAAGTCTGGAGTTGGCCTGCTGTGACCCTGCTAAGTTCTTAGAGACCTAAACTTAACCCATAAATCCATAAACCCCTTTCATAGGTGATTTTCCTCCAAATCAATGGGTCATTTTTGTTCCTGAAGGCCTTCCGCCTCCTAATCCTGACTTGGCCAAGTGCTTCGATTTGGAGATTTCAAAAATGCAGTCATACTGGTGGTCTTTGCACGCACATTGCTGCTTACCATGGCATTTTCCTTGGAACTCTTGGGCATTCCTGGGTGGCAGGGGGCTCGTTCTCGTGATTAAACTCAAGCTGAAGGCTCTCGGTTCTTCAGTGTTTCAGGGACCCAGCAGCCACCTCAGTCTTTCCTTGCGTTTTTCTGAGACGTCCACCCATCAGAGGCCCACCTTCCCCCATACCCAGTTGAGCCTCCTCCACAGGTCCGACGGCAGCTTACTTTGCAGAGCGTCTTTGCCCTTACATCTGGGACCCGGGAGCCCTTGCTTGTGCTCAGTTTTGCCCAGATCAGTTATTCACTAGCAGGTGAAAACAAACATCTAAGTGACACTGGCCGAGGGGTAGTGTGACGTATTTATAGCCCCAGAATTATGGACTGGAATGTGTAGACTTTCCTAAATAGCACCACCTTTGTGATGTTTCCATGTACACACCAGTGCGTAGGGATGGGTGATGAGTGTGGAAATCACTTCCATGGAATTCCCAGTGTGCAGGCAGTCCTGGGAAACAAGCTTTAGTGGTGGCCTTCCCACTGGTGGCTGTGCTCTCCATGCGTGAGACACCAGTGACAAGCATGCAGCCCGAGTGTGCAGACATGTTTTTGTGTGGGATACAAATTAGCCATGCTGTATTTTAGTACATTTTAGTATCCATAAATTCTGTATGGGCTTAAATGACCTTTTACATGGTAACATTTCCTTATATTTCTCTATGCAGCTCAAGTTTTCCTCAATTGTCCTACTCAGTGAACTCAGCTTCAATTTAATTTTTAGGTCATAAGATCATCGTTAGTGTACACGGATACGCGCATTTACCTCGTGATCGTATCAGGTCAAATAGCCTTTGGGGAGGAAGGCATAATGCTTTGTGCTTTAAGATTAGTCATTTGAGCCCAGGCACAGTGGCTCACACCTGTCATCTCAACACTTTGGGAGGCTGAGGCAGGAGGACTGCTTGAGGCCAGGAGTTTGAGACCATGCTGGGAGGTTGTGTAGAGCTCATCTCTACAAACATAAGAAAAAGAAAAATTATCTGGGTGTGGTGGCACTTGCCTGTACTGCCAGCTATTTGGGAGGTTGAGGCCTGAGGGTCACCTGAGCCCAGGATTTCAATGCTGATCACGAGGCCACTGCACTCCAGTCTGGACAACAGAGCAAGATCCTGTCTCAAAAGAAAAAAAAAAGAAAGAAAGAAAAGATCAATTATTTGTCTTGATGGGTTTTCAGCAATCTGGCAAGTGGAAGTCTAGATTGAATCCCAGTTTATCTTTTACGTGGCTCTGATTTTAAAAGGACCCTCAACCATACTTTTTCAGATAACGAACTTTCTCTGAGAACCGTGTCTAGATAAATTTCCAACCACACCTTTCCCCAGGTCTGGGGCACGTGACAAATGTGTGGTGGGAGCAATGCTTTCCTGACATGTCAGTGACCTGCGGCTCAGCCAGTCGGTGCCCACGTATTGATTAGGCACCAGCAACTAGACTACCAAGTGTCAGAAAAGTGGCAGGAAACCAAAGGATTAGAGGAGGTTGGGGCGAGGATCATCAAGGAAAGTTCTGCAAAAGAATAGACACTGCCATGGGCTCTAGGGAGGCGCCTGTGGCTCAGTCCCTAGAGCACTGGTCCCACATACTGAGGGTGGCGGGTTCCAACCCAGCCCCAGCCAAACTGCAACAACAACAAAAATATGGCCAGACGTTGTGGCGGGTGCCTGTAATCCCAGCTACTCAGGAGGCTGAGGCAAGAGAATTTCCTAAGCCCAGGAGTTGGAAGTTGCTATGAACTGTGATGCCACTGCACTAAAGGGTGCCAGGGCAATAAAGTGAGACTCTGTCTCTAGAACAAACAAAAACGGGGGGTGGGGGGGGACTTCTGCTAAAGGCATAGATGACACCTGGGAAGGTTGTAATCACAACCCATCCAGTCTGGCTGGAATACAGGGATTGCGTAGGGACATGGGAGAGATGGGACTGGACAGGATGAAACCAGCCAGGAAGACCAAGGTGAGCAGCTGAGGAGGTTGGGCTTGCTTCCTTCTCTGGGAGGGCCGACTCCATGAAGGTCTCCATGCAGGGACTGCGTTGTCCACGCAGTGCCCAGGACATGAACTCGAGTCCATTGTACGGCCCTGTTGGAGAAGAGTTCACAGTTGCCTGGGAGTGAGGCAAAAAGGGATGGGGGCAGGAGGCAGATTCAGATTTCATAGGAGGGGTTGGGAAGATCTGGGATGGCGTGCGTGCATGTGAGAGGGCAGGGTCAGTATGACTAAGAGAATTGAGAAAGCATGCAGAAGGGGCCGGAGAAGGAAGAGGAGCAGAACCAGGGTGGTGGTTTGCATGCCTGCCCTGAATAAACCAGGCCTGTCATGGGAGTCCCAGTAGCCTCTGCTGCCTGTCTCCACTTGCTGTGAGTGCATGTGCAGGGAGAAAGTGAGCCCTAACCAGATGAGCTAGAATAGATGATACTGCCTTCCCCTTGTGGATTAAGAAATAGATACAAAAGGGGAATGAACTTGCCTTGGTCAGCATCTAGTAACTGGTAGGGGGCTGCAATTTGAACTTATATGTTTCTGACCCCAGAGCCTGAGCTGTAACCACTGACTAGTATGATGATACACCGAGGAATGAATGCTGAGGTAGAAAAGAGGAGAGGTGAGGGTTTTATTTAACAATAGCATAGAATAGGTATGAGGCAAGCCCTGGGCTAAGTCATAAGGATACCAAATTTGTTGGAAAGCCTTGGATCCCAGAGCCCTGTTGTAGGAAAAGCTGCTGACCCAATTAGGGCACTTAATAAAAAAATTTGATACATACTATTTTACGTGTTTATGGGGCATGGGGCATTTTTGACTCAGCTCCAAGGAGCCCTGAAATCCAAGGGAGCGTGTCCAGTCCCACCCTGTGTCTAGGGGATGGGAATGAGCTAATTGACTTGGCCAACAGGGCCCAGCCCTGGGGCTGAGAGAGTGGGCTTACCTTTCTCTGATAAGCATAGCATGCCTGGAAGAGGGATGAGTTTCATAGGTGAGAACCTGTTTGTTGAGGATGTTGTCTCCTAACAAGAAGAGCAGGGTCCACCTTCCCATTGGCTTGGGTAAGGAGGTTGAGGTACCTGGGACCCATGCAGATGGGGCCTGTTGGTTCTTTCCCTGTCCCATTTGGACTGAAGCCCTGCCCACTGTGTTGACACAGAGCTCCCTGCCTTTCATGGAAGCCCTGGGATACTCCCTTGATAGCCTGGGCATACTCTGACCCCATGAGCCACCAGGATTTAGGACAGCTTTGTACAAGGGTTCTGAATTAATTGTGACTTAGGGGTTTGTCAGTGGTGGATGGGGACAGTGGCTCCGTGGTCCTCAGATCCAGTATAACATGCATGTTGTATTTTGTAATGTGTTAGATATGGGATTTTGCCCCAGATGTAGCCTGACGTTTTCCTGGTTTTATTCTCACTCTGCCAAACACACGAGCCAGAGCGATGGGTGGCATGTTACACACAAAGTATGGCTTCTGTCCCCGCCAAAGCCCTCAGCCAGCACGGACATGTCTTGAACTGTGACATGCTCCTGACCACTGACATAGTAGCAGCATTTAGAGGCCATCCCTGGGTTTGCAGAAAAGGCAAAAACAACATAGAAAATGAAAATTGAGCATCCCAGGGTACTCTCCACTCCTTCATTCAGCACATTTTTGCCAAACATCTTTTTGGGGGTGAAGTAAACTATAGTTATTAAGCTGAAAAACTGGAGAACTGCCATGTGTTGAAACTCCAGCTCTGTTACATGAAGCTGTGTCACCTTGAACAAGTTACTTTTACTTTCCTGTATCTCAGTTTCATCACTCATAAAATTGGGATATTAGATGCATCTTTCTGGGGGTTTTGTGGGGACAGAGATATTCCATGTAAAGCTCCATACATTTTCCTTTGATTAGCATTATTATGTGGCAGGCTCCAGAGATAAATGTGAGCCTTGCCCTCATGGAGCTTATAGTGAGATTGGGGAGACATGTAGATTAAATAATCATACAGGCCAGGTGTGGTGGCTCACACCTGTAATCCTAGCACTCTGGGAGATTGACGTGGCTGGATTGCTTGAGATCATCAGTTGGAGACCAGCCTGAGCAAGAGCAAAACCCCATCTCTACTAAAAATAAAAAACTAGATGGGCCTAGTATACAGGTGCATGCCTGTATTCCGAGAAATTCTGGAGGCTGAGGCAAGAGGATCTCTTGAGTCCAAGAGTTTGAGGTTGCTATGAGCTATGATTGCACACATTTCCCCTTACAACTATGAGTACAACATAGAACCTGGACCCTGAAGGGCAGACTTGTGTGATATTCCCAGCTTTGTGCAGGCAAGATTTTCCACCAATGTTTGTCTGTCCATCCATCCATCCATCCATCCATTCCACATGACCAAGTATCTTCTACAGGACAGACCTAGGAACTAGGAACTAGAAATAGACTCTCACTGAACACGGCTGTCAAGAAGCAGGAATAAAAACACGTCTTGAAAAAACAGAAGAGACAGAAATTTACAGTCCAATCCCTGTGTTTGGTTTTCCGCAATGGGCATGAAAGTACCCCCCAAGCCAGTTTCCTCCTTGAGAAAGGTTACTGTGCATGGCCATCTGGCCAGGGGTCGCTACAGGCCACAGTTCTGCTTCAGCCTGCTGGCTGGAGAAGGCTTCAAAGCTGGAGTTGGGGTGGAACGGCATTTACTAAAGCTCAGTGTGTGGATGGGGTGACTGAAGTCCAGCCCCTGAAGCGAAGGCATGTGGTGTAGCAGCAGCTGTGAGGATTTATTAATCAAGGCAGAAGATTGCTGGGGATTACATTATCCTGTATCAGGATCTCAGGGTTTTTCTTTTCCAAAAGGCAATAGAAGTCACAGAGCCTTGGGTGATGTTGGTATCATCCCTCACCCTTGCAAATGGAACACCCTCCAAGATTCTACTTAACTTCTAGGATTGAACTCCAAAGCGGTTAGGAAGCCAGATAGACCTGGAATAGGCCTGCATTCCCAGCTATGGAGAAGGTTGTTTGCACTGGTTGTTTATAGCAGCCCAATGGACACTTGCAAAGATGTGGAAACAACCCACGTGCCCTTTAACACATGAATGGGTTACTAAACTGTGGTATATGTGTACCAGGGAATACCATTCAGCCATAAAAAGGTGGAGATTTTGTAAGAACCTGGATGGATTTAGAGAACACTCTTTTAAAGTAAAGTGTCACGGAAATGGAAAAACAAGCATTGCATGTGCAGAGTACTAAATCAAGACTAGTAGATTAACACTACACGCTCATATGAGAGGCAAACTCGATTACATTCAAGAAGGAGAGAGTAGGGAGAGGGTTCGGCAATTTCCCACCCTAAGGGAGCAATGCACCGGTATATGGCAGACTTCCTGGGTGAAGGAAACAACTATAACTGGGACTATTTTTTTCCTTTTTGAGACAGAGGTTCACTTTGTTGCCTTCGATGGAATGCACAGATCACAGCAACCTCAAACTCTTGGTCTCAAGCAATTCTCTTATCTCGCCTCCCAAGTAGCTGGGACTACAGGTGCCTGCCACAAGGCCCAGCTATTTTTTAGAGATGGGGTCTTGCTCTTGCTCAGGCTGGTCTTGAACTCCTGAGTTCAGGCAATCCACCTGCCTCAGCCTCCAGCATGAGCCACTACTCCTGGCTTCACAAACTGGGACTGTACCTTTTAAATGTAAACAATGTAACCTAATCCTGAGTACCTTCATGTTAATCTGAATTTTTTTTTTTTTTTTTTTTAGAAAAGAGCCTCAAGCTGTCACCCTGGGTAGAGTGCTGTGGCATCATAGCTCACAGCAACCTCGAACTCTTGGGCTTAAGCGATTCTCTTGCCTCAGTTTCCCTTGTAGCTGGGACTACAGGTGCCCACCACGATACCTGGCTTTTTTTAATTTTTATTTTGCAGTATTTTTTTCTTTTTCTTTTTTTTGGCCAGGGTTGGGTTTGAACTTGCCACCTCCAGCATATAAGGCTGGTGCCCTACTCCTTTGAGCCACAAGCGCCACCCCCGGCTAATTTTTTTTTTTTGGTTGTTATTGTAATTGTCTTTGTTGTTTGGCAGGCCAAAACTGGATTCCAACCCACCAGCTTTGGTGTATGTGGCTGGCACCCTAGCTGCTGAGCTACAGATGCTGAGCCTATCTGAAATTTTTTTAAAAAGCTGAAAAAAAATTTGAAAAGGGGAAGGCTGTATTTGCCCCTCTATCTGTGGCTGGTCTTCACTCTGAATCAAAGTCCTGGAGGTCAGCAGTTAAGAAGCCTGACTCTGACAAATCAGCATGACCAAGAATCAGTTAAAGTGGGCAGTGCCTGTGGCTCAGTGAGTGGGGCGCCGGCCCCATATACCAAGGGTGGTGAGTTCAGACCCGGCCTCGGCCAAACTGCAACAAAAAATATCCAGGCATTGTATCGGGCACCTGTGGTCCCAGCTGCTTGGGAGGCTGGGGCAGGAGAATCGCCTAAGCCCAGGAGTTGGAGGTTGCTGTGCGCTGTGACTCCACAGCACTTTACCAAGGGCAATAAAGTGAGACTCTTAAAAAAAAAAAAAAGAATCAGTTAAAGCTCCAAGAACATGAAATAAGTTTCTTATTTATTTATTTATTTTGTTAAGACAGAGTCTCACTCCATTGCCCTGGGTAGAGTGCCACGGCATCATAGCTCACAGCAACCTCAAACTTCTGGGCTTGAGCAATCAATCCTCTTGCCTCAGCCTTCTGAATAGCTGGGATTCTAGGCGTGTGCCACAATGCCTGGCTAGTGTTTTTGTTTTTAGTAGAGATGGGAGTCTCACTTTGGCTCAGGCTGGTGTCGAACTCCTGAGCTCAGGCAATCCATTTGCCTTGGCCAAGTGCTGGGATTGCAGGTGTGAGACTCCGCACCTGACCAAGTTTCTCTTTTAGAAAAGCCTGCTGCTTTCCTGGGTCTTTCTCAGGGCTCTTAGCCCTGGAAGCCCTCATGGGGCTTCATGGAAGAGACACTTGCCTGAGAAGCTGGGAAATCAGTTTTCTCACCTCAGCTCTGCTAGAACTCTGGGTAACCGAGCTTAATTAACCTCACTGGGCTGGAATAGAGAATTACAAAAAACCTTTCAAACTGTAATAACTTTGTGTCGTTTAAACACACAAACATAGCCATCTGTGTTATCTTTCTTAATTTACCTGCTAATAGATTGTAAAGCTCCTTAAAACCTGGAACCCTGGCTTACACATCTTCATACCTCCTAAACTATCTAGCAGAGTACTTTACACATAGGAGATGCTTTTTTTTTCTCTCTCTCTCTCTTGAGACAGACTTTCACTTTGTTGCCCTGGCCCTGGGTAGAATGCCATAGTGTCATAGCTCACAGCAATCTCAAACTTCTAGGCTCAAGCGATTCTCTTGCCTCAGTCTCCCGAGTACCTGGGACTACAGATGCCTGCCACAACGCCTGGCTATTTTTTTTTTTTTTTTTAGAGACAGAGTCTCACTTTATTGCCCTTGGTAGAGTGCCGTGGCGTCACACGGCTCACAGCAACCTCCAACTCCTGGGCTTAGGTGATTCTCTTGCCTCAGACCACGCTTGGCTATTTTTTAGAGACAGGGTCTTGCTGTTGCTCAGGCTGGTCTTGAAATCCTGAGCTCAAGCAATCCACTGGCCTCGGCCTCCCAGAGTGCTAAGATTGCAGGTGTGAGCCACCACATGCAGCTTCATAGTACATGCTTTAAAGATGTGTTTGGTTTTACAGCACACTGTACCCCATGATTGCATTAATGTACACAGTTATGCTATAAGAAATTTAAAAAAAAGATGTGCTTGGTTTTTTGGTAGTGTACCAAAGAGCCCACGTGGGTGGGGCCTATTGATGATGACTTTTGTGAATATTCCAGAACTGAGAAGCACTTGTAACAATCCTGACTGTGACGGATATATGGAAAAACCAAAGTGGTCCGCGGACCAGCAGGTGATGAATGGTGTGGCAGCGTGGAGGGAAAGCAGATTGCTTCTCTCCCTGCAGTTCCTTTTGTGTACAATAAAGGAAAAGTAGGGCCTTAAGACAAAGGATTTGCTCAGCGTCCTTCACTCTTGGAATTTGGCGCTTTCCTATGTTCATAAGCCATCTCCCCGATTTCTACCTTGTTTGCGTATGGCATGAGGGCTTTTGGAAATTGGATCGTAGTCAGTCAGTACTGAACTAAAGCATTTCTGACCTCAGAAACACCCATGGCATGTTAAATGTCAGGTCACTGGAATTTGGACTCCAGCCAGATGTGAGATGTTTTAATTTGTTGGGGTGTGTGAGTATGTGAGTGTGTGTGTGTGTGTGTAGATATTTCGCAGGTACCCATGTCTTGTGTGTATAAGTGTATGCGGTTGTGTGTGACTTCACACTACACGTGCTTTGCAAGTTGCTAAGTTATTCACACAATTAACGGAAGCTTTCATGTTTATAAATGTGGTAACAACTTTAAGCTTCTTATTCTCACTGAATAAGGTTCTTGGGGTTGTAGAGCATAGAACTTTTCCCCAGCTGGTCTCTCAGCTCCAGGCTGACAGATCCAATGAAACAAAAAATTTAAATAGCACACACACACACACATACAAGAACATTATTTTACCCTACCCCAGAGATGGGTGTACATATTGTTCATTGGTTTGCCATGAGAGAAGAGTCAGCGTACACTGAGATCATCAACTATAATGTTTTCCAGAGGCATCGATAGTGCAGGTGATTAGAAGTAGGTATCAATCAAGTAGTCAATCAAAAGAAAGATTTCTCTGGTCTCTCAAGGTAGGGAAATAACCCCTGTTTGGGTTTTTGGAAGGAATGGAAGTTAGGAATTAGGTTTCCCATGAGGAATCTCTCTAGACTGGTGCTGTCACCTCCTGGCCATCGGTAACTCTGATTGTCTTTGTCTTGTCTTCTGTAGCTTGGAATTGCACTGGGCTTCCTGATCCCGCCTGTTTTGGTACCCAGCATCAGCGACCGGGACAAGCTTGCCTACCACATCAGCATCATGTTTTACATAATAGCTGGTGTGGCCACTCTCCTTTTCATCCTTGTCGTGATCGGTAAGGGTCATTGGTAGACTGGTCGGTGAGCACAGGGAAGCAGGGGGCTTCTGCCGACTTTGGTGGACCCTTGTGAACATGCTCCAAGAGACCACAGACATTTGCAAAAAGTGGAGATTGAGCTTCTTACAACCTTCAAATATCACAGCCCGGGAAGTTGCCCTTGGTACGGGACTAGCTGGTCCTGTGCACTTTTTCAGTGGCTCAGGAAAGTTTTAATTGTAATTAATTAGTTCCTGAATCCTGCCTCACCAAAAGTAATGGGTAGATTGCTGGTCCTTTTGATGAAATCCCAGTGAGCACCTATGATATCACAGTCATTTGCTGGCCTCATCTCATTTAGTCCTCAGTAGCCCTGTGAGTGCTGAACCATCATCAACCCTGTTTAACAAAGGGGAAAATGAGACTTAAGGGAATTTGACTTAAGCTATTCAAGATTAGATAGCTAGTAAGTGGAAGAGATTGGATTTAAGCCTAAGCTTGTCTAACTTCCTACTCTTAACTCTCTGAAAAACAGAACAAATTGACCCACAAACTCTAATAATCTCATAAGTTAACCTGATAATACTTGAGAACCATGTTTCTTTAATGTTTTTCTTTGAAAAATTACAATAATAATATATGCTCTTTATGGAAAAAATCTATACCAAAAATCATAAAGAAAAGAATGACCATTACCTGTGTACAAGTTAATCTCAACCACCAACCTCAGTTAACTACTACCAATATTTTATATGCATGTAATTTACTCATTGAGGTATTTGGTAATAGAACTTTATATCCTCTTTTTTCAGCTGAGTGATGTTATTAAGATAAGGGCTGTGATAAGTTCAGAAACAGCATGGTAGAGGTTTATATTTTCAGTTAGTCACCTGTCTAAAGGTGAACCAGCTTCCTTCTTGATACCTGAATGGTCCATCATGTTGAAGGTTTCATTCCGGTCTGCTGGCCTCACCTCCCAAGTCAAACAGTTCTATCACTGTGCACCTCATTCACCATCTCACTGTGTCATTTCCTCCCTGGAGTCAGGATGAGAAAGGGCTGCCTGATGGCTTTTCAAAGCTGGCAGAATGTCTTAGACAGAGATCTTGCTGCTCCTGGGAAGGTAAGAAACAAGGGAGCTGAAAATGAGAGTGAGGAAGGATGATATAGCCAGGGCCTGTCAGCCAGACTTTGAGTTTCCAATTGGAACGTGTCCGACTCTAAATTCTTACGACTGTAGCAAATGAAGGCCTGCTCCTTTGCAGTTGAAAACTTGGAGGTAGAACAGTTCTATGTTTTGGCATTTTATTATCAAGCACAGACAGTACCTAATTGAGTAAAGAACTGAAAAATCTTATCTAAATTCTGGTTTGTGGTTGCCAAATCCTTAAGCCAACACCTGCTGATGCCAAGATAAGTAAGTCTCTTGCCTTTCATTCTTTCCCCTGGTAGAAGGGGAGGTGAACAGGGAAGATAATGGATGAGAGGCTCCCAAGGGGTGGAAAATAGTCCAGAGTATTTCCAAAGAAGGAGGAACCAAGGCTCTGAAGTCTGGGCTAGGGCATTTTCTGGGTGGGGGGCTGCTTTGATGTGCCAAGAGAGTAAACCTCATTTCCAGAGCTTCCTCTCACTGGGGATGGTCTACTGAGCTTTCGGGAGCATTCTCAGGGGAATGGGGAGGCCATGTGGTACTTACTTGAACTCAGTAGAGAGACCTATTTAGCCAAACAGTTAGTTCAACTGATCTTCCCCCACCCTCAGAGAACTGGATGGCAGTGAGTGCAGTCAAAATGGTCACAACAGTGACACAGAAAACAGAATACAAATGGAGTGGTTTTCCACTGTCTCGCTCCAGCCTTCGAATCAGAGTGTCCCATTTTAGGAGAAGCGGATGGTAATCTTATCAGGCAGAGGGCTGATTCTTTGAGAAACTAGAAGTGGAATCCAGGTTTTCCCTACAGAAGAAAATCCTTTCACTTATTCAGGGGAAATTTATTGGCTGTTGTGTGCCAGGCTCTGTGCTAAGCATGGACGTCACAGTCCTTTCTGCTTTGGGAGGAGCTGTGGCTCAGAGCCATTAATGGGCTCACTCATCGCAAAGCTTCAGCTCTTGCTTCTGTTCCACCCATGGGTTGCTGGTGTATTTTTTCGTTGCTCTGTAATATATTATTTGCTGGTTATGATGTATACCTTGATCTTTGACCACTGCCTGGGAGGCCCAGTGATTTCAGCCTTCTAGAGGCCATTAAGAAAAAGTAATCAAAGGTCCATTTACTTGGCTCCACGCCCGTAGCACAGTGGTTACGGTGCCAGCCACATGCACTGAGGCTGGCGGGTTCGAGCCAGGCTTGGGCCAGCTAAACAACAATGACAACTGCAACAGAAAATAGCTGGGCATTGTGGCAGATGCCTGTAGTCCCAGCTACTTGGGAGGCTGAGGCAAGAGAATCACTTAAGCCCAAGAGTTTGAGGTTGCTGTGAGCTGTGATGCCATAGCACTGTACCGAGGGAGATAAAGTGAGACTCTGTCTCTTCAAAAAAAAAAAAAAAAAAAAAGAAAAGGTCCATTTACTCAGCTTCAAATAATGAGAAGCAGTTCAAAAGAGGAAGCTGTAAAAGATATAATTCAGGAATCAGTGTTTCCTCTGGTAGTCTTAGCTCCTTGCCAGATGATGGAGCCAGCTCTTGTGCCTGTGGAGCGAGCTCTGCTGGGGCGGGACCATGAGAATTTGTAGTCATCTCTGTTTCTTTCCTTTCAGTATTCAAGGAGAAGCCTAAACATCCCCCCAGCAGAGCTCAATCCCTGAGCTATGCCTTGGCGTCCCCCGATGCTTCCTACTTAAGTTCCATCGTCCGACTCTTCAAAAACCTCAACTTTGTGCTGCTTATCATCACCTATGGTAAGGTACAGGTGTGTCCAGGAGTGCAGGCAGCCTGGGGACGTGAGAGGACAGGCCTGATGTGTCTCTGTGTCTTATTCTTTCTAAATCCCAAATGTGCAAGTTGTTGTTTAGGGTCCATCCGAGGAAGCAGCTGTGCCTGGGGGCCTTGGCATATGCTGGAAAACCCAACTAGGAAATGATTCTTTCCCCCATCAGCTTATCTGACAGAGGCTCATTGGTCCCCCAGTTCTCATCTTAGTTTCACCTCTGTAGAACAGTATTAGAACTTTCTCTTTTTTATCCTGCTATTCCTTAACACATCTTATCACTTACCATGTTTTAAAAACCATTTCTAGGTCTACCTCCTCACTAGACCGAGCTCCTTGAGAGTGGGGATTTAGTTTTCCATCTTTTTAGTTCCTCGGCAGTGGCCAGCTTGAAGTGGACGCTGTAGTGGTTGTTGAATGAATAAACGAATGAGGGCACAGATGAGTCTTGCCATGTGAACCATTTCGCAACCAGTTCTCTCTGTTTGTAACATTGATTCCTTTTTTACCTGAATGCACAACACCCCTCCCCTTTCACTTTGTTTTCTTGGCTTTTGGCAAGATAAATTTGAATCTTAATGCTAGTGTGTTGGCTTGCCTTCCCAGCATATTGCTTTTTATATCTTCTTTCTAACTTTTAATAAGGGTGATGGATCAGACAAGGTAAGGACAGAGCCTCATGGCATTCCATTAAAAAGTGTCCTGCAGATGAACCCCAGTCTGATAATTGGTACTCTCAGTTCAAGCTGCTACAGATCCACCCAACTGTGTTGCTATTTAGCCTACGTGTGACCATTTGATCCACTAGTTAAAGTTGGATTAAAATCAAGAGTTAACAAGTATGTAACATACTGAGTAGCTGTACAAAAGAAAGAAATGAGAATGCTTTGACATAACTTATTCTTAGTGAAAGAGAATAAGACCTATGACCTTGTGTTTGGCTATGACCTCATATTTTCTGTAGGCTCAAAAACCATTGTTTTTGGAACAACCAAGTGATCACAAAAAAAAAAGTAACAACAACAAAAACCATTGTTTTGTAACAACAGCATTTACTATGTGCCAGGTACTTTTCATGTGATTTTATTGAGTGCCCACTAACTACACCCAAGTCAGGAGACTAGATAACTAGCCCAAGGTCACACAACTTTTGAGTGGCAGAGCCGGTAGCTAAATATAGATTCATCAGGTTCCAAAGCCTGCATTCTTGATGCCTGTTCTGTAATTGCCTATATGTCTTCCTAGAATTGTGCCAGGGTTTCATTTTAGGCTTATCAATATGCTTATCTGCTGATACATTAGATAAGAGGTGGTGTCATCCCCATAGTAAAGCAATTATGTTTTTTAGGCATAAGTTAGGTAAACTCTCAGCTGGAACAGCCTTTTTTAAAAAAAATTTTTAATTTAAAAATTTTATTTTTTAATTTCCAATTACTATGAGGATACATACAATTGGGCCACATTGCTTGCATTTGTAAGGCAAAGTCTAAGTTGTAGCCACACAGGGAGTGTGCCATAGAACCACACATTGTTCCCACTGGGAAGGAACCCACAGACCCCCTCTTCCCCTCCCCTCTTCTTGGATTCAATTGAACTCTTCTCTCATGTGAGCAAGTCCTTGTTGACCTACAGGTTTCAAATTGGTACTGAGTATATGTGATGCCTATCTTCTTATTCTTTGATACTTTACTCAGGAGAGCGTTCTCCAAATTGGAATAGCTCTTAATAACCAGATTAGTCTTCAAGGTCCCAGTTCTTTATTTCTCATTCCTTCCAGTTTTCTAGTTCTCTCTGAGTATGTCTCTGAATTTGCCCATAATATAAAGACAAACTTTCCAAAACTTAAGAGATGTCCAACTAAAGAAGTTTGGAGTTGCCCATCAGTGGGAGGTCTTTAGGCCCATGCGGAACCAGCTACTGGGGAGAATGTTGTAGGGAATCTCAGGCTCTAGACCAGTGATTCTCAACCTTCCTAATGCCATGGCCCTTTAATACAGTTTAATACAGTTGAGAACTGCTGCTCTAGATAGATAATGAAACCTGATGGCCTCTGGGGTCCCTTCCAGACTCAGGATTCCATGACTCTGAGAACTTTTTCTTTTACTTGGAGTTAAATATTGAGTGCATTGACCTCTGACCACCATAAACCTTATTGCATCTGATAATAGAGTATTTGAGGCCTATCTCAGGGATTCTAGGACAGATGAGTGGCTAATAAATGATTTCTGTGGCTGAGAATGGTGGTAGTGGTGATAACTGGGCAGTGGTCCCATTCCAGAGGTTGTGGTCTTCAGTGCGAGGGCCGGATAAAGGCAGGGCTAGGCCACTGACCCGTGAAAGCAAGAAACAAACCCCAAATATACCAGGCATGTTGTTGCTACTAGTCATTGAGGGATTCAACTGTAGGCCATGTTGCGGGAAATGAAGTAACTCCTCCTTTTCTCCTGCTTAGATAGCCTGTAATCTGGCAGAGTAACTTTAATCCTGTACTTTTGAATGCTCTTCCTTATCTGTGTGGTTAAATGACAACACAGGAAAATCTGGTTGCTTGGGTGGCCTGTAATCTGGCACGGTGCTTTTAATCCTGTACTTCTGAACACTCTTCCTTATCTATGTGGTTAAATGATAACACAGGAAATAACTAGGAAAGCACTTCTTGAATCGTGAAGTAAGGACTTAGAAAATCTGTTCCTCCATAAAAGCAATAGGAACACTAGCAGAAAGTATCAAAATCAATTTTTTCAGGACTCTTAGCCAAAGCTTTGCAACAATACAACTGACATTTATTTGAGAAAAATGGCTGAATGTCGGTAAGGTAGTGGGCTTTGTGTTGTAACTTGCCCTATTCCAATCCCCTTCTCTAGGCTCTGCAGTAACCTAACAACCAGCTGCCTCGTACCTATAGTAGCTGTGACAGCCAACTAATCACCTGGAGGGAGCAAAACAGGTTTGGTGCTCCATCCCTGAGAATAACTGTTATTTGACCTATCTGGCAGGTTTCTATTTACAGAACATTTATTGGAAACAATAAGTGGCACTTCTTAACATTGCAGTTGTGTGAGGTAGCAATACCAGTTAGGGCAAATAAGAGGCTGGCCAAAAATCTTGAAAGGAAAAATCTGGACAACGTTGAAAAGCTCTTAGCTGTTCTTAGGTATTTGGAAGTCCATATGCATGTGCAGAGCTATGCACATGCTCAGGGAAGACCTGAGAGAGCCCTAAACCCTCACCTCTGGCTGACCTTGAGGCTCTGCACAAGCAGAAAGCAAAGGCTAAGGTAGAGTGGTCAGCTACCTGCTGGAGCTCTGAAGGTAAGCCCAATATATACAGTTCCCTAGTAAAGGAGGGAGATTTAAGGTTGAAGGAAATAAAGCAGCAGTCCCCAACTTTTTTGGCCCCAGGACTAGTTTCATGAAAGATAGTTTTTCCACGAGGGTAAGGGGGGATCTCATGGAGACAGAGCTCACAAAGTGATGCCAGCAACGGGGAGCAGTGTAAATACAGGTGAAACCTCCCTTGCTTGCCTGCTGCTCATCTGCAATGTGGCCTGGTTTCTAACAGGCCACGTAGCAGAACATTTTTGGTACCAGAAACCAGTTTCATGGAAGAGAATTTTTCTTTTTCTTTTTCTTTTATTTGAGACAGTCTCACTGTCACTCTGTCACCTGAGTAAAGTGCCATGGTGTCCCAACCTCAAACTCTTGGGTTCAGGCCATCCCCTTGCCTCAGCCTCCTGAGTAGCTGAGGCTACAGGCGCCTGCCACAATGCGCCTACTTGCGCCACAATGCACAAGGCCCACTAGCTGCCACAATGCCCAGCTAGTCTTTTTCTATTTTTAGTAGAGATGAGGTCTAGCTTTTTGCTCAGGCTGGTCTTTAACTCCTGAGCTCAAGTGATCCTCCTGCCTTGGCCTTCCAGAGTGCTAGGATTACAGACTTGAGCCATTATCCACAGCCTGGAAGAGAATTTTTCCATGGACCAGAGGAAGGGGGACATGGGACAGGAGGTGGAACTCAGGTCCAATATGTTCCTAACAGAACACAGGCTGGTAACCAGTTCATGGCCCAGGATTTGGGGGCAGCAGCATTAAAGGAAATCTCTGTCCAACCATTAACTTAATTAATTACACACAGGGAACAAAAGCAGTTAATAGACACTGTCCCTGAGGAATCTAAGACATTGGGCATAGTAAAAAAAGATTGCAAGTTGATTATTATAAATATGTTCAAAGAATTAAAGGAAACCATGTCTAAAGGATTAAAGAAAAGTTTGAGAATGATGTCTCACCAAATAGAGAGTATCAATAAAGAGACGAAAATTAAAAAGAGCCAAGTAGAATTTCTGGAGTTGAAAATTACAGTAAGTAAACGAAAAATTTGCTGAAGAGAGGGCTCAAAAGCATATGTGAACAAACATAAGAATCAGCATTTGAAGATAAGTCAAATGAAACATTGCAGTTTTAGAAACCAAAAAAAGGACTAAGACAAATAACAGAGCATCAGAGACCCATGGGGCACCGTCAAACATACCAACATATGCAAAATTGGAGTTCAGAAAGAGAGAAAGGGGCAAAAGTACGTTGTCATTTAATTTGAAGTAGCATTAAGCTAGAAAACCATTTCACTTCTGAGGCTCTGGAAGCATTTGACTGCATTACGCATGAACAGAATTCATGAACATCTATCTCAAAGGCCTGGGAGTATTACAGTGAGAGTGAATTAAGCAAATCTGAGTGTAAATGTTTCATTATGGTCAGGGGACCATAGCCTTGTTACCATTGTAGAGAACTGAACATGGCGATGGAGCTGTTTCCCAACAAGGAAATGATTCTTAGGTTTAATAATAAGTTTGAAAAATGTTTCTTGAGCCATTATCATGTGTCAGACATCATGTTAATTGCTTTACATGCATTATCTCATTAAATCTTTAAAAAAGCCCATGGCAGTGCCTTAATTTCATTTTTTACTGAGGCTCTGAATAATTTAGTTTCTTGCTTATAATAGCATAGCTAACAAGCAAGAGAGCTTAGATTTAAACTTCTTTCTGCCTGATTCAAAGCCTATCTTCCTAACCACCACACCATTTTGCCTCCCCTATGGAAAGGAGCCTCTCAGAGACAGGGCTCTTCTGTGAGCCCCATTTGCCTGAGTTTTCCTTTTGGTCTATCTAGGGGAGTATGTCCTTCCTCATACTCAGTCCTCTCCACCAGTTGCCTGGAGGTTGATTACTTC
>NW_003852415.1:2231077-2256353 GCF_000181295.1 Otolemur garnettii
TTACTGAGAGTACCACCTACAACCCATTCTGTGTCCAACCTTCATCTCTCTAATACTCCTCACTGCCACCAGAAAATAGTAATAACATTTACTTCCCATGGGAGTGCTCTGGACAGAAGTGAAAGCTTTTAATACAATTGGGGGTAAAGACAGAGCATGCCTCTGAATTGCTATTGCATTGGTAAACTTGCTGATTTCCAACATTCTTTCTTTGGTGTGAACTAGATTTCACCAAGTAGGGAGAAGCTCTCCCACATAGGGAGAAGGTCTCCCACAGCCAGTGGTATTGTATTTGTAACAGTTTCCAAGTGGGTCTTCCCGCTGCTGAGTCAAAGCCGAGGTGCTGTGACAGTTGAGGGCTTTGGAGGAAATCCAGCACCCCAGTGCCCCCAGTGTTGCTAGTCTTTCCCCCAATCTTTCAGCCACACTCTTAGAGGCAGGGGTGAGAGGTGAAATAAAAGTTATCCAGTTCATTCTGAATTTCAGATAAACAAGAAGTACTTTTTAATCCTGTGCAATATTTGGGGGCATAGTTATTTACACTAAAAAAGTTTATTCATTTGTTTGGAATTCACATTTAACTGAGTGTGTTGGATCATCCTCCACCCCCACCCCCAAATCTGGCAATCTGATTTAGAGGGGAGGAGAGGCAGCAGTTGAGTTTGTGTTTGACATTTTGAAATATCACAGAGATAAGAAACTACCACTCCCTCAATACAATATCCTCCCTCCTTCAAGTTTGGCAATGCAGGAAGACTCAGGACTAGAACCTCAAATTCCACCAGTCTGCCAGCATCTGGGACAGGGTGGGGCTTGTGAGGGGTGTAGTGGGGTTGGATGGGGTGGAAAAAGGAGCCTTTCTTTGGCCACCTTCTCTTTGTGTCCCTGGGTCTTGAATCATATGCCCTCCTCTAATGTCCTTTCATCAATGGCTTAACAACTGCCACATTGAAAAGAATTGTTGAAAAGGCTCCTGTTCTAGAGGATGTCCTCCCAGGGAATACCTTTTCCATGTTCTTCTCCACCTCTGGCTTCAGCTATGAATAACCTTCCTGTGTGTCTGGTGTTTGAACTCAGAGCCTTGACTTGTGAATCCCGAGGTTCACCTTCCCTTGGGGCTTTCAAGTGTTTTACTGTTGTCACACCTGCACAGGCCTAGGGAGGGGCTCTGTGTCCTCTCCAAGATCCTGGTCTAAGAGCCAGTATAAAAGCCTTCTGATTCCCGGGAGCTTTGCCAAGGTCAAGTTGGCCCTGTGAAACAAGATTTTACTACAAACTCAGGAAAGATAAAGGAGAAACACAGAGAATCCAGAGATGCAATCTGGGATCCTGTTTCTCAAGCTTCCCTGAGGACAGACTCCTCTGAAGTGCTTGACTGAATGTTATTGTAGATTTCCCTGCCTCTCTCTTCTGAAAATTCACATTCAGAAATTCTGGGCTGCACCCTGGGAACCTGCTTTTTACCATCATCTGAAGCAGCTGTGTCATGGGTCATTTTCCTGGTCTTGAAGCCTCTTCCTATCTCAGCTACCTCCATGCTAACCCCGCTTGGGGCTGGTCTTTGATCTTCTGTATTCCCTAGTCCATTTATTCCCAAATTCCAGAGATTTTAAGAAATGCCTGCAATTTTTGTTGTTGCTGAAAATGGAGATTCCTGAGCCCATTCCAGGAGATTCTTATTCAGTAGGGTAGGGCTAGGGTGGAGCCCTAAAATCTGCATTTTTAAACTTTAAGGAATTCTAACATCAGTAGTCTCTTGACCACTGTTGGAAAAACAATTATTCTTGACAAAGGGAAGATACTCGTGGTAACATCAGACCCCTTTCTGTCTTCCTAAGCCTCCCTCCTCAGCATCTGGTACTTCTCCCAAGTGACTGATACCAGAAATAACCAGGATGTGCAAGGGAGATCGTATTTTTCTTCGACCCTGAGAGTCCATGTAGTGATAATAAGATGGAAATAGCTAGTCTGCTCAGTGTAGATCCTATGAGACCTTCACCTCATGTCTTCCATTCTTGCGTTTTGTACTTTAGCTTCAACCTAAAAATGTATATCTTGAATAGTTTGGGGCACTTGATTTAGGAGATTAGCCTTTGAATTGGAAATGTTGTAATAGGTCATGGGTTATGCTGATTACTATTTATTATTAAGATAAGGGTTAATCTTTTCAACTTTTACATATAACGCTATGGTTTTGGAAATGGAAGGGCAGGACAGTCTTGGAGAGGCTACTCTCACTGTTCTCCAGAATTGCACTCTCACTGTTCTCCAGAATTGCTGGCCTTCTGATAATAATATAGCTTACTGAACCTAATCTCCATCTCTGCATTTGGCATATAGGGATAGGCGGCCAGACCCTCTTCACCAGATAACAACCCAGCAGGCTCACCTCACCCAGGCTACTCAGAACCTGAATATAACATGGTCACTCGTATTCCTGAAGGACGTGCTCATACACAGGGTCTTCCATGTGGGATGCTCTTGATTTGGGCAGTGGAGGGGACTTGTGCTGGATGACCATGCCTGGCAACCTTTGATAATGTGGAGAGGGGACCTGTAGGCTGATAATGACTCAGAAAATACACATTATGTTCCTAATTCCTTGTAGGGTGGGACTGCAGAAACAATGGAAAATGTTGGCTGCCTTGCAGGGTGAACCTGTCCCCCTCCTCCCTTCCTTGTCCCCTCCATTCCCCTGTCTGGCTGGCAGGGGGAATGGCTGTTGGGGAACCGTGCTGGTGGAGCTGAGCCAGCACTTCCAACTTGATCACTCTCAGAAAACCACCTGGAGGGCTTATTTAAACACAGATTGCTGGGGGCAGGGGGGTGTCTCTGCTGCAGTAGGTCTGGGGTGAGACAGACCACATTTGGAAACTATTTCACTAAACCACCAAGCCCCAGAAAAACCACTCAGCTTTAGTAGGACATCATCAGACTGCTCAGGACTCCATCCCCTAGGCCTTTCCTAGGGTCATGAAGGTGCTGGTGTATTTTGTGCCCCCAGTCCCTCTGGATGCTTTTCCTCTGTTTCCTGTGGATCCTGCTCTCCTTGTTCATCCCAGTTGGGGCCCCAAGCTGAGAGCAGCTGTTCTACCTGAAGCCGAGCCTGACTTGGAACATTCCTCGCCTGTTGTAGTGCCAGGCTAGGACAAGAGACCTAGAGAGGGGTGGGAGGAGCAGGAAGAGGAAGGAGGCTATTTTCTTTCTTCTCGTCTGTCCCTAGCTCCACCTCACCCTCCCTTTTTAGGGACATGTCTCCTTCCTGGCCCTCTTGACTTGGGAATGAAATTTGTCAGGGACTAAGTGTGTGGTATGAAGGTTAGACAGGTGTGCTTACTGAGCAGGACTTGCTGAGATCTCAGTGTCATCAGACTGATGGCCCTGGTGACATCTGGTAACATGCCTGAGTTTGCAGGTGCCCTGTGGCCCTGTGCTGCTCAGGGTCTGCATTGAATCCAACCTTGTTGCAATCCCTGGGGTGACCTATTGGCGGGACCTGGGGCATAGGAAAATTTTTCAGTGACCCGAGTTGGGGAAATATTTGTTTTGAGAATCAGCTCAGTGAGGCTATCCAATACAGTGATTAAGATCAAGAATCTGGAGTCACAGGGCCTGGGTTCTAACCCAGCTCTACAACTTAATATCTGTGTGATCATATAGCAAATTCTTTCTCATTTTGCATGAGAACTTGACCTTCACTTAACTTTGTATCTAGTACCCCTGGGAATCTGGTAAAGGGAGTACATCAAATACATTTATGCAATATTGTTTATGATAATAATGACTGCTTATGATAAAAACGGGCAGGGAGACCTATTCATATCTGGTAAGAAGAAATTCTCTGTGCGTCCCGCAGTACAGTGACTCTTTCACTGGCCTGTTGCCTGTGAACACTCTGGAAGCTATGCCTGTGGAGTTGTTGCAAACAATAGTGGTGCCTGCAAAGCAGTAAACCAGGGTGGTTGCCATACAGACCTTTTGTTATACACCCCCAGTTATACACCCCCATCATCTGGGGGCCCAGGAGAATAGCCTCTGGGTGGCCGGATGGACTGGTTCTGTGGGACTCCTGAGGGATCCCTGCCCCCAAGCTGTGTGTACTCTTTTAGACCCTTTGGTGTGAATCTAACTTCACGGGTGCCAATGGTAGTCTGTGAACCTCAGTGTTTAGTTAAAGTTTAATGGCACCTGGTAGGCATTATGGATGACTGTATTTGGTTTTCTGATTTATTTTTTAGCTCCATGTGCAGTTTTCTTATCCATAAAATGGGGATTATACTGATTACCTACTAGGGTTGTTGGAAAGACTGTAAGTTCTATAGAACAGTGTCTAATAGGTGGATATGTGCTGCTGCCGCCATCACCATCACCATCATTATTATTGAAGGAGCGGGCAGGAGGCTTTTTCTCCTTTGGGTCAGTTCTAGTCTCATCTCAGCTACTAACTCACTGTATAGCTTTGGATAAATGACCTCTATAGGCAAAACGCCTATATGCCTCTAGCCAAAAAAGCCATTTGAGAGAGAGCAATGAAAAGACTTTGTGTAAGCATACTTGTAAGAAACTGAGGCAGAATCCCATGTGGCCAGATTGGTTGTGAGCCTAACATGACCAAGGCTTTGGCTGGAATAGCATTTCCAGACTGTGTTAAGGAATTAAAGATGACTTTATAAGGCCAGGGAAAAAGCCCTTTGGAAAACTGGCCAGATATGCATCAGTAACCTTTCCTGATCTGTGGTAAGTGATGAAGGTCGCTTGCTGACAGGTCCGGGAATGGAAATGTGCTAAGGGACCTCAAAGGAAGAAGAATTTACCCAATGCATACAGGTATCTAATGGCACAGATGAAACTTGGGCTCATAAAAGGCTTTTGAGAAGTCCAGCCTGAGAATTCCTTATAAAAGGCTCCAGCAAAACCCCCCTGACTTAAGGCCTACATTAGAGCAGAGGTTTGCACACAAATTCCTGTATGCCCAAGAAGTTTCTTTATGCCTTGTTTTGAGAGGGCCAGACCAGCACCATTTTGTTGTTTACTGCATAAGCTTGGTTAAACCGCAGGGCCACTCCCTGCTGCCTCCCCCACCCCTGGTTGCACAGCCATTGAGCCGTTGATTGAGTCTCCTTAGGCAGATAGCTGCCATAATAGGTAATAAGTTTCAATTTCCTTGAAATTCAGGTATTCCCCTTCAACTATCCAATCAGGCTGCACCACCTCAGGCCCCCAGTTAGGAAATCCCCCACCCCTCAACCTGTACCAATCCAAATCCTACCTGGACCACTGAACCACCTAGTGGCCAATGGCAGAAGTCCCTCTAACCCCACAGCCCTTCTTGCTTTCTGTACCCTATAAAAACCCTCCATACCCCAGGTTCGGGGCTCATCCTCGGCTTGCATGCCAGGAGAGTCCAGGCCTGGGCTTGAATAAAGCTCACCTCTTGCTTTTTACATCAAAGTGTGTTTCGGACTGTCTGCTGGGGAGTCTTGGGGGAATTTCGGGCACAACAGTTTAAAGATCCCAAGTAACAACCTCCAAACGGCAAGGCCAGCAAGGGCAGGTATTCAATCTACCTGGTCCTCCCTAGCCTCAGGCTTCATCACATAAGAACAAAGAAATAATGGCTAACAACATGTTCTCCATTAAGTTATGTTAAATTGGGTTATGTTGAGAGGGTTATGTCAAAAGGTGTATGTTGAGTGGATTATCAGAAGCTAATCACGAGGAAGTCACATGATGTTTAAATGGCTCAATGAGGTCATTGCTGCATTGTGCCCATGTACAAAATTCCCTATATAAGCCAACTGCAAATAAAGAAGCTCACCATTTTGCCTGAGCGAGCAGATGGTCACCTTTATTTAAAACACAATTTCAATAAGCGTGCTTATTCTCCACAACTTTGCTTTTCTGTGAGACCTTTACAGCAACAGACCTCATTCTCTAAGGACACAGCGTTGTACAGTATATTCTAGGTGCTCCATTTATTTGATGAATGAGTTGATAAAGTAGGAGAGTCAACTAAATGTTCTTTAGGGTCTCTTCTAGTTTCACATAATAGATTTTGTGTGAAGAGAAAGTTGGAGGAGGAATGGAGAGAAACTACCTGCAGAGGGGGTAGTGTCAGGGGTTAGAAGCCTGACATAGAATAAAGAGAGTATGCGGTGCCAAGGGGGAAGGGAAGGGGGGGTCCAGTACTCCTCCTGACCACCCATAATCCAGCCAAAGCTTATTAGAAGAAATGTGGATGATTCTGGCCTAAGAGTATTACTTACACAGCTTGTTTTCCAGGGCAGGTCAAAGGGATCAGAGGGCAGCAGTATGTGGTTAAGAAAAGGGTTACTTTTGGTTGTTTCTAGGTATTTATTGGAGAAGAACTGCAGAGTAGCCTCATACATCCTTGTATTTTTCTTCTTTAGGACATCACATTGAGTGGAAAGCAGGGACGAGAACTTCTGATCTTCCTAACTTCAGGTGGGGGGAAAAGTCAGCAGTGGCCCCAGGAGAAGGCAGACCCTAATGTTGTATTTCTCCCTCCCTCCTTCAGGTCTCAATGCTGGTTCTTTTTATTCCTTGTCCACTCTGCTGAATCGTATGGTGATCTCGCACTACCCGGTAAGGGAGCTCCCTAAGCATGCTGGGCCTGGAGATAGTATTGTTTCTAGGTCTGTCTTGGCAGGAGCTGGGGTGATGGTTAACTCTTGGCTCCCCTCTTCTTCCCCCCAGTTCTAGGCACCGGGGAATGGTGGTGTACTTATGGGATTTGGAGGGAGTTGACCATGGGTTTCAACCCTAGCTTCGGGGGGTACTAAACTGTGTGATGGTTTGACTATGTGGCAAGCTAATTAGCATTTTTTGAGTTCTCATTCTCTTTTTTGCAAAAGAAGCATAATTACTTCTTGCAAAATTATATTTAAGAATGTAGTAAATAATATCAATGTGTATGTATATCATCGATACCATATTTATTATATATGATATACATAAAGTCTGTGCATGGGGTTCCTGGCAACACGTGTGTGTACATGTATTTTTATATCTCATATTTCTGGAAATATTTCCAAAACCAGTGAGGGCTGGATGCTGGGAATGAAATACTGAGTGTCCCAGAGTGTCCTAAGTCCAACCTCCTTTTGAAAGGATTAGGATCTCACATTTGTAGAGGTAGTAGGCCATTGTGGCTAAGTGTTCCAGTTTTGGAGTTGGATAGGTCTGAGTTCAATCCTTTGAATTTAATATATGCCTCGTGACCTTGGGCTAGAAGGTTAGACTCATTGTGCCTCAGTTTTTCATATATAAAATGGGGAAGACTGTTTCCTAATCTTATGATAGGAAATATGAGGATTAAATGAGATAATGATGTAAAATCTTAGGCCTAGTGCCTGGCTGATAGTAAACACTCAAAAATATATAAATATTATTTTCCCATTCCTTTTGGAATGGACAGCCAAAAACCTAAGACTAGAATATTTGGACATACATATTTTGATTTTAATTTCCCCATCAGTGGGAATAATGAGAATGAAGGAGTAAGAAATGGAAATAATGATAAATAAGACAGAAGAGTTGCCCTAAGGGTGCATTTTTTTTTTTTCAAAATCTGGCTAAAAGTGATTCTAAGGACAGAATATGGTTTATGCCTGTCATGCCAGCTTCTAGTATCATGCATACACAGCCAGGGTTATATTTTTGGGAAAAGCAACTATTCTAGAATTTTCTCCTGGGCCATTTTCATATAGGCCATTTTGTCCTGATACTTTCTGAATATTGGCTGTAATGGAGCCCAAGTTACTTGCCTTCACCTCTTTGCCCCACAGTGACTGCACTCTGCAGTCTTGTCCCATTGCTGGGTGTTCTTTGGGGTTGTGGTTTCCTTTCCCAGGATGAAGAGGTGAATGCTGGAAGAATTGGCCTGACCATCATCATTGCAGGAATGCTTGGGGCTGTGATTTCGGGCATCTGGCTGGATAGATCCAAAACCTACAAGTAAGTGACTCTTCCTCTTGGATTGAGAATTGGGATGCATATTTTGAAAAGACATATTGATTAGCAATGTGGCTCCAAAGCCTTGGGTACTGCTTGAGTGGTCAAATTTGAGCAGTTCAAATTTATCTTGTCTAGCTTCAGTTTCACCATGTATAAAAGGAAGGAAGGAAACTATACCCTTCTTAAGATAGATCCTCTGGGGATCTTAGGAAGGTGAGAGATAGTAGATGTGAAGGCAGTGTACAGTTTCTTTCCCATCCTTGTTCTCCAAACAGCTTTGTGAAAGGAGCAGATGAGGGAGAAATAAAAATGAATGTGGAAAAATTTCAGTAATTGGAAAGTTTGTGGAAACCCCAAAGAGTGGAAAGGAGGAGGTGATTTTACTGCCTTGTTCTGTGGCTTCTTGAGAACCCCATGTGGTTAGCCATGGTCCTACTGTGCTTGCTCTAGTTTGCAGTGCATATTATCTTGCAGTTATTTATATCTTGTTGGTAAATATTATGATGTACTTTGGACCTGAATGGACCTCTAGGCTCTTAGAATGCCCAATGCATTTCTAAGAGCCTAGAGCCATCTTAAAAGGTTTTTAGTGTCTGCCAGGCAAATCCAGGATGCCTATTAAAAATATGGATTCCTAAAAGGAGGTGGAGCAAGATAGCCGAATAGAAACCTCCAGCAATTACCCCTTCCCATGACCACCTAATATAACAACTATCCACATAAGCAAGCACTTTTCAGAATAACCAAAAATCAGGTGAATCCTCATATGACCTGGTTTTAACATTATATCAAAGAAAGGCACTAAAAAGGGCAGAAAGACAGTCTTGCATTGCCTATGACACCTCGCTCCCACCAGTGTCATGCCAGTGGAAACAGAATCTGTGTGTCCAGGAAAGACAGTAAAGTGATTATGGGACTTTGAGTTAAAACTCACAGCTGCTATGGCACAGGGGAACACAGACTGGGTGAACTCCGCTGGTGTTCATAGAGCAGCATTTGGACCAGGCCAGCCAGTGGGAAATCTTCTGCCTCGAGTTCCAGCAGACTAAGAGCAGCCTGGGGCCTGGACCAAATCAGTAAGGTGACAAGGCTGCAGTTCTTGGGCAATTCCTGTGGCTATGCTGGCTTGGAGCCAGTGGACTTGGGGTGCACATGATCCAGTGAGACATCAGCAATTAGGGCAAGCCAGTTCCTGTTTAACTCCCTCCCCCCAACTCCCCAGCTACAGGCACCAAGGCTCGAGGAGAGTCATCTTCTTTCATTTGAGGAAAGAAAAGGGAAGAGCTCAAAGGACTTTGCTTTCCAACTTGAGTACCAGCTGAGTAAAATAAAGTACCAAGCAGACCCCTGAGGCCTCTGAGTCCAAGCCTTAGTTCCTGGATGGCCATTTTTGGACCAACCCTGGTCCAGAAGGAAACATGCTACCTTAAAGAGACCCAGCCTTGAGAGGATTCATCACCTGCTGACTAAATAGTCCTTGGGCTTTGAACAAACATCACAGATAGCCAGGCAGCAGTCACTTGGCTTTGGTTAAGACTGAGCTGGCTTCAGGTGTGACCTGTTGCTGGTGGCCATGTGTGAGTGCCCACGTCACTCCTCTCCCAACTCCAGCAGGCCAGCACAGAAAGTGAGGGAAGAGAGTAAGAGAGAGAGAGACTTTATCTGATAATCCAGGGAATTCTCTTGTATCTTACCTAAGTTCACCAAAGTGGTACCATCAGGAGTCTACAAGAGTCACATTATTGAGCTTAGAGGACCCCCATTGTTGATATGGCTGCACTACCAAAGATTTAGACCACAGCACTCAATTCCCTTTGAATATTTGGAACGCCTTCTCAGGAAGGATGGGTTCAAAGAAGCCTGGACTGTGAAGATTTAGTAAATACCTAACTCTTAAGTGCCCAGACATTGATGAACATCCATGAGCATTAGGAACATCTAGGATGACATGACTTCACCAAATGAACTAAATAAGGTACAGTGACAGGTCCTAGAATGATAGAGATATGTGAATTTTCAGACAAAGAATTCAAAATAGCTGTCCGGAAGAAGCCCAGTGAATTTCAAGACAACACAGAAGGAATTCAGAAACCTATCAGAGAAATTTAACAAAAAGATTGAAATTTTTAAAATCAAGCAAATATTCCAGAAATTAAGAATTCAATTGAGAAACTGAGAAATGCCTCAGAGTCTCTCAATAGCATAATTGACCAAGTAGAAGAAAGAATGAGTGAGCTTAAATACAGGCTATTTGAAAATACACAAAAGAGAAATAGGGAAAAAAAGAATAAGAATAAAGCATGTTTACAAGATCTAGAAAATAGCATTGAAAGGGCAAATCTGGTGGGGTATAGTGGCTCACACCTGTAATCCTAGCACTCTGGGAGGCTGAGGTGGGTAAATGGCCTGAGCTCACAGGTTTGAGACCAGCCTGAGTAAGAGCAAGACCCCATCTCTACTAAAAATAGAAAAATTAGCTAAGTGTTGTGGTGGGTACCTGTAGTCCCAGCTACTTAGGAGGCTGAGGCAAGAGGCTCACTTGAGCCCAAGAGTTTGAGGTTGCTGTGAGCTATGACACCATGGCACTCTACCCAGAGCAACAGAAAGAGACTCGGTCTCAAAAGGAAAAAAGAGCAATTCTAAGAGTTATTTGCCTTAAAGTGGAGGTATAGAGAGAGATTTGGGGGTAGAAAGTTCGTTCAAAGAAATTACAACAGAGAAATGTCCAAGCCTAGAGAAAAATAACAATATTCAGGTGCAAAAAGGTCATAGAACATCAAAATGATTTTATCCAAACAAGTGTACCCCAAGGCATTAAATAATGAAGCTTCCAAAGGTCACAAATAAAGAAAAGGTTCTAAGGGAAGCAGGAGAAAAGAAAGGAAAGGAAAAGAAAGGAGAGGAGAGAGGAAAAGGAAAAAGGGAAAAGGGAATAGGAAAGAAAGGAAGATATACAGGAGCTTCAATATGTCTTACAGCAGACTTCTCTGTGGAAATTTTACAGGCCAGGAGAGAGTGACATGACATACTCAAATATTAAAGGAAAAAAACCTTAATCCTAGAATATTATATCCTGCAAAACTATCCTTCATACATAAAGGAGAAATAAAGACTTTCCCAAACAAACATAAACTGAGGGATTTCATCAACACTAGACCCGTCCTACATGAAATGCTAAAAAGCAGTTTGCCAGTTGGAAAGAAAAGGACATTAATAAAAAGGATATCTGAAGGTATATGAGAGGTGTCCAGGCATGTAATGTGAAAAATAGTATCAATAGTAGCTGGATACTTTCTGGACAGCCCTCATACAACTCATTGGTAACAGTAAGGACACAAGTACAGAATACTCTATTGCTGCATGTGTGGTGTATAAACCACATATATCTTGAGTAGGAAGACTAAAAAATCAAACCTATCAAAAATAACAACACTAGGTGGCTACCAACACTGGCCTCAGTGGGGAGGGTGCCGGCCCAATATACTGAGGGTGGCAGGTTCAAACCCAGCCTGGGCCAAACTGAAACAAAAAAATAGCCGGGTGTTGTGGCGTGCACCTGTAGTCCCAGCTACTCGGGAGGCTGAGGCAAGAGAATCACCTAAGCCCAGGAGTTGGAGGTTGTTGTGAGCTGTGTGATGCCACAGCACTCTACTGAGGGTGATAAAGTGACACTCTGTCTCTAAAATAAATAAATAATAACAACACCTTTTTGAGAGAGAAATAGCATGAAAAAATATGGGTAGAAACAACAAAACTTAAAAAGTGTGTGGGGGGGGTTGTGCATAGAGTTAAAAGGTAGCATTTGTTTTAGATTTCTCTTTGCTTATTTATTTGTTTGTAAGCAGAGTTGTTGTGTGTTTAAAATAATTGGTTATAAACTTTTTTTTGCAAGCCTCATAGTAACCTCAAATCAAAAAACCTACAACAGATACTCAAAAAAAAAAAAAGCAAGATGGGGCGGCACCTGTGGCTTAAAGGAGTAGGGCACCGGCTCCATATACCAGAGTTGGCTGGTTCAAACCTGGCCCCGGCCAAAAACCACAGTAAATAAATAAATAAATAAATATAAAGCAAGAAGTCAAAACACACTACAGAGAAAATCACTTTTAACAAAGGAAGACAATGGAGAAGAAAGAAAGAGATGACTATGAAACTACCAGAAATCAAATAACATGGCAGTAGTAAGTTCTTACCTACCAATAATAATGTAAAAGGTGAATGGACTAATTCTCCACTCAAGAGATATAGAGTGGCTGAAGGGATAAAAAAAAAAAAAGTCAACTATAAGGTGTCTGCAAGAAACACACCTCACCTATAAAGACACATATAGACTGAAAATAAAGGGATGGAAAAGGATAGTCCATACAAATGAAAACCAATAAAGAGAAGTAGCCATACTTCTATCAGATAAAATGGATTTCAAGATAAAAACCATGAAGAGACAAGGAAGGTCATTATATAAGGGGGTGAATTTACCAAAGAGATATAACAATTCTAAATAATATGCACCTAATACTAGAAAACCCAGATATATAAAGAAAATCTTATTAGAGCTAAAGAGAGGAATAGACCCCAATACAATGATCTTTGGAGACCTCAACACTCTACTTTCAGCATTGGACGCATTGTCCATACAGGAAATCAACAATGAAATATTGGACTTAATTTGCACTAAAGACCACATGGACCTAATAGATATTTACAAAAGTTTCATTCAGTAGCTACAGAATTCACATTCTTCTCCTCAAATAATAGATCATCCTCAAGGATAGACTATAGGAGATCAGGCAATTAAGTTTACAAACTCATCCTAGAAAAAGTGCTACATATCACCCTCAAGGTACTCCCCTTGGGAAACTATGCACCAATGCCTTGGCCTAGTCCATCCTGCAAAGCAATTTTGAGCTCTTTTTCTGGAATGACCATCAGAGCTGTCATATGAGGCTGACAATTAAGTTCATGAACTCATCCTAGAGAAAGTGCTACATACCCATTGCTGAATATCACTATGGTCACCAGATGGCCAGGGAGAGTACTTTGAAGGTGACCATAGTGATATTATTCAGCAATGAGGTATGCTAGGATGCATTTGTAAACTTAATTGTCTGATCCCATATATTAGGCCACAAAACAATGTCAAAAAATTCAAGAAAATATTAAAATTATACTAAGTATTTTCTCTGATCACAATGGAATAAAACTAGAAATCAGTAACAAGAGGAACATTGGAAAATATATAAATACATGGAAATTAACAATATGCTCCTGAATGACCAATGGGTCAATGAAGATATTAAGAGGGAAATTTTAAAAAATTCTCAAAGCAAGTGAAAGTGAAAACATAACATAACAAAACCTATGGGAAACAGTAAAATCAATAATAAGAGGAAAGTTTATAGCAATAAAAGCTTACCTCGAAAAAGTATAAAAACTTCAAATAAAAAAAACTGATGTATTTTAAATAACTAGAAAAACAAGAGCAAACAAACCTGAAATTAGTAGAAGAAAAGAAATAATAAAGATGAAGGTAGAAATAAATGAAATTGAAACAAAAATATAAAAGATCAACAAAACAAAAATCAGTTTTTTAAAAAAGATAAACAAAATAGATACACCTTTAGCTAGACTAAGAAGAAAGAGATATGACCCAAATAAGTAAAGTCAGAGATGAAAAAGGAGACATTACAACTGAAACTGCAGAAATCCAAAGGATCGTTGGAGACAACTATAAGTAACTACATGCCAATGAATTAGAAAATCTAGGAGAATAAATTCCTAGACATGTACAACCTGCCAAGATTGAACCAAGAAGAAATCCAAAACCTGAACAAGCCAATAATAAGTAATGAGATAGAAGCAGTAATAAAAGTATCCCATTGAAGAAAAGCCCACAACCAATGGCTTCACAGATGAATTCTACCACACATTCAAAGAAGAACTAGTACAAATCCTACTTGAATTATTCAAAAAAAAAAAAATCAAGGAGGAGGAGATACTCCTAAACTCAGTCTGTGAGGCTATATCACCCTGATACCAAAACCAGACAAAGACACAGCAAAAAAAGAATATAGTCCAATATCTCTGATGAACATCAATGCAAAAATCCTCAACAAAATACTAGGAAATCAAATTCAACAACACATTAAAACAATTATTCATCATGATCAAGTGGGATTCATCTCAGGAATGCAAGGAAGGTTCAACACACACAAATCAACCCATGTGATACATCATATCAAGAAAATGAGGGACAGGCCAGGTGTGATAGCTCACACTTGTAATCCCTACCACTTTGGAAGGCCAAGGCAGGAGGATTGCTTTAAGTAAGGAGTTCTGAGAACTAGCCTGAGCAAAAGCAAGACCCTGTTTTATAAAATTAGAAAAATTAGCTGGATGTGGTGACATGCACCTATAGTCCCAGCTACTTGGAAGGTTGAGGCAGGAAGATCACTTGAACCCAGGAGTTTGAAGTTGCACTGAGCTATGATGATACCACTGCACTGTACCCCAGTGACAGAGCGAGACTCTGTCTCAAAAAAAACACAAAATACATATGATGATTTCAATTGATGCTGAGAAATCATTTGATAAAATTCAATATCCTTTCATGAGAAAAACTCTCAAAAGACTGGGTGTAGAAGGAACTTACTTCAACATGATAAGAACCATATACATGCATGACAGACCCACAGATGGTATCATACTGAATGCGGAAAAACTGAAAGCCTTTCTTCTAAGATCTGGAATGAGATGAGGATGCCCATTTTCATGACTGTTATTCAATATGGTACTCAAAGTTCTAGCTAGAGTAATCAGACAAGAGAAAAAAAGAGCATCTGAATTGCAAAGGAGGAAGTCAAATTATTCTTTTTTTTTTGAGACAGAGTCTCACACTCTGCCTTGGTAGAGTGTCATGGCATCATCATAGCTCATGGCAAACTCAAACTCATGAGCTTAAGTGTTTCTCTTGCTTCAGCCTCCCGAGTACCTGGGACTACAGTCCCCCATCACATGCCTGGTTAGTTTTTTTTCTATTTTTATTAGAGACGGCGTCTTGCTCTTGCTCAAGCTATTCTGAACTCCTGACCTCAGGCTATCTACCTGTTTTGGCCTCTCAGAGTGCCAGGATTATCGCTGTGAGCCACCATGCTGAGCCTCAAATCATTCTTGTTTGCGGATGATATCTTATATCTAGAGAAATCTGAAGACTCCACCAAAAATAAATAAATAAATAAATTAGACCTGATAAACAAATTCAGTAAAGTTGCAGAATACAAAATCAATCTACAAAGATCCATAGCATTTTTATGCCAGCAATAAATGATATGAAAAAGAAACCAAGAAAGTAATCCTATTCACAATAACCAAAAATGAAAATAAAATACCCAGGAATAAACTTAACCGATAAATGAAAGATCTCTATAATGAAAACCATAAATATGGAAAAAGAAACCAAGAAAGTAATCCTGTTCACAATAGCCAAAAATGAAATAAAATACCTAGGAATAAACTTAACCCATAAAATGAAAGATCTCTGTAATGAAAACCATAAATGTGGATGAAATGAGTCAAAGAGCACACAAAGACAGGAAAAGATATTTCATGCTCATGGATCGGAAGAATCAATATTATTAAAATGACCATACTACCCAAAGAGATCTACAGAGTTAACACAATCTCCATCAAAATACCTATGACATTTTTCATAGAAATAGAAACAATAATCCTAAAATTTATAAAGAACTACAAAAGACCCAGAATAGCCAAAGCCACCCTGAGCAAAAAGAACAAAACTGGAGGGCTCACCTTACCTGACTTCAAATTATACTACAGAACTACAGTAATCAAAACAGTATGGTACTGTATAAAAACAGACACACAGACCAATGAAACAGAGTAGAGAATCCAGAAATAAATTCACACATTTATAGGGAACTTATATTCAACTGTGTTGCCAAGAATATATAGTGGAGAAAGGACAGTCTCTTCAATAAATTGTGCTGGGAAAACTGGATACCTATATGCAGATGAATGAAATCCTTATCTCTCACCATATTCAAAATCAAATCAAAATGGATTAAAGATTTAAATCTAAGATCTGAAATTATTAAACTCCTAACAACAACAAAAAAAACGACTTTGGGGACGGTGCCTGCAGCTCAAAGGAGTAGGGCACTTGCATAGGTTGCACCTCCAAAAGCCAGAGGTGGCGGTGCAAACCCAGCCTTGGCCAAAAACTGCAAAAAAAAAAAAAAAAAACTTTGGGGACATGCTTTAGGACATGGGTCTGGACAAGGACTTCTTGAGTAATATCGCCAAAGCATAGTCAACGAAAATGAAATTGGACAAATGAGATCACATCAAAACTTCTGCACAGCAAAGAAAATGATCAACAAAGGGAAGAGACAACCCATAGAATGGGAGAAAATATTTGCAAACTACCCATTTGATGAGGGATTCTCCTTTTTTTTTTTGAGACAGGAGCCTCCAGCTGTCCCCCTGGGTAGAGTGCTGTGGCATCACAGCTCACAGCAACCTCCAACTCCTGGGCTCAAGCGAGTCTCCTGCCTCAGCCTCCCAAGTAGCTGGGACCACAGGCGCCCGCCACAATGCCCAGCTATTTTTTGGTTGCAGCCGTCATTGTTGTACACCTTGAGTGTACGTGGCTGGCACCTTATCAACTTGAGCCACAGGTGCCGAGCCTGATGAGGGATTAATAACAAGAATGTATAAGGAGCTCTAACAACTTGATAGGAAAAAATCAAATAATCCAATTAAAAGATGGGCCAAGGATCTGAATAGACATTTCTCAAAAGAAGACATACAGATGGCCAAAAGGTATATGAAAAAATGCTCAACATTATTAGTCATCAAAGAAATGCGAATTACAACTACAATGAAGTATCAGCTTACCCCAGTTAACATGGCTTTTATCAAAAGACAGGGAAGAAATACCAAATGCTGGCAAGAGTATGGAGAAAGGGGGAACCTCATATACTATAGTAGGAATGTAAATTAGAGGGACTGCTATGCAGAACAGCATGGAGGTTCCTCAAAAAAACTAAAAATAGAATTATCGTATGACCCAGCAACCCCACTGCTGGGTATATATCCAAAGGAGAAGGGGAAGTCAGTATTGAAAAAATATCTGCACTCCCATGTTTACTACAGCACTATTAACAATAGCCAAGATGAGGAATCAACCTAATTCTTCATCAATGGATGAATGGATAAAGACATTGTGGTACATATACACAATCGAATATTACATAGCCACAAGAAAGAACAAAATCCTGCCATTTGCAACACCATGGATGGAACTAGAGAACATTATGTTAAGTGAAATGAGCCCAGCATAGAAGGACATAGCTTATGTTCTTACACGTGGAAGCTGAATATTAAAAACAATTGATCTCATAGAGATGGAGAATAGAATGATGGTTACCAGAACTGAGAAAGGTAGCAGGGAAGGAAGATAAAGTGAGGATGGTTGATAGGTACAAAAATATGGTTAGATAGAATGAACAGCATTTGAGGGCAAACGAAGTGGCTATGATCATCAATATACTTTAAAATAACTAAAACAGTGGAGTTAGAATGTTCCTAACACAAAGAAATGATAAATGCTTAACATGATGGGTACTCCAATTACCTTGATTTGATTAATATACGTTGCATGCCTGTATCAAAACATTACATGTGCCCTATAAAGATATACTAATACAACTATTCTGTACCCATAATACGTTTAAAAAACTGGATTCTTGAGCCCTATAGCTGTGGATGCTGATTCAGTAGAGGAATCTGCATTTGTAAAAAGCAAGCTGGGCCCCGCAATTCAGCAGCTGGCTTTGGGGAAAATGCTTGAAAAACAGTAGCCCAACATCCTTCCTTGTGCATTCCCAGTGCTTGATTAGCACTGGCTGGTGGGACAGCTGCTGGGGCCGTCCTGCCCCAGGGCAGGGTCCTGTTCTGGGCTGCTTTGTCAAGGCCTCCAAAGTTCCCAGAGTCTGGAGGCGACAGACAGTGGCAGACCTGTTCTCTGCCGCACAAACTCGCTTCTGTGAGGCTCTGGTCAGATCAGTTCTCATTCTCACTGCCCCAGTCAAAGGGCAATTGAGATCATCCCTCGGGATGTGGCCGCCTGGTGTAACACAGTGAGGAGCCTGGCTGGGCTTAATTACTGCTGGGAGAGCTTGGCCGCCGTCTAGTCTCTGCCATCTGTTTGTTGGCTGCTACAACCAGATGCAAGGGCAGTGATGGCAGGCTACCTCCAAATTAGTACACAGCAATGTCCCTGTTAGCAGGGCTCTGCGGCAGGAGCAGGGAGGGACTGGAATGTTGGCTGGACTGGGACGTGGGCAGCCGGATGATTCAGATGAATTAGAAAATAGAATGAAAGAACCAGGGAGGACACTTGCTCCGTCTCCTCAGAACCTAGATGCCATCAGTTCCTAGTGTCACTGGAGGACTAAATCTGGTGGTCAGCATGAGGCACTCCTAGTGTCACTGCCCAGGAAGACAAAGGACACCTTTCAGTTATCCCCTGGGGAGGACAGAGCTCTGTGATTCTCTTCTCTCAAAGGATCCCAGATTTGTCCAGTCTGATTTGGAGGCTGGAAATTGGGTGGTGAGGTCTATTTAGCTCAGGCTAGAACTAGAAATAGTTTTTCTAAACTGGTCAGTGGTTTACAATAAAGCTATAGCTAAACAAACATGGACAAAAAGTTTAGTATTTGGGATCACTGAGAAAGACTGGTGTCTAAATAAAAATGTCGCTCTCTGCAGATTGTGGGAATAGAATAATAGAATGAGGACGCAGGCTGGAGGAAGGAGGCAGCACCTCTATCCTCAACAGGTGCCTTGAAGCACCAGGTAGGTTAGCATCCTTTGGAGGCTCTGACCTGGAGCTTTCCAAACATGCAACTACATGGTATGTTGTTATTCCTGTATGGAGTGGTAGAAAGAGTGCAGGTTTCAAATCCAGCTCTGAGTTCACATCCCAGCTCTGCATTTACTCAACTGGTGGTGGCTTTGGACAAATAACTTAATGGCCTGAGCCTCATTTTCCTCATTGGTAAAATTAGAGATATAGAATCCCAGGATCATCCCAGTCACATGCCCAGGATTTTTGTAAGGTTTTAGGTAAAATAGCAAACACATGTCAAGTGCTTAACAGAACTTGACACTCAGTACATGTAGGTATTAGTTTGACGTAACCATAGTGCACCTGCTGCTGTGCCCACCGTGTTTGTGGCTTCAGGGGAGACACGTGAAGGCTTTAATAGGTTTTCATCGCCTGAGTCCTGATGCTCATGGTGGGAAGGCAGAAGGATGTGTAGAGCGTGCCTGTGGTAAATGTCTCAGAGAGAAGAATGCAGGCCTAATTGTAGAAGTCAAGGCTGCAGTAGGGTTCTGGGTGGGTGACGTGCATGAGAAGTGTGGTGGGGCAAAAGCAGAGGTGAGCCTGAAATAGAAACCAGGACTTGCTGAAGGTATTTCTGAAGGGACAGACAATGGGAAATGTAACAGGGTGTGGATGGAGCTTTCTCACTTTGGCTTTGGAAGTCAAGGACTTAGTTCAGGGTGAGAGAATGTTCGGGTTCAACAGGAAAAGCTGTGTTGGGCTTGTGCAAGTAGGGACAGGAAGAACTGGCAGGTGGCAGAGAGCATCTAAAAGTTAAATCATTGCTTAACATTGTCATGGGCAATGACAATGCTGTTTTGGGGGACTAAACAGACTAGCGGAATCAGATGGCTTCTGGGGTAGTCCTGACCACCCCTGCCATCACACTATGGCTCGTGTTTGTCCTGTTCTGTTTTTCTTTTCCTCTGGTCGAGGATAGGGGAGGGAAAGGGCTGTGGCCTTCTTGTCTATGAGTAGAGCATGACAAGTCAGGGGGCAGCTTGATATTGTGGAGCGGGTTCTGCAAGAAGAGAATATACGCATAGTAAGATGGCTTCATACTCTTTTCCTCTTAACCTTTGTAGCATTGATCGCAATGTAGTTAAAGCAATTTATTGCGTGATTATTGGCTTAGTGTCCATCACCCTTGTGGACAGAAGGTTCTATGAAGAACATGTCTAAGCCCACAGCAGAGGATTTGACATACAGCAGGTGCCTAACAGGTACTTGCAGAATGAATGAATGCTCAATCCCATTAAACTTAGAGGTGTATGACTCAATTTCTTTGCCTCTGCTTACAGGGAGACAACTCTGGTGGTCTATATCATGACTCTGGTTGGCATGGTGGTATACACGTTGACCTTGAGCCTGGGATACCTGTGGGTAGTGTTCATCACTGCTGGCACAATGGGGTAAGCTTCTCCTCCCATGTGTTTAACTAGAAAACACCATTTCATGGCTCCTAGAGCTGCCAATATTCATCCAATACATCCTAGGATGAAATAGCAATCCTTTTGCTGCCTTCTTACTGAACTTAGGAGATGTGGAAATGGTGTCTAGGTGTCTTGGTAAAATTTGTAGCACTTCAAAAGGCAGCCTGGCTTGTTCGTGCTTTAGGATAAAATGAAGCATGGACTCTGCCCTTAGAGACCTCTGAGAGGTAGGGAATATTTAGAGTCATTTCTAACTTTGCCTGGGACAACCTAGGGTCATAGAAAATACACAGGGCTTGGAATCAGAAACTGGGTCCCGGTCTCCATTCTCCTGCTGACTATTTTTTAGAGTATAGGCACATCACTTGGCCATTCTGAAGGCTGGGTGAGGTGGCTCACACCTGAAATCTGAGCACTTTAGGAGCCTGAGGTGGGAGGAGATCAGCCCGGGCAAGACCTTGTCTCTAAAAAAAAAAAAAAAATTAAAAACATTCTGAGCCTCAAGTTCCTCATCTGTAAATGAAGATAAAAGTGGCCTGTGCCTTGTGGAGTTGTTGGAAGGATTGAGAGGGATAATAGATATGAAAGCAGCGTGAAGTGTGGTGCAGATGTCAGAAATCAGAATTGGAACTTTCTTGACCTGTTGTATAAGAAAAAACCTCAGAAACAATATTCCTTTCACAGGAGTCTCTGCTCAGCTCCACCTCCCAGTTATTCTTGTGTGGGTGGTATATGAATGTGCAGATATATGAGAAAGACGGGGAGGGTGGAAGGGAGATGTTTCTGGTGCTCAATTCTCCGTAGGGGGCTCTTCTCTGGAGGGAAACAAGGAAGACCCCAAGCTCCTCCTTCCAGGTCCCAGAGAGCTATGGAGAAGCTGCTCACTATCCAGAAACTTTAGGCTCTCAGCGCAGGGTCTGTGTCCCCCTGACAGTCTTTGCTGAGGGTTGGATGCACCAGACAACCTTGCCCCTCCTGTAAAAGCTGCCCCTGTCTGTCACGGATGGTGAAAAGGCAGTGAGGGACCCTGGAGGCCTGCTGAACACAGGCCTACATATGAACTTCTTCCCGACCCTTAGGGAGGAGTATGGCCACTTAGGGGATGCCCAGATCATTCTAAGGCCCGGTGAGTCTTGATGGGGAGAAAGTAAAATGGAAAAGAAGCTCTAAGGGAGGAGGTGGGCTGCTCATCTTTCTTGTTCTGGAAGTTCTTCATCACCTTGTTTCTCTGTTCTGGACTTCAGCTTCTTTATGACTGGCTATCTCCCGCTGGGATTTGAGTTTGCTGTGGAGCTCACATACCCGGAATCCGAAGGCATGTCATCTGGCCTCCTCAATGTGTCTGCACAGGTACACAGCTCTTATTTACTCCTTGTGTACTGCCTGGTTGGACTAGCAGTGTGTTATAGCAGCTCAATTCTGCCCACGGGGTAGATGATTGGGTCCTTGTTTCCTATCTTCTTTATATCTTTCTAGGTATTTGGGATCATCTTCACCATCTCCCAGGGCCAGATTATCGACAACTATGGAACCCAGCCTGGGAACATCTTCTTGTGTGTGTTCCTCACCCTTGGAGCAGCCCTTACTGGTGAGTTGGGATAGGAAGGGAAGATGGGTCCCAGGCTGCCCACGAGCAAGGCTGTTGGCAATTTGGGATCCCACTGTCTTGACTGATTGGACAGACAGGGAGTAACTACTTACTCAGGCGGACTTGTTAGAGATGGGAGGGCTTGTTAGAGGGTCTGTTTGGGAGGCAGTAACATGTTTTGGTGGAATGAGTGGAAGCTCTGGAGACGGGAGACCCATATTTGAGTCTTCGGCTGTGACATTGACTCCCACAGCTGTTGACCGTGGGCAATGGACTAACCTTGAGGAGTCTCAATTTCCTAATCTGTAAAATGAGGATTGCTGTGATAATTAGAGCAACGTGTGCAGAGTTCAGCAAATATAAGTGATGAATAAGTGAAGGATAATGTCATTATTGGCATCTACCTCTTAGGGACAGCAGTGATCCTTGGGCTTCACTGAGTGGTCTGGCAGTGTCCCTAGCTCCCTAGAAATCTGAAGTAGGTTTGGGTTACCTGTGACCCTCAGGAAAATAAGGGTTTCCTCTCTTGCATGAACTTGATGTCTTATGCCTTTGTCACCCTTCTCCATCTCTTGACCTCAGCATTCATTAGGGCGGATCTCCGGAGACAGAGAGCAAACAAGGAAACTACTGAGAATGTGAGTATGTGGGAACTTGGTGGGCCAATGTCAAGGCCAAGGGTTCAAGGCTTTGATGAGGATGTGGCAACAAAGATGGGGCAGGAAGAACCCCCAGAGAGACTGGCTGTGTGGTGGCTGGGAGACCAGCCCACCACTCACAAGCATGGCACCCTGAGGATTCCCTAGTGGGCATTTTCAGCATTTCTTTTCTGCTGCTTTTTCTTAGGTGCTTCTCTGGCTTCCTTCTCTCCTTCTGGTGCCTCTGCTCTGGTCGTTGTTGTCATCATCTACTGAGCAGCACCCACCCCTTGGATCCTGAGCCAAGTCCCTAGGCTTGGGCTCTGTTGCCTCAGCCTGGGCTAGCTGGCTGGGGAGGAGAGGTGGAAGTCTGTCTCAGCCACACTGTCTTGGCGGTGGTGGCTCTCCTGGCACATGACAGCTCCTTAGGCAGGGCCGTGGGGCTGGAGCCAGCCGGTTTGCTTATAAGGGCTCTGAAAGGCCAAGTCAGGAAGCAAGAGCTGACAGTGGGAGTATGATGTAGAACCAAAAAGTGCTTCCCATCTGCTCTAACCAACTGGGGACCATTTTAACCAAAATGTTAGGTATCAAATCCGAGCAAGGATGGAAGGACTCTCAAATCTGTGGAAGAGTAAAAAAGTAGGATATTTCTCCAAAATAAATAAATACATAAATAAACTTATTACAGAAGTAATATATGTTCTTTGTAGAAAAGCTGAAAAATACAGAAGTATACAAATTTAAAAATTACCCTGTAATTCCATCATCTAGAGATGAGATGCTATGATATTTTTGCATTTATTTATGCATATCTTTATTGACATATAGCATATATGTGGACATGTATGTATATATCTTTTTCAAAACAAACATGGAATCCTTATTCTACTTTTTTACTTATTGAAAACACTTCATCAGGCCATTAGTCTTTTATGAAATACTTTAGTGACTGTACAGTATTCCATTCTATGGAACATTATTTAGCAGTTTTCTTGTCTGTGGGTATTAATGTTGTTTTGAATTGTTGTAAATAATATTGTGTTTAGTACATTGGAAGCTGAGTCTTTGTGCATATTCTTAAGTACAGAATTTACTTGAGAAGTGGATCAGAGGTCGTGCCCATTTTAAGACTTTGACATGTGTTGCTGAACTGTCCTCCAGAAAGATACTATTAATACTACCAGTGTATATTGGTACAACAGTATATATGAGTGCCAGTGCTGAGTATTTATTGTTTTGAAAAATCTTTGCCAATAGCAGCGCCTGTGGCTCAAAGGAGTAGGGCACCGGCCCCATATACTGGAGGTGGCGGGTTCAAACCTGGCCCTAACCAAAAACTGAAAAAAAAAAAAAACAAAAAATTTTGCCAATTTTCTAAGTCAACAATGGTTATTTGCATAGATACTTCTAGTGTTTTAAGGATATGTTTTGGCAGAGAGTTGATAATCTTCAGTTCTTTACTGTTTGTCTGCTGCTATCACATTGGTGGGCAGAGGCCTATAGCATGTGATAGGAGGAGCCTCGAACAGGAAATCCACTGGGAGACAGGGAAGGCCGTGATAGAGGAGTGATGCTATCTAGTCCTGCATGCGGACCATGATGGCAGGCTTGGCTGCCATGGAGATGGGCTTTCACCTGTGCTGTGTAGAAGGAGACATAATGATTTGGTAGACTCGGGTGAATATGTGTATTGTGAGCCTAGGAAAAGGTGCTTGTACTAAAGCACATTTCTGATGAAAAGATTTTAATTTGGAATATGATGTACCGTATCAGGTGGCATGAAATTTTTCTGCGTTTCTATGTAATGTGTGTCTATGTTGGCAGATACAAACTAATGAAGAAAATAAAAATCACCTGTAATCCTACTTCCCAGGGATAAGCTGGTAGCATTTCCAGGGTTCTGCTTTCTGGGTATGCTTGTGTGTATTTTGTTTTCTACTCTGCTTATTTACTTAATAGAGATTGACAACCTTTCTACACCGTTAACATTCTCACAACCTCATAGAACTATTATGTATATAATATATACATATTTATTATACAGTCATTTCATTTAATATTTCAGTTGTTCCAGTATTTTGCTATTCTTGCAATCAAATCTTTTTTGCATATAGACTAGGTTTGCTAATCAAGGAGTTATTGGCTCAGTCTACTTGAGTATGGTGTATTAGAAATAGCAAAGAATAGGAACAGGAATGGGAGCCTAAGTTCTGGTAATTGTGCTGGACTGTCTTGTGTTCCTGGATAACTTACTATGTGTCTCTACACCTCCCTGGCATCTATGGCAGCTTGGTATTATGGGAAGGCCAGAGACAGGCTGGAACTACACATCAGCAGCAAGCCCTTCTCTGGAGCCCTGTCATTGCATACCCCATGGTGGTCAGTATAACTCAGAGACCAGCAAGCAAATTCATTGTCAGAGCCAGATGAAGACAGAGCACGCAGCAGATCTGGCCAGAACTGCTCTTTCTAATCAGTGAGAAGTGTAGTTTAGGTTAAAAAGAGACAGGATTTCAAGGACAAGGGTAATGATTGTCCTTGACTATGAAACGCATCTGAGTTTGGGTTTCCATTTTTCTCCTAGCACATAGACAGTAACTGCTTCTGCCCCTACTAACCGGAGAATGATTTCAAGGTGATGGCTTAGGAGGAGGCAGGTGTGTGTGTCAGAGAGAGGAGAGAAACTAATTAAATAGGCTGTTAGTTGTCTGAATGAAGGCTCCTCAGGGCTGAC
>NW_003852415.1:2257145-2260132 GCF_000181295.1 Otolemur garnettii
ATTGTAAATTGTACATGAACTTCATGGACACCCTGTATATGCAACTATGTATGCTGCTTTTAAAAATTTCTCTTTGTGGCATTTACTCCATGTCCCGGGGTCTGCCTCCAAACGGGAGTAGTTGGAAATTGTGCAGGAGTAGCAGACCTGGCACCATTTACAGCTATTTGGTGGTTAGTCCAGGTGAGTTTCTAGCTGTCAGGATGGGGAGGGAAAGTGGGCTTTGCTTCCATTTTAATCCCAAGAGTGAGCCTAGAAGAGTGGCACTTGGAGGGGAATGGTTTGTGGTGGCCGTGACATCATAGAGATCGGACCTGTTTTCTCTTTGATAACTTGTGATGTTGGAGGGGGGTGAGTTTGGGGAGCACATTGACAGCAGGCACTGGTGGCTTCTTTCCTTCCTCCCTTACCTGGCTCTTGGTGTCGTCCCCATTGATCAGTTACTGACAGGCAGTTGCTCCAGATAGGGTTGTTGAGTCCTGTGCCTCTCACCCATGGGGCTGTCTGCTTGTTTTGCCTTGTAGAAACTCCCGGGGGAGGAGGAAGAAGAGAGCAATACCAGCAAGGTGCCCACTGTTGTGTCGGAGGATCACCTCTGAGAGGGAAAGGTGGTGGTGACCCAGGGGACGTGAACACCCCACCGCTTCCTCCACCACAAAGGCCTTCGCTGGAGAAGCTTTTGGAGGGAACCAGCTGGAATATTTGTGGCTTGGACGATGGTGCCTATGTCTCCTGGAACCCACTCAAGAGCTCGGATGATTTAGTAGGGGAAAATTGCACCTTTCACCAAATGCAGTTTCAACTCTTGCCTCCACCCTTTTTCGGGTCATGGGAGCTGGTGTTAGTTAGAAAGGCTAGTGGAGAACATTGGAGTCAATCCTAGCTTGGTCCCTTGCCTTTCCTTTCACTTCCATCCCTTATGGAGAATGATTGCAAAATTATCACGGGAAGAAAGCTTATTCAGGATATTAACTTTTTCTAGTGCCTTCAGACCCTCCGACAAAGCCCAGTTGTAACACTGAGGGTTGTTCCTGGGTCATCAGTCTGACCATGTTCTGTGTGGGAGAGGAAATTCCATCAGAACAGCTTCACGAGAATAGCTCCACTGGGACTCTGGGACCTAAATTCTCCTGGCCTAGTGTTGGGATCTATTTCCAAACCTTCTTTCCTAAGAGATAATCAAACCAAACATCAATAAACTTACAAAAACTTCATGGTGGCTGTGAAGGAGAAACTAATTTGGGAGGGCTAGCTACCCAGGTGTGATAGTGCTGGGGGCCATCTTCCAGGTATGTTTGTGGAGGCCAATATTTGGAAACTCTGGTAGCTTGATTGGGAATGGGAGGAAGGTTCTTTTTTATAAAAGTACTTGCCCAGGAACTTGTGTGTATCATAGAGACCCTCAGATGCCTTATCTGGATGCTACTTGGAAAACGCAGCCATCAGCCTAAATGCTTGTTTTATTTTGAGGGATCCCAACCCTAACCTTTACTGAAAACTAATCTTGATTCATTATCCTTTGACAAACCCAAGCTGCTCCTGAGAGATAAGAGGAAAGGGGTAGAAGGCAAGGTGCTTTGAAATCAAAATTCAATTTGCTTGAAATTCCCCATCTCTGTTGGGGAAGGAATTAGCACAACCTTAATCAGATAGTCTAAATTGAAAGGGATTCTCTTTAAGCCAACTGAAGCTGACTTCCTTTCCTGCCCTGTTTATGGGCTTTGGTAGTGTCTCTTGAAAAATAAGAAAAATTTTGGTAATTTCTCCTTTGCATCGAGCAGCTGTGATCATGACCACTGTGCCATCTTGCTTTGGCCACTGCCATGGCCTTGGCATATCAGGGCAGCCCATCAGGCTGCAGTACTGTGGTGCTTGGGCTACTGCCCCTCAGGAGAGCCAAGTGTGTGTGTGTGTGTGTATGTATGTGTATGTATGTGTGTACAGATTTGAGCAGTGGGTGGGAGGAACACACTGTTATTTAATAAAAGAAGTTCATGCTACTTTTAGTGGAAGGGGTGTGAGGGGTGGAAGGGAGATGAAACGATATGTCTTACTTTTTGGTAAGGAGATAGATGTTTACTCTTCCACCTCTCAAAATGTATTAATGCTTACTGAACCCACTGCTTTATTTTAAAAACAATTTGTATTTTCTATTTCATGTTTTAAGACAATAAAGATTGTCAAAGTGGTCTGCCTTATCATTTGGTGGGACAGAAATGGATTTTGGTAGTCTCCATACAATGACCACCCATTCCTGAGGACTGTGTCCAAGGTGTGGCAGAGGGCTGGAGGGGCAGGGGTCCAAGCTAGAGGAGCAGCAGCTATGGCCTTCCATAGGAGCACCTCCGTCCTCTGTTGGCATAGATGTCACCACGCTAGTGGAATATTTTTTAAAGATGAAGATGTGAAGGATACTGTCTGCCTACGTGGGGGGCTGCAACTCAGAAACCAACACATGACCCTGACCTCCTTCTGTACTGTGCTGGAATGTAACTGCTGATGGGAGTCCATTGTTGTTTCTGGCTCTGCCTCAAAGGCTGGCCGAAGTGTTTGTTCTAAGATCACGCCAGCTGCTCCCAGCTTGCTGTGGTCAGAGCCCACAGCTCAGCATCTGCAGCCCTGCATTATCATTTTTCTTCTGAACTGCCAGTCCTTCTCCAGCTGTGTTGACCTTATATGTCACTTAGATATGCTGCTGCTACCAGTTTTCTGTACATTATTTTCCTAGCCAGTTGTACTGTGCCTGTGGCATTCAGCTCCCACATTTATTAGCAATTCTTACTTGAGGAAAAACAATATTACAAGTCTATTTTAAGTCATCTGAGAGGGGACGCAAGCCTGGGCTGTTAAGACATCTAATATTGATAGGGTCTGCAAAATACTCTGTGTATGATTTTAGATTCTTTGGGCTCTTGCCTTTACTTATCTGGAATCACATTTCTGACACATGCCACAGACTTGAAGGACCCAAATCACCTTGTTTTTAT
>NW_003852415.1:2261894-2263603 GCF_000181295.1 Otolemur garnettii
GATCCGATCCAATGTTGTTATCTTTGGTGTTTAAGCTAGTTTATGGCAGATTTTGTTCCTTTTACCTAAAGAGCTTTAACTGTGCCCAGGCACAGTGGCTCATGCCTGTAATTCTAGCTCTTTGGGAGGCCAAGGTGGGAAGTTTGCTTGAGCTCAGGAGTTTGAGCACAGCCTGACCAAGCATGAGATCCCATCTCTACAAAAATAGAAAAATTAGACAGGTGTCATGGTGCCTACAGGTGCCTGTAGTCCCACCTACTCAGGAGGCTGACGTAGGATTGGTTAAGCCCAGGAGTTTGAGTTGCAGTGAGCTACGATGATGCCACTGCACTCTATCCAGGGTGAAAGAGTTGAGAATCTGTCTCAAAAAACAAAACAAAGGAAAAAAAAACCCAACAACACCTGTAATCCCAGCTCTTGGGAGGCTGAAGCAGGTGGATTGCCTGAGCTCACAGATTCCAGACCAGTCTGAGCAAGAGTGAGACCTCATTTCTAAAAAAATTTAGTCAGGTGCTGTGGCAGGTGCCTATAGTCCCAGCTATTTGGGAGGCTGAGGCAAGGGGATCACTTGAACCGAAGAGTTTGAGGTTGCTGTGAGCTAAGATGCCATGGCACTCTACCAAGGGTGATTAAGTGAGATTCTGTCTCAGAAAAAGAAACAAAACAACATAAAACCAAAGCAACCACCCCTCCCAACCCTAATTCTTTAACTGCTAGAGAATTCCCAATGTATTTACATGTAAGTGTCAAACTTTTTATCAAGTCCCTACAAGGTCAGTTTTCCTTTCTGGCCTTTCACTTCCCAACTCTTTTCCTATCAGTAGCTGCTCTCTCTGCACTAAAAGCCACCTTCCTATCTTAAGATATTTGACCTCTGGGCATTTAAGTGTCTCAGTTCAAATCCCACCTTCTCTGAGAGTCCCTTTTTTTTTTTTTGAGACAGAATGTTACTTTGTCACCCCCGGTAGTGTCCTGGCACCATAGCTCACAGCAACCTCTAACTCTTGGACTCAAGCAATTCTCTTGCCTCAGCCTCCTGAGTAGCTGGGACTACAGGTTCTCACCACAATGCCCGGCTATTTCTAGAGATGGGGTCTCAGTCAGGCGATCCGCCCACCTCAGCCTCCCAAAGTGCTGGGATTACAGGTGTAAGTCACTGTGCCCAGCCAGAGAGGCTTTTCTTATTATCTTAGTTATGCCCCCATACCAGCCCACACCCCTCACTTCTTGATCGAAATAACTTCTTTTCTGTAGAGTTCTCACCACTATCTCAAGTTCTCTCATGTGTTGGCATGTTGAGTGTTACCTTGATGACGTCAGGCCCAGAAGGGCAAGATCATTGTCTATGTTGTTCATTCTCTTTACCAAGTGTCTGGCATGGAGAAGTAGTCAATAAATATTTGTTGAAATAACAAGTGGCCTTTTGGATGCACATGCTGTGCGTGACGGCCCAGCCAGAGGGACTCCTGACAGGTGGTGTTCAGAGGGCAACTGTCCACTCCAGTGCATTTCCCTCGGGGTTTAGCTGCCTTCTTTTTGTGGTCATGCAGCTGTTTCTTCTATGCTGCCTAGCTCTATTTTCTGTCTCTCTTTTCTCAAGAGTCTGTTTCTTCATTAAGAGGAAAACAAGAAAGGGTACTGACTGTTCAGTTATGAACACAGAATTGTGAAGGCAGGGAAAAGAGAAAAACCAGCCTGCAATGTAGGCT
>NW_003852415.1:2263934-2285829 GCF_000181295.1 Otolemur garnettii
AAAAAAAAAAAAAAAGATCACTGTGGTATATTCAATCAGGTAGAAAACTCTGATTCTCTAATCCTAAGAGTCATACTGCAGGAGTGCTCTTGTCTTCGGGTAGGTCAAAGTACAAGGATTAATCACAGTGGAGGTTTTTCTGTTTATCGTCTGTTTATTGTATTTGTGCTCGTTATACAAATACAACTGAGCAGAAGGTCTAAAAACATCCCAGACTCTTCCAATCTTCATCCTTCTGTAGACAGAAGGAGCGCCATGATCATGCACAGGAGAGCCCTTCTTAGAAGAACTGCCTGTCCCTTGGATAGTTCAGAGTCTTGGGTCCAGCAGCAGAGAGGAGCCCAACCTGTATGGACGCCTCTTGAAGCAGCCCTTGGTCACAGCTGCTCTGGGTGGGCAGCAGCTTTAATTGTCACAGTTCACATGTTCCCACCACGCAAGTCAAATCAAGGAATGAAAACAAAAGGGAGAGCGAGCAGAAGGCTGGAAAAGGGAGCCTAGACGGGGGTGTCAGAAGGGAGAGGACACATAGTGGGCTTCTGAGGTGCTGGCACTTGGTTGACATGGATGGAGTTACAGAGTACTTAAAATTATTCTTTATATTGTACATTCATGTTATATACTTTTCTGTATGCATGTCATATCTTAAAATTTTAAAAATATAGAAAAAACTTAAGAGGCTAAAAGTGAATAAAGGGACTGCTAATGGAACGGAAAAGAAGAAATTAAAAGAGCAGAGATGAGGATGGAAGAAGACGGCAGAGATGGAAGACGATGAAGTCTTGGAGGTGGAATGCGGCCTCAGTTTCTCTTTTTCTGTCTGGATACTGGTTCTGCTTCTAGGTAACGGAGCCCAACTAGCATACCCAGGATGGAGAGACCTTAAATACAGACAAAGGATTAGTGACTGACACAAACACAGCACCTTTCTTGCATCTCCCCCGTGTCCACCCTTTGTACCAGCCCTAGTGCTGGTACAGTTCCTGTAGAAAGTCTGGGGTGGCTGGATGCTTACTTGCCACCATCAGGGGTGCCAGGACGCCCACCGTGGGAGCTGCAGTTCCGTATACAAACAACTCTGAGAGGAAGTGCCCCAGGGCGAGGAGGAAGGTCCAGAGTGTGATGTGGTAGAGCCTGCAAGGGAGCCGACAGTTTTAACAGCTGAAGTTACTGTTTTGCACAGAACCGAAGACATCTATCCGTCAGACTTAAACCCGGGATGTGACTAGGGCTTAGGAAAATGACACTTTTTGATTACATGAATTTATTCTCATTTTGGGCAAAACTAAAGGTCTCGCACAGTTGCTAACTGAGAGAACGGTCTAGGCACTCAGAGTGGATCTCCAAGCCTTAGCAAGGTGGTGAACCCGGCAACAGCAGAGTCTAGACTGTGGCAATCCTAGGCAGTGTAGGCAATTCTGGATCTATTTAAGCACAGAATATTCTATTTATCCAAATTGGCTGCCTCTGGAGTCTAACCCTACCTGGCAGATGTCTGGCCACGTGCTAGTCAGTGTTTACAAGATGGATGATGCCACAGACATAACAGCCTGAATGGCAAAGATGAGCAGGGACACCTCTAGAGCTTTGAAATGCTCCTGCAATGTAGGCTGGTTACCTTGTGTCTTAGCCTAGAAAAGTGGTCAGACAGAAGACACAATGACAACTTCATGGGAAGAGAGCTTGCTCCTCAGCTTTGCCTATGAGGTAGAGAAGAGATGGGCTGCTAGATAACTGACCACTTGGTTTGCTGATATCTTTTTTGAAGTGTAAAATGAAAAAAAAAAATTATAAAACATTTCAAACATTTAAAAATAGAATACTATAACGAACCCTAGGGCAACCAAGACCCAACTGCATTAAATCTTAGCATTTTGACACTTTTGTTGCCAATAGCTTTTACTAACAAATAAAAAATTACAGATAAACAGTTAAAGCGTCCTGTGTATCCTTATCCCACCCTGATCCCCTTCTCCTCCTTCCCTGCTTCCCTAGAAGCAATCGATATCTTAAATTTGGTTTTTATCACTCCTGTGCATGTTTTTATACATTTTGGAAACATGAACGTATATGTAAATTTTGAGTTTCCTGTTAGGGAGGGAATAGGATCAGAGTGCACATCAGAAGTGCGTGGGTCAAAGTCCTAGGCTAGAGAGGGTTGGAAATAGAACTCAGCATTTGCAGCCATCCTGTGTTGGGAGAGGGGAAAAATGAATGGGTAACCGAGGTAAAGATAAGTCTAAGTTGTCTTTGCTCATTCCAAAAGCATGACAAAAGAAAGACATATCCCTTATACCTATCAACTATTCCTCATCATGGTGAAGGTCTTAAAAATGATTATTCAATCTCCCTTCCTCTCAGGTGCCCTAAGAGGTAGAACAGATGTCTATTCTCATTTTATAGATGAAGAGACAAAGGTGCAGAGGAAATAAATAATGAATCTGCTGCTGAGAAGCTAGTTACCAACAGAACTGAGACAAGAACTATTTTCTTGTTTTCATTGTCAGCCCAAGGCTGTTTCCACCGAACCATGCGATTCCGAAAATACATGTCAATTTAGGACAAGTACATTACAGTTTCAAGTTTGGAAAAAAAAAAATTAAAAATAAAGTTAGAGACATCAAAGGAGTAATAGTTCTGCTTCAAATGTCAGTCTTCCTCAGTTTATATTAATTGGATCTCTAATATTTAGATCTGCAAAATCAGGAATGAAAATTGCTACCTCCGAAGGCTGTTAGGAGGAAATTCAATAAAGACCACGTAGGTAAAAGCTCCTGGTATGATAAAAGGCGCTCCGCTGGGTATGGTGGCATGTGCCTGTGGTCCAGCTATTCAGGAGGCTAAGGCAGGAAGGATTGCTTGAGCCCAGGAGTTTGAGACCAGCCTAGCCAATATAATGAGACTCTCATCTTTAAAAAATAAAAATTAAGAACTTAAAAAGGAGAGGGGCTTTTTAAATATTATTGCTTCTTCTCTTCCCTACATGCTGAGAGTTTAGGTAAGTTAAGAGTGTGATAATCTGTTACTGGGATGAAAGCTTGAGCCCCCTCCAGTGGCCAGAACCAGTCACAGCTTCTGATTGTACACAGCAATTCCATAGGGTTCTGTTTGAGTACCCTAGAGAGGGAGGATACAGGAGTCCTAGATTCTATTTCATGCTCACCTACAGACTGCATAAGTAGGTTCTTTGTGGGTTCCTCTTTTTTCATGGATTGTAATTTCTGTTCATTCCTGCTTCTTAGGAGGAATGTGAAAAAGATACGTGTGGGTGGCTACTCTAAAAAAGGCTAATTCTTTTAATTATTTTTTCTTTTCTTAAAGTCAAGAGCCTCACTCTGTTGCCCTGGGGTTGAGTGCAGGCCTGGATAGAGTGCTGTGGCACTCATCACAGCTCACAGCAACCTCAAACTCTTGGGCCTGAGCAATCCTCTTGTCTCAGTCTCAGAAGTAGCTAGGATTACAGGCGCCTATCACAATGCCCAGCTATTTTTTCTATTTTTTAAATACAGACGGGTCTCATTCTTGCTCAGACTGGTTTGTAACTTCTGAGCTCAAGCAATCCACCTGTCTTGGCAACCTAGAATGCTACTACTATTACAGGTGTGACCCACTATGCCTGGCCAATTCTTTTTGCACGAAAGTTCTCTGTTGCTCAGGCTAGACTATAGTGGCATTATTATAGCTCACTGCAAACCTCAAACTTCTGAGCTCAAGTGATCCTCCTGCATCAGCCTCCCAAATAGTTGAAACTATATGTACATGCCACTACACATGGCTAGTTTCCACCCTCCTCCTTTTTTTTTTGTAGAGATAGGGTTGTGCTATTGCCCAGGCTGGTCTTGCATTCCTGGCCTCAAGCAATCCTCCCACCTGGCCTGCTAAAGTGCTAGGATTATAAGTTTGAGTCATTGCTCCTGGTCAAGGCTGATTCTATAGTAAAGAAGTAGAGGGTTATAAAAGGAAAAAAACCAAAAACAAACGTAGAGCAGTATGATGCTGACCATTGGATGACATTGCCAGTGAGACTCTGTCTCAAAAAAAAAAAAAAAAGAAAAATGACATTGCCAGTTTGCTATTATCAGTTCCAAAGAATTTTCAGACATTAAAAAAGACCTGTTAAGCATATTATGTTTTTTAGGCCTGGAAGGAATGAAATCTATTAGACTATTAATATCCATGTTCAAGGGTAATATGTTAAAATAATTAACAAGTCCCAACAGTGTGTAGGGGGGTGGTTGGCTGGGGCAGTGGGTATGCCTCACATCTGATTTCCAACAAAAAGATGCTAAAGCTCTTCCTTCCCTTACATACGTCTTGTTGTGAATGTCAATGGCACAGAGGCAGCGAATCACTGATGAGAGCAGTGTCCAGATCCCAAAGGTCCGAGCTTGGAGGCCATTCACTGTGTAGCAGAAAAAAACAAGAGTGTCGAGAAGAGAAGGGTTGGGCTTCCTACCAAACTCCTATTTCACTAATGGTTCATAGGCATTAGGGAGCTGAACCTCATCTCTCTGCGGCTGGGCAGAGTGGAGGTCTTGATGCTGCACATGGGAACTAGAAGGAATGGAAGAAGTTCCAGAATGACTACCACTCAGATTCTCTTCAAATGTCTACAGTTGGAAGGGGTGTCTTCAAGAGTGGAAACCCAATAAAGAGCTGATGCAGGGAAATAAGTCCTGGATGCAGTAGTTTATATCCTCCGCCCCTTGCAGTCCAGAGGGTCTAGATCAGACAGGTTTGGGGAAATGTTATAGAGACTGGTCTGTCAATACAAGATGCCTCGGAGGTCCAAAGACTTTCAAGGCTGATCCAAGAGAGAACTCAAGAGATACTGGGGATCAATCTACATGCCCACATATGTTCTTTTAAAAGATCTAAGTCCTTCCATCTCTTCCCAAATTTACATCATTAAATGAAGCCAACACCAGGCTGGTTTCCTGCGCACATGGTAGCAGAACAAGGCCTTGGTGTGTGTTGGCGGGGAACCTTGCTCTTGGAGGCTTCATTCTGATACTGTTATATTAAGTATTTTGTCCAGAAATTACGGGTCATATTCCACCATAACAATGGTTCTTAACCCTTGGCATTTATTACAATCAGCTGAGGGAGTTTTATAAAATTTCAAGGCCTGGTTACCAGACCAATTATATGATACTCTTTGGTGGTATGCTGTGGGCATAAGTGTTTCTAGAAACTCCCTGCTTGGGTGATTTAAATGCATAGCAATTGATCTGTGAGTATCATGACAGCCCCTCCAGATTACAAGGGAGGAGGCAGCCTCCACTTCTGGGATAGCCAAACACACACCTGAGTTCTGCTCAGCCGAATGAGCTTTAGCAAGCCACATGACCAGGTGGCTCTGTCTCGATTTAAATTCAAATGGTTAAACCCGATAACCTCTAAAAACCTGCAGATCTATACAGGGTTCTTTGATCATTTGAGGGCAGAATTTGAGGGTGAAAAAATAGAGTTGTCTTGCTCACTTTCCCAGGTTCTTTAATCCAATTACATTTGAGCTTTGCCCTAAACGAGCCTATTTAGCCTATTTAATTTCATTTTATGCCCAGACATTGCAGAAGTGAGCTAGGTCAGAGCCTGAATCTGGGTTAGCTATAAATGTGACATAGAATTATCAGCTACCGTGAAACAATGCTGCAGTCCAACTACCCCACACATTAATGTGATGAAATGCCAGCTAAAATGTACAAACATGCTCAGCAGAGAGGCTCAGGAAGCTAGGAAAGGCCACTGTGGACCTTGTGATGTTTCATTTGGGGAAACCAATTTGGAGGGACTATGTCACAGGAAGATCTTGGGTTAGTAACTCTCCATCTCTAACACAATATAAATCCAGTGTGCCTGGACATGATTTCTGAAAAGGGCTTTGAGATAATATGAAAAGGTTCTTTAGGGCTTTCTGGTGGGGCATCACAGAGCCACCAGGAAACTCTAGTTTTTACTTGCCATTATCATTTTTTTTTTTGTACACACTGCCCAGGGCAGTATAAAATGAATAAAAAAGTATTCAGAGAAGCTTGGACAGGGAGAAAAGGTCAAGTGCTTACCACAAAGTATTATTCCAGTAGCTTCTAGACAAGGGAGAATCAGAAGTCACCTGGGGAGTTTTAGCAGCTGGATTCCTGGGCCCTAGCCAGGTTCAATAAATAGGTACCTGTGCTTTATTCTTAACGTATCCTGATGTACAGCCTGTTTGTGAACCACAATGTAGGCCAGTCCTACAAAGGATGTAGAAATTCTTTGATTTCTTACCGAGGTTTGGCTTGCCAGTGTAGAGCTTTTCATAAAGAAAGGTGTGGTCTCGGAAGCTCTGTAGTGTGTTCCCCATGGCTATGATGGACACCATAACCAGCCAGCTTCTTAACACATTCAGGAAACGGCTCATGACTCCCCTTAAACCTGAGAGGGCTTTTTGCCTTGGAAACAGAGGCAGAGGACCTGAGACAATGAGGATCAGCCTGCTTCAACCATAAGCTCTCTCACTTTTGTGGTTAACCTATGTCCCACTCATGAGTGCTTAGTTGGCCAATCACTTCACAGATTCTTTCCCAAGTCCTCTAGGTTCATCCACCCCTGTTTTCTTAACACTCTACTGTTAACTTCCCAGGGTTAGCACGCTACCTTTGAATATTTACCCTATGCCAAGTTGCTGAACGTTACCCAGAGTGACAACAGCTAAATAACACTGGGTGAAAGAACTTAGCCAAAAAAAAAAAAAAGAGAGAGAGAGAGAGAGAGAGAAAGGAAGTATATGAATATTACTATGAACTAATGAAATGGATTATTGTCATTACCCAGAGTGACAATAGCTAAATAATGTTGGGTGAAAGAACCTAGCCAAAAAGAGAGAGAGAGAGAGAGAGAGAGAGAGAAAAGGAAGTATATGAATATTACTATGAACTAATGAAATGGATTTCTGTATAAAACTTATAGAAATTGGTTTCGATATTTAGTCACATTAATAATAGCGAATGAACAGTATATTTTACAATACGTGGCATAGTATTTATCTTTGTTTAAGTGATTTCTCCACATTATCACTCTGCCTCAGAACCCTTTCACTTAGTTGGAATCAGTTCTCTCATATCTTCACTTTTTCATGCAATTGTTTTATAAGTCAAGTGGCTTGAGGGTGATTCTAAATCTACTCAGAGATACCTCCCTGGCTAATGATGATCCTTCCAAGCCTATAGAAACCTAACACATTTGAGTGGAACTTATGATATGAGTGCGTGCTCTATTTACACCCTTAGGTTTTCTGTACTCTGGTTCTCAAGTACACCATGCTCCATAAACTAGAAAAACAATCTAAAAGTTAAAAATAAACTGCTGTGACTTTACAATTAGTAGAAAATTATGTGAAGAAGTAAACAGTAATCTTGGCGTTGGTTTGCAAGAGAAATTATAATAGTTATCAGCTATTGGCCACTTGCACTGCACACTGTGCCAAGCACTTAACATAGATTACTATTTAATCTTCATAATAGGGTAGGCAGACATTATTAATATTTCCATTTTACAGGTGAGGGTTGGAACAGAGAGGTTAAATGAGTTTCTTGAGATCACACAGCTAATACATGACAGAGCTGTAATACTATCTCACTGAGAATATTTTGATGAAGTTCTCATTTTTGAGGAAGAAAAGCATACCATATCCACTTTTGTCTTAAAGTTGTACAGAAAATACAATTAGATTGTATTATTTTAAAATAGGCTTAGAACAACCCTTGTTGAGTAGCAATTTTAATCTGCTTGATTTAAATAAAAACAAATATAATGAATCTAAGAATGAAACAACTTCCTTCCATCTTTACTATTATTATTAATATTATTTTTTGAGACAGAGTCTTACTTTGTTGCCCTCGGTAGAGTGCGATGGCATCATAGCTCACAGAAACCTCAAACTCTTGGGCTCAGGTGATCTTTTGCCTCAGCTTTCCAAAAAGCTTAGACTATAGGCGCTCGCCACAACTCCCTGCTAGTTTTAGAGATGGGGTCTCACTGTTGCTCAGGTTGGCCTTGAACTCCTAAGCACAAGCAATCCACCCACCTCAGCATCCCAGAGTGCTAGGATTATAGGCATGAACCACCATGCCTGGTGTTATCATTATTATTATTACTGTTATTTTTGGCCTGTGGTTTAACTGTTGGCAGGTTAACTTTTTGGCCCTGAAGTGATAATACACTAGCAAATTTCCTTTATTACTCTGGGGTCAGGAATTTCAGTACTGTTCTACTGGCTGAGTTAGACAATAAAGTCAACCATGGCCCAAGACAATATGAAGCACTCAACAACTAAACATAAAAGAACTCTAGTGGAGTAAGGATGTATTGATGGACAGAATTCGTCAAAAAGGTGGACTCTGTCCAAGTGCAGACAGACTAAGGATCTATAGAACATCACAGCAGGTATATAGCCTGGGCCATGAACCCACCTATCCTCTTTATTTTCTCACCCTCTCCAATAGGAGACTCTAGACCCAGGTCTCCTTTCAGAGTTATAAGAGCTGCATGGAGTCCTTCCATCCCCACCCCTTTTCAGCAGAACTTAAGTCTTCCATTTCACAGAAGCTCTCAGAAATTCCACCAGGCTTGAATGACAAAGCGTGAGAGCTTCTGAATTGCTCTGGGAATTCATCAACCCCATTTCCCTAAAGCTTTAGAGCCTCCTAGAGTGTATACAGCATCCATTTTCAAATTTTGCCCTGGCCCAGCTCAACACAGGTATGGTGTTAAAACTTAGGAGTCATCGAGAGAGGGACTTGGTCCATTTAGTAGCTGTGTGATCTTGGGCTAGTCCTTTACACTTTTCAGCCTCGGTTTCCTCATCTGCAAAATGGAGATACAAATATCTACCTCAAGAGTTACTATAAGAATTAATGTGAGAAAAAGTGAAGGCTCCTTACACAGTGCTAGGCTCACAGCGACTGCTCATTCTTTCATACACTCCTTCGCTCCCCAAATTTGCTAAGCCTTCTCCATCTTCCCAGCGCCCCCACGTCCTCATCTCTTGAGCCCTTTCCCCCACCAAAAGGTTGCCTCCCAGGTATCTTCCTTTCATCCCAAGTCCATTTTACTAGACTCTCTGGATTCAAGCCATCTACACCTTTCTTCTCTCCTATATTCTACTTACCTGGCCACCGGACTCCCAGTACAGCAATAGCAGCAGCAAACGAGCTCCCCAGGGCAGTTCTAGCTCGGAATCCACCTGAACCATTTGTCCCCGCCCCTGCCCTCAGCCCAGCTCCAGGATTGGGTCACTGCCGTCAGTCCTCGCTCTGATTGGCTGTTCCAGTTTTGCTAAAGCAGGAGATAGGGAGTGAACCCCTTTACTGCCAATCAGCAGTTGCTGCTAACTAATCCTCTCCTACAGCACGCTGCTCACGCAGCAAACCCTCCGGTTCAGCGTGGCAGAACTCTCGGTCTGAGTCAACCTTTTAGGGGCGGAGGAAAAAAAGAGCGGAAAAAAGAAGACTCCTTTCTGCCAAGGGCAGATCTCGACTCCCGCGCTGCGCGGCGGTGACGACATTCTTCCGCGCCGGCAGCCGGGCGTTTTCGGCGCCGGCAGCAGGCGCCTGCGCAGTGTCTCCGAGCGGGCGGTTGCTTGTTGGTTGTTGTAGTAACCGGGGAAGCGGCCGTCGGCGGCCGCCGTGAGCCGGGCTGGGGAAGGAGGAGGGAGGTAGGCGCAGAGAGCGGTCCCCGCCTGCCCGCCCCAAGCCATGGAAAGATGAAACAGGTAAATGTCTGCGCCGGCGCCCGAGGGAGGCGCGTTCCTGGGTCTGGGCCAGCGCCGTCCGCTGCACTTCCCGCTCAGAGCCCAGGAGCAGCTGTTGTATTCCGGATGCTCCGGGTTGAATCACTGCGGCGGAGTTGCCTGTCCTTTCTAGGGAGGAGGGACATGCGGATCTACTTGGGATTGGAGTGAGCTGGTAGAGGGGAACTGAGGGGCAGATCCTTTTAGGGCCATGACTCTCTTCAGCGCGTATCTTTAATCTTCTTCGATAGTCCTGTTTCTCCCCGCTCTGCAGGCAGACTAGGAACGGTTGGCATCCTTTCCTCGCTTGGAGTTTTTGTTTTAACCTAGGGGACTTCCCAACGTTTTGGGAAAGGTCGAGAAATCCCGTTGGTAGTCTCTGGAATAACGTCGTTAGATATTGCCTATTCCGCTCAAGATCTGTAGGGATCATTATCGGGGTTGGTGTTTTTTTGTCTTATTTATAATCTTATCGTTTATATGAATGTACAGAAAAGTAAAGTTTGGAAAGATTGACACGAGGTGGTTATTTCTGAGTAATGGGATTATGATCATTTAAATATGTTCATTTTCTTTATCTGCAGTTTCTGTTTGCCTCTAACACACTTAACAAACGTACTTTTTTTGCCTATGGAAAAATGTTTAAAGTTAGAAATGCAGTGTTGTTTGGCATGATCAAGGTTGTTAAAGGAAGAAAGAAAAAAATGTTTTGGAAATGTCCTAATTTTAATATCTATTTGAGATTCAGATCAAAGTTTTTAATAAGGTAGAACAATTAAGAGTTTTTGGAAGGACAGTGGTTTTTTTTTTTTTTTTTTTTCCCCTTAGCCGTTTGTATGACCCTTATTTCAGGAGAGTATAAAGTTTGTGTGCAATTTACTATGTTAAACTATTTTAAATTGCATATAAACTTTATGTGCACCCTGTATTAATCTTTTGGTTCATTGTTGAATTTTTCTTTAGTGGATACATGATGGCATCTTGCTGTTTGCAAGGGTCTTAAACCTGGAGTTCTTTTTTTTTTTTTTTTTTAACCCAGGTCAGGTTTGTCTAGCAAGGAATCTGTGTTTTAAGAATCATCTGCTTACCTGAAATTGCCCTAAAGGTAAAGTAAGCCTGTCCTTTTAGTGCATATGGCATTTAGTATATAAAAGACGACTGAGAAACTCAGACTTAGCAGAAGCTCTTCAAATACATAAAGCCCAGACAGTATGTTGGAAAAAAAGCTTGATTTTTATGGCCTATTTGAGGCACTGTGATAGAAGGTAAGCTTCTAGAGGTTGGGCAGTATTTATAAAGGAATGTATTTAATAATGTAGTCAAGAATGAATAGACAACTGCACTGTGTTTCAGTTCAATTGACCTTTTTGCAGGAATCTGTGCCATCCAAGTTGTTTGATCCAGTGAATCTGCCAGGAAAGGTCTCTGAGGCCCCTGTCTGCTGACTGCATGACAAACCCTAAAGGAAATGCCAGTGGTGATGGCCCGGGACCTGGAGGAAACAGCATCATCCTCAGAGGATGAGGAGGTGGTAAGCCAAGAGTAAGTAACAGCCAGCCTGCTTTTGACTTTGCTTTTAGGATGAAAAATAGTTTTCTTTTACTCATGTACAAGAGAACCTGCATAAGTTGGTCACCCAAAGGACTGTAACAAACTGGTTGACATATGGAGGTGGTCAACATAAGGAACTAAGCCTACCATACTGATGTGTACATGTGATGCACGTTTGGTCTGTGAAAATTACGTCAACTTAAGGAGATAGTCAGTGCAGGGAGGTTGTCAACTATGGCAGTTGTACTGTAATTTTAACCAGTGTCCTTCCTTGGTATTGTCTGACAATGGCTTTAGCTTCTATCCATGATCTAACTCAAGATTTTATTATTCAGTCTCCATCAGCTATCAGAAATGAGATAATCCTCTGTTTCTAGGCTCATGCAGGAACATGAGCTCCAAGTACAGGTAGCAGTTCTGGAGGAACCCTTGCTCAGAGCTCCTAACATAGAATATTTTGAAATTTTTTGAGATTGAGGAAAAATAGGTCTCTAAACTCTGTGACATTGATTATGTTTTGCTAATTTTCTCAAAAGCCTTTACAATGATAATACAGAGATCAGGTAACATAGTAACTCTGGGGCAGGATATTAGAATTCTATAGCCCATGCTGTGTCCACTGAACAACATTACTTTCCTGAGTTCTTTTAGGTATGAGTCAAGTTTCGTGATTTCTGAATCCTCATAATAAAAATGAATGGTAGTGATAAGTGTGTCTAATATAGATGGTGATAAAGGCTTTATCTCATCTGTATCTCATTTAATCTGAAAATTAAACTACTGTAACTTTTTTTTCTGAGTCTCAGTTTGTCCCCTTCAGTAGAGTGCTGTGATGTCATAGCTCACAGCAACCTCAAATTCTTGGGCTTAAGTGATTCTCTTGCCTCAGCCTCCCAAGTAGCTGGGACTACAGGTGCCTGCCACAATGCCCAGCTATTTTTATTTTTATTTATTTATTTATTTATTTATTTTTATTTTTTAGACAGAGCCTCAAGCCGTACCCTCTGGTAGAGTGCTATGGTATCACAGCTCACAGCAACCTCCAACTCCTGAGCTTAAGCGATTCTCTTTCCTCAGCCTCCCAAGTAGCTGGGACTACGAGTGCCTGCCATGATGCCCGGCTACTTTTTGGTTGTAGTTGTCATTGTTGTTTGGCAGGCCCGGGCTGGATTTGAACCTGCCACCTCTGGTGTATGTGGCTGGCGTCTGAGCCACTTGAGCCACAGGCACTAAGGCGCCCACCTATTTTTAGAGCCAGGGTCTCACACTTGCTCAAGCTGGTCTTGAACTGTGAGCTCAGGCAATCCACCTGCCTTTGCCTCCCAAGTGCTGGGATTACAGGCATGAGCCACCTAAACTACTATATCTTATTTAATCTGAAAATGTTATTATTTTCATTTAATTAAGCTCACTCTTTAAAATACCAGGAAACTTCCATAGGGATTCTGAGAAAGTAAGTGGTGGATTAAGATTCAGACTTAGCTTTCCTGGATTTTGAAGCACCTTGCCTTTTCTCTCCTATAATTATTACTTCACACAGTAAAGAGATGGTCTGGTTAAAGTTAAAATTCATTTTTTTTTTAATTGAGATAGAGTTTCACTTTGTTGCCCTTGGTAGAGTGCTATGGTGTCACAGCTCACAGCAATCTCTAACTCTTGGGTTCAAGGGATTCTCTTGCCTCAGCCTCCCGAGTAACTGGTACTACAGGGGCCCACCACAACGTCTGGCTACTTTTTTTTTCTTTTGTATTTTAGCAAGCTGGAGCTGGGTTCAAACCCACCAGCCCTGGTGCACGTGGCTGGTGCTCCACCCACTGAGTGCTGCCTAAAGTTAAAATTCACTTTAAGATTCTCTGTGAGTCCTTTTGAATATGTGTATGTGCTATGTAACCTGAAAAATAGAGATAATATTTCTCAGCCTAGTTGTAGTGATATAGTTTGGAGCAAATAGAATAGTATATGTGAAATTACTTTGTAACTTGTAAAGTGCTATACAAATAATATAAAGCATTATTCTTACTGGTTTAATATTGAATTTATGGTGGATTTATAAGGTAGAAGATTATGTAATGTAATTTGAAGAATGTTATTTAAGCATTAGTAAAGGTTTGGAAAGGCTTCTCATCGTTGTTAGGTCACGGGAAATAATAGAGATTTGACAGTGTATTTGGGTCATTCTTGTTCAGGATAATGAAGTGGATAATTCCCTTCAGTTACTTTGCCTTCTTTTGACTTTTTGCTTTCATTGTGCTGCCTCTTACCTATTTCCTGAAATTTTTAACCTTTGCAGCAAGTATCAGTCTTAGTATTTTAAATATATATATTTTTTTACTCCATTACTTTCTCTCTTACTAGTGGACTAGTGGATGTAGAAGTTGGGCCTGGCAAGTATTAGGTTCCACTATAGAATTGCTATTTTTGTAGGTTAGAAAGAGTCAAATAGTAAGTTATAGATTTGCTTTAATAAGTGGGTGACTGTGAAAGTTTTGAGAGAGACTGTGTTATTGTCCATTATTTCACTTCTAATAAACACAGTTTGACAGTGTTCTTTCTGATTTACCTGTGAAGTTTCAACTTGCTTGGCTAATGATGTTGCTGGGAGGGCTTCGTTTGTTTTTGTCTGTGCAGAGTGTACTTTTTTTTTTTTTTTGAGAAGAGCCTCACTCTGTGGCCCCAGGTAGAGTGCAATGGCATCATCATAGCTCACAGCACCCTCAAACTCTTGGACTCAACTCCTGCCTCAGCCTTGCCAGTAAATGGGACTATAGGCATCCACTACAACTCCTGGCTAATTTTTTCCCCCCTATATTTAGTAGAGACAAGGTCTCTTCCTCAGGCTGGTCTAAAATTCCTGAGCTCAAGTGATATTCCTGTCTTGGCCTCCCACAATGCTAGGATTATAGGCATGAGCCACTATACCTGGCCCAGGCTTACATTTTAAAAGTTGATTTGGAAGTTCAAAGGCCTTAAGTCATCTGAAGATGTTGATTTGATCCACAGACAGATATGCATGAGTATCTGTTAGATCTGCTCAGATCCTTTAGTCTGCATTAAAATATTAATGCTTTGTAATCCTGGACTTTGATTAGAAATTGTCCAGGCAGTCCTTGTTTTGCATAGCATTAATTCAAATAGCAAATGTGAAGAGGGTCTATTCTATATTTTGCTTGGGATCCCAAGTAAAATTTATATATAGGTGTAGAAAATTTAAGATCTTGATGTAAAGTTTCTTTAATCACTGAAAAAATAGTAGCTTTAATTTTCTATCATAAAAGCTGGCTTTCTATCAGTTAAAAAGATCATCAACAGGCTCAGTGCCTGTAGCACAGCGGTTACAGCATCGGCCACATACACCGAGGCTGGCAAGTTCGAACCTAGCCCGGGCCAGCTTGAACCTAGCCCGGGCCAGCTAAGCAACAATGACAACTACAACAGAAAAATAGCCGGGTGTTGTGGGGGGTGCCTGTAGTCCCAGCTACTTGGGAGGCTGAGGCAAGAGAATTGCTTAAGCCCAAGAGTTTGAGGTTGCTATGAGCTGTGACGCCATGGCTCTACCAAGGGCAACATAGTGAGACTCTGTCTCAAAAAAAAAAAAAGAAAGAAAAAAATCATCAACAATCAATTATAAAGTGAATGCTACAGAAATTCAGTGAAGCTGGGTGTCTTCACAGGCTGCAGAAGCTGGGGAAGGCTCCAGGGAGGTGGTGAGACTTGAGGTGGACTTAGGAGGCTGGGCTTCAAACAGAGAGGCAGAGAAGGCATTTCTAGCAGGGACAATGGTATGAAGAAGGCATAGAAGTAGGAGTAAAAATGCTACTTTACATCTTCATCTTTGAGTTATGTGGCTGGTTCTCAGAAGTGAATATTCTTCCTGAAATTGCTCCTTAAAAACTAACATGTTTTTAGACTTTCAATAAAATAAACCATGAAACCAGGCTGCTTGAATAACTAATCATTTAAATCCTTTGTTCTTTCATGCCTATAAAAGTAGGTTTTCTAAATATATACTACTTTCTGATATGACTAAAAATTTAAAGTCCCAATATTCAGTTTCCTAATAATTTTGAAGTTTTCCTTTTTAGCACCACCTGGTGGGAGCATGTTTTTCATGACAGTTTTGCGTCTGCCACATTAAGTGGTTTTTAGTTGATTTACTGAATTACTCATTTGCCTGTGCCCTTTTTAATTTTTCCTTAGATTGTAAGTGAAAAGAGTTACAAGTGAAAAGACTTCTCTGTGAGAGTTTTTATTTTCCATAAACATAGGGTGTCCTAAAAGTTGCCTTGGAAGTTGCTATACATAAGGAAAATTTTACAACGAGGTGGCCAACACGTAGAGAGTATTTTCATTTTGTAATGAATATTTTGTAAGTAAAAGTACATTTGGCTACATTTCCCCATTCTCCTATGTATGGTGATTTTAGGGGAGACTTTTGGGACACCTGTGGTATAGTTAGGGCTGGAGTCTTCTCAGCTATTTATTGTGTTCTGACTCTTGTTAGGCATTTTTTAAGTTGCAACATCAGTTATTGTTTGTAAGTGTTAAGATAGTGGTTCTCAACTTTGCTAATGCCGCGACCGTTTAATACAGTTCCTGGGGGTTGTGACCCACAGGTTGAGAACTGCCGTGCTAAGGCATAATGATGCCAGTTGATAGCTAGTGCTAGATTGGCAGAGAAATTTGGTTAGTTTCCAAAGTTTGTATCCAAAACTTTGTAGTTTAGGCTGCCTGTTTTTTATCTGTTGACTTAGAAATATAATGGAAAATTTATAAGGTGGGAAGAGATTATATGAACCATCTGATCTCATGCTCACAGTTTACAGGTATTTTAAGATTAAAAAGCAAGCAAGTCAGAAAACAGTCCTTGCTAAAAAAGATAGTCTGTAGATACCATTTCTCACAAATGGGCTATATTACCCAGGTTAAGGAACAAGAACAGTAAACATCCATATTCTGTTTCTGGAAAACAGAGCATGAACTAGGGATAGTGTTCTTTGTTTTCTTCACTAAAAAGCTATAGACAGCTCATCCCAAAGGTAAAGGCTGCGTTGCTTCTAGGATTAGTAGCCTGGCAGACTGTGCATTCGAGGTGTGGATCTTTTAAAACTTGGATTGGGAGGGTCTGGTTTTGCCCTGAGGTTGGTTTGTGGTATGGCCTTTTTTTGTTGTTGTTGTTGTTTTGTTTTTTTGAGACAGAGCCTCAAGCTTTCCCCCTGGGTAGAGTGCTGTGGTACCACAGCTCACAGCAACCTCCAACTCCTGGGTTCAAGTTAGTCTCCTGCCTCAGCCTCCCAAGTAACTAAGACCACAGGCGCCTGCCACAATGCCCGGCTATTTTTTGGTTGTAACCATCATTGTTGTTTTGGCAGGCCCGGGCTGTATTCGAACCTGCCACCTTAGGTGTATGTGGCTGGCACCTTAGCCACTTGAGCCACAGGTGCCGAGCTGGTATGGCCTTTGTTAAGTGGTATGGTTATGTGAGTTCTAAAAGTGGAACATAAATGTCTTAACACAATAACTAAGAAAATGACATAATGGCTATGTTAACCAGTTTGATGAAAATATTTCAAATTGTATATGGAAACACCACACTGTACCCCATGATTGCATTAATGTACACAGCTATCATTTAATAAAAAAAAGAAAGAAAGAAAGAGAAGAGAGAGCAGAATGCATCTGGGCTAAATTCATCTTATTCCATTTAGGGAATTGATTAAAGTTCCCTAAGAGTTGAGTTCAAGGTATTCAATATTTAGAACTTTATTGAGGGCGGTGCCTGTGGCTCAAAGGAGTAGGAGGCTGCCACCCATACTAGGGTGGCAGGTTCAAACCTGGCCCTAGCCAAAAACTGCAAAAAGCAAACAAACAAAAAAGAACTTCACTGAAATTCAATTAGGGAGGCAAAGGGTGGAAAGAAAACATATTGTGAGTACAAATACTTTTCCCTTACTTAAGTAGCTATATGATCTTAGGGAAATTAGTTAACCTCTTTGAGACACTTTTTCTTTAGTTTGTAGTGTGGGAAAGAGAATTAAAGAAGATAACAGGTGAACCTTCTTAGTTTAAATCCTGGCACATACCAGTAGTAGGGACTCAGTTCATTTTATTTTTGCTCCCTTCATATGTCCCCTGCCATAAGGCTGTTGAAGATTTTACTCATCTATGAAAAAAATAGCCTTCTGTCCAAGATTAATTGGGCTTTCCTGAGGCTCAGAGGTCCCTCTCCATACCATGGTTTTATACTAGAGGGAAATATATGTTGTTCCATTTAGCATAGGCTTTCCTTAAAAAATATGTCATTTCAATTGTAGTACTTGCATCAACGTAGGGTTTCTAGCTCCCAAACTTAGGATGGGTCATCAAATTGGCTTGAAAAGGTAGTATAGGACATAGAAGGGTTATTGGGAACATATCAGGATTCTTGATGTGTGTGAAAGATTAAAACATAACTCAAATTTTTCTAAGTGATAGACTTTATTAATTCATATTTAGGCAAGTCGTGATTCTACAGCTCCAGCTTTAGCACGCAGGATCTGATCATTTCTCTCCTTCTTTGAGTCAGCCTTCCACTGACTTCTTTCTTAACCAGTAGCTTGAAGCTCTCCCTTTAAGGTTACAAAATGACTGTGGCAGTTCCATATTTCTCATTCTCATACTAGGGATGAACGATCTTTTTTCTCTGCTGCAAATTGGAAGAAGAGTTGCCTTGGGTCACACATAAAATACGCAAACATTGATGAGCCCCTCCCTCCCCAAAAGGTCTGTTTTCATGATATCTGGCCCCACAGATAAGCATAATAGGTGTCATATAATTAACCCATGGCTTTTAGGCCATAGGTTGGACACCCCTGTTCTATACCATCAAGAGGAAAGGAGGCTATCATCTGTAGCTGCTACAGAAAAGAAACAAAGCATTGCTTTCTGGTCTCAGGCTATGTCTCCTTACATTCAAGGGCTCCTGTTGGTTTATGTGCCTGTCTCTGAACCAATCACTGTAACTAAATGATAAAGTACCCTGATTGGCTGAAACTCTCTTGAGCAGGGATAGAGTTAAAGTTAATCCTAAACCAACGTGGCTATGAATGGGAGATAAGCCAGGCATGGTGGCTCACCCCTGTAGTTCTAGCACTCTAGGAGGCCAATGCAGGAGGATTGCTTGAGGTTAGGAGTTCCAGTAGCTTGAACAAGAGGGAGACCCCATCTATACAAAAAACAGAAAAATTAGCCAATGTCCTATAGTTCTAGCTACTTGGGAGGCTGAGGCAGGAGGATAGCTTGAGCCCAGGAGTTTGAGGTTATAGTGAATTATGATTATGCCGTTGTACTCTAGGAAGATACTCTTAAAACAAAAAGAATGTGAGATGAGTGATTTTTCTCAGGATATTTGGGATTCTCGTTCTAGAAAGATGGGGAAAATTGCTAAGCAACAAGCTGTAGTAATCAGGTTAAACAGTTAATCCAGCTTTTGAGCTGTAAGTTAATGAAGCCTTTTTATGGTTTTAGGGATCATCCATGCATCATGTGGACTGGAGGCTGCAGGAGAATTCCAGTTTTGGTATTCCATGCTGAGGCTATTCTGACAAAGGACAACAATATTCGAATAATTGGAGGTGGGTGTAACCTCTCCCATAGAGGGCAGAGCTGGGCATGGCCTTATCAACCTTGTCTTGAAGAAATTAATATGACATATAGATAGGGAAAAGGCTTTGGCAATGAGAAGAATCTGTTGAGTTTTTATACTTCAGAGATTATAATTTCTTACATTGTTGTCTGCTTATATTATTCCTCGGAATTTTTTCAGAATTACGTGTATGCTTATTTTTTAAAAATTGTAGTAAAGTGCATATAACAAAATTTACCAATTTAACCATTTTAGAGTATCCAATTTGTTGTTACTTAGTACATTTACAATGTTGCACAGCCGTCACCGAACACTTTCATTATCCCACAGTGAAACCTGTACCCCTCAAGCAGCCACCTCCCCATTTTCCCATACCTCCAGTCCCTAGCAACCACTAATCTACATCTGTTCTTATGGATTTGCCTCCTCTGGATATTTCATATAAATGAAATCATGTAACATGTAACCTTTTGTGTCTGGCTTCTTTCACTTAGCATAATGTTATCATCCATGTTGGACCATGTTCCAGTCTTTCATTCCTTTCTGCGGCTGAATAGTATTTTATTGTGTGCTGTATCACGTTTTGTTTATTCATTCATCAGTTGATGGACATTTGTATTGTTTCTACCTTTTGTCTATTGTGAGTAGTGCTGATAGGAATGTTTATGAACAAATCATTGTTTTCAGTTCTTTGGGATATTAACCAGGAACGGAATTCCTAGGTCATATAGTGATTCTCTTTAACTTATTAAAGATCTGTCAAGTAGGCCAGAAGTGGTGATTCATGCCTGTAATCTTCACTCTGGGACAGTGGAGTGAAAGGATTGCTTGAGCTCAGTAGTTCAAGTCCAGCCTGAGAAGAGCAAGACCCTGTCTCTACTAAAAATAGAACAATTATCAGGTGTGTGGCTTGTGCCTGTAGTCCCAGATACTCAGGAGACTGAAGCAGGAGGATTGCTTGAGCTCAAGAGTTTGAGGTTGCAGTGAGCTATGTTGACACCACAGCACACTACCCAAGGCAATAGAGTGAGACTCTGTCTCCAAAAAAAAAAGCATCTGTTAGACTGTTTTCCATAGCAGCTGTACCATTTTCATTCCCATCAACAATGTATGTGGATACCAGTTTCTCCACATCCTCAGAAACATGTTATTTTTATTTTTTAGATTATTAGCCACATTAGTCAATGTGAATTAACTAATCAGGTATCTGATTGTGGTTTTGATTTGCATTTCCTTAGCAACGAATGACATTGATGTGCTTGTTGGCCATTTGTTTATCTTCTTTAGAGAAATACCTGTTCAAGACCATTCCCCATTTTTAAAATTGGCTTGTCTTTTTTGCTGTTGAGTTGTGAGATTTCTTTACACATTCTGGATATGGGTACTTTATCAGATGTATGATTGAAAATATTTTTTCTATTCTGTGGATTGTATTTTCACTTTCTTGATAGTGTTCTCTCATGAACAAAAGTTTTTAGTGTTGATGGTGTCCAGTTTATCTAATTATTCTTTTGTTGCTTATACTCTTGGTGTCATATTTTAAGAAACCGTTAAGATATGTTGCCTGACTCAAGGTCATGATCTAGTTTTTTCTAAGACTTTTATAGTGGCTAAGGCGCCAACCACATACACCTAAGGTGGCGGGTTTGAATCCAGCCCGGGCTGCCAAACAACAATGATGGCTGTAACCAAAAGATAGCCAGGCATTGTGGCAGGCACCTGTGATCCCAGCTACTTGGGAGGCTGAGGCAGGAGACTCGCTTGAGTCCAGGAGTTAGAGGTTGCTGTGAGCTGTGATGCCACACCACTCTACCCAGGGGTATAGCTTGAGGGTCTGTCTCAAAAAAAAAAAAAAAAAGGACTTTTATAGCTTAACCTCTTATATTTAGAGCCATTTAGTCATTGATCCATTTTAAGTTAATTTTTTTAATGTAGTGAGGTCCACCTTCATTCACTTGTGTTTGTACATTCAGTTGTCTCAGCAGAATTAGTTCAATTAGTTGAAAAGACTATTCTTTCTCCATTGAATGTTTTTTTGGTTTTTTTGGTTTTTTTGGAGACAGAGTCTCACTTTGTCTTGGCATAGTGCTGTGGTATCATAGCTCACAGCAACCTCAAACTCTTGGGCTCAAGTGATTCTCTTGCCTCAGCCTCCCAAGTAACTGGGACTACAGGCACCTGTGACAACACCTGGCTATTCTAAGAGATGAGGTCGCGCTCTGGCTCAGGCTGGTCTCAAACTTGTGAGCTCAGACAATCCACCTGCCTTGGCCTCCCAAGTGCTAGGATTATGGTGTGAGCCACCATGCCTGGCCCCATTGAATGGTGTTGGCCCTATTGTCAAAAATCAGTTGACTATAGAGATATGGATTTATTTATGGACTCTTAATTTTCCATTGATCTGTATATTTATTCTTATATTAGTGCCATACTGTTTTGATTACTGTATCTTTATATTAAGTTTTAAAATTGGGAAGTGTGAGTCCTCTAATATTTTTCTTCTTCAGGATTGTTTTTGCCATGAATACATGGTCTCCGGCAATTCCATATGAATTTTAGGATTACCTTTTCCATTTCTGCAAAAATGACTGTTGGGATATTGATATGGAGTACATTATATCTGTAAATTGCTTTAGAGAGTATTGCCATCTTAATGTTCAGTCTTCCAATCCTTTCACATGGGATGTCTTTCCAAAACAGAATTTTTTTTTTTTTGAGACAGAGTCTCATTTTGTCATTCTTGATAGAGTACTGTGGCGTCACAGCTCACAGCAACCTCCAGCTTCTGAGCTTAGGTGATTCTCTTGCCTCAGCCTCTTGAGAAGCTGGGACTACAGGTGCCCACCACAAGGCCCGGCTATTTTGTTGCTGTTGCAGTTAGGCCCAGGGCCGGGTTTGAACCTGTCACCCTCAGTATATGAGAATGGTGCCCTACCCACTGGGCCATAGGC
>NW_003852415.1:2286053-2293531 GCF_000181295.1 Otolemur garnettii
CGTGGCTGGCGCCTTAGCCTGTTGAGCTATAGGCGCCGAGCCCCCACAATTTTAAAAAAAATTTCTTTCAGCAGTGTTTTGTAGTTTTCAGTGTACAAAAAAAACTTATGTCTCCTTGGTTAAATTTATTCCTAAACAGTTTATCCTTTTTCATGTTATTATAAATAGAATTGTTTTTTCAGTTTCATTTTGGGGTTATTCATTGCTCATATGTACAATTGAGTGTTGTGTATTGATCTTGAATCTTTGCTGAACTTGCTTATTCATAGAGATTTTGTGTGTGCATATATTTTCTTAGGATTGTCTACATATAAAATCATTTTATCTGCAAATAGAGATAATTTTACTTTTTATTTTCAATCTGGATGCCTTTTATTTCTCTTTCTTACCTAATTGCTCTGGCTAGCATTTCCTGTTGACTAGAAAAGGGGCATTTTTGTCTTGTTCCTGAGTGTAGGAGATAAACTTTCTGTCTTTTATTGTTCAGTGTGATGTTAGTGTGAGTTTTTCATAAATTGTCCTTTATCAGGTTGAGGAAGTTCCCTTCTATTCCGAGTTTGCTGTTTGTTTTTATCATGAAAAGCTGTTGAATTTTGTGAAAGGCTTTTTCTAATTAATTGAGATATTTTCTTTTTTTCCTTTATTCTGTTAATGTGGTTTATTTTACATTGACTGACTTTGTATGATGAATCACTGTTACATCCCTAAGATAAATCCCACTTGGTCAAGGTGTATAATCCTTTTAATCTTGTTGGATTTGATTTGTGCTAGTATGTTGTTGATTTTTATGCCGGTATTTCTAAGGGATATTGGTCTGTCTTCTAATGCCTTTATCTGCTTCGTAATCAGTATAATGCTGACCTAATAGAATGAATTCCCTCCTTCTTTTGGGAAGAGTCTGACATGAATTGGTATTAATTCTTTAAATGTTTGGTAGAATTCACCAGTGAAGCCATCTTGTCTTTGGCTTTTCTTGGGTGGTTTTTACAGATTCAACCTCTTCTTGCTATAGGATCTTTTCATATTTTATATTTCTTCTTGGGTCATTTGTATGTTTCTAGATATTTGTCCATTTTATTTAGCTTATCTGATTTGTTGGCATATGATTATTTATAGTATTCTTTTATAATCCTTTTCTATTTCTATAAAGTCAATAGGAATATCCTTATTTTCATTTCTGATTTTAGTAATTTGAGTCTTTTCTTAGTCTAGCTAAAGGTTTATCAATTTTGTTTATCATTTTAAAGACTCAACTTTGGTTTTGCTTATTTTTTCTATTGCTCTTATTGCATTTTAATTAATACTCTGAGTCCTGGGGTTAGCCTATGGTTATTTTCAAAGATTGTAATGCTGTGGATCAAAACTGTTGTATGTATAGTGGAGAGGGTCTATAGTTGGGTTCTCAGTCATTGGTTCAAATCCCAGCTTTGGCATTTACTGATTCTGAATCTTGGGCAAGTCATTTAAACTTTCTTAACTGGAAAAATGGAGATAATATCTACCAGAAAGTTAAGTTACTAATAATTCATCAGTAAAATGGAGATAATATCTACCTTAAAGTCATTGTGAGGATTAAATGACATTTTTTAATGTCTGACAGGCTAAATCTTGTGTTGTTTATTCTGCTTGTTGGATAGGTTCTCTGCTGTATTTTCAAATGACTTTAAGTCTGTCATTGCCTCTTAATAAACCAGGAATTCAGAGGACTGTGAGCACCTGCTTCTGAGATTTATATCCTTCTCACTCCCAAAGGGTCCCTGTGTTCTAATCCTCTCAGCAGGTTGCTGGATTACCACTTTAAGGATATTGTTCATTCATGTTCTATGAAGTCTGAGTAACTGAAGACTCTTTCCTGAGTAACTTCCTTTAAATATGAGTTGTTCCAAAATGAATAAAAACAATGGAAGTAAATAATACCCTGAAAACATGCTTCCTTTTGTCTTCTTGTCACTTGAAAGAATCTATGTGTTCTGTGGCAATAGGAAGACCCTTTTTTTAAAAAAAAAACCTAGCATTTATTGGAAAATAATACCATCAATGTAAATCATCCCATTCTTCAAGCTGTTGCTAGTTTCTAACACCCATAGTCTTTGGGGTTTTTCTTTAGGCATTCCTGTGATTAAAGAAAAATCCACTAGACTTTTCTCAAATGTTGTGTTAATTTTCTTTATCTTTTCTAGTTCTTTGAGATTTAATCATTTTCTTTACTTTTCTTTATGAAAAGAACAATTTGAATGACTTTTACTAGCTGCTGCCTCAATTTTCTGAATTGTTAAAAAAGCTGGGCTGTAACAGTTTTTTACTCTGGGGCTGTAACAATTTTTTTATTTTTGGCTGTCTTAAATAGCTGACATAGATCTGCTCAGATCATAAGCCTGGGGTTAAATCCTCTTGAGAAGTATATCTGGGGCATTAGTTATCATCTGTTAAGTTCCTAGTTTTAGATGCCAACTGTATTTTTTCTGCTTATCTATTAATATGTCACTGAATTTACTGTTAATATTTTTTATCCAGTACACATATGATTCCTCATTCTTTATTTGTGAAATACTCTAGGAATGTGGCCTTTTCCTCATTAAAACTTTGGTTTTTTTCCTCATTAAAACCTTGTATGTACTATAAACAGGCAACAGTGATATTTTCAGCTAAACCTTTTCCTACATGAAGCATCTTTTTGTAATTTGCCTCTGAATATATCCATTTAATAAGTTTGTATTTATCAAATATTATATAAACTAGTAGTAGAAGTATGATATAAGATATGTGTGTTTTATTTATTTTTCTGGTGTGATATAAGATATATATGTAATATGAAATTTTCTAGTAGCATTATTTGAATAAGAAAAAGAAACAGGTGAAATTGACTTTAATAATATGTATCTGAACTACCATTATTTCCACATTTATTCAATATAAAAATCATTAATGTTAAGCTTGAAGATATTTTACATTTAGTGTATATTTTACATTTATAGTGCATCTCAATTTGCTGCAGAAGTTTCATTGGAAATATTTGATCTATATTTAGATTTCATAAATGTTACAATTGGAAAAGTAAATTCATTTACTCCTGTTGTTTCAAGTATGTTTTCCAGTAAATGATCTAAATATTAGTTCTTAATTTTAAAGTAATTAGAGTTAAATAAAATTAAAAATTCACTTCATCACATTAGTCACATTTCAAGTACTCATTAGTCACGTTTACCTAGTGACTGTGTATTAGACAGTGTAGGTATTCTAATCCTAATCCTAGGGTAACCTAATTTTCTAATACTAGAGTATGGCTATACTATGTTGCATTAAGGGGTATTTTTTTGTGTTCTAAAAGTTAAACATGTCAGATTTATCTTTATTTTGGTTTCCTGTGCTATTTATGTCTAAACCTTCTGGGGCACTTCACTGCTCCCTAGGAACTTCTGTGCTGACAGTTGGATTATCTGTTCCTAGCTTTCATTTGTTGCCATAGTTAATCCTAGAACTTGCAAAGGGTCCTGTGTCTCCTGTGGCATATGTGAGTGTTTGGAGAAGAGGAACAGTCTCAGTGGAACTGATGAGATGCTTATAGAGAGGTTCAGAAAGAGGATATTTGACAATTTGCTAGTAGTCAAGGAGGACACTTGTTTTTGTATGGAAGAAAATATGGAATAAGGTAGTTCTTTTTTGGCACCTGGGCAGGTTCATTTTGCAGTTGCAGTTCTCCAGTTGACTCTTGCCTTGGGATGGAAAGCCTGGGTGTACTAGTCAGGGTTCTCCAGAGAAATAGAAGTAACAGGATACAGAAAGAGAGATTTTTGAGAGCGAGATTTATTATAAGATATTGACTCATGCAATTTTGGAAGCTGCCATCTGTAACCTGAGGACCCAGGAAAGCTGGTGGTATAGTAGTTTGTAGGCCTGAGAGCTGGAGAGCCATTGTGTAGATTCCAGCTTGAGTTTGAATTCCTGAGAACCAGGAGTGCTAAGGGCAGAGAAGATCTGTGTGCTAGCTCAACTCGGCAGGGAGTGAATTCAACCACTGTTTTTTTCTTTTTTTACCCTGAGACAGAGTCTTACTTTGTAGCCCTTGATAAAGTGCTGTGGCATCATAGCTCACAGCAACCTTAAACTCATGGGCTTGAAGCAATTCTCTTGCCTCAGCCTCCCAAGAAGCTGGGACTACAGGCACCTGCCACAGCGCCCAGCTGTTTTTTAGAGATGGGGTTTTGCTTTTACTTAGGCTGGTCTCAAATTTCCGAGCTTAGGCAGTCCAGCTGCCTCGGCCTCCCAGAGTGCTAGGATTATAGGTGTGAGCCAGTGCTCTCAACCTTACAACCACTGTTATTTGTGGGTTTTTGTTTTTGTTTTTTGAGACAGGGTTTTATTCTGTTTCCCAGGCTAGAGTGCAATGGTGTCATTGTACCTCACTGCAAGCTCAAACTCTTGGACAAGGCTCAAGCATTCCTCCTGAATAGCAAGGACTACAGGCACACACCATTGTCCTGACTGATTTTTCTAATTTTGGTAGAGATGCAATCTCACTCTTGCTCAGGCTGGTCTAGAACTCCTGACCTCAAGTGATCCTCCTGCCTCAGCCTCACAGAGTGCTAGGAGTATAGGTGTGAGCTACTATGCCCAGCCTCAACCACCTTTTTTTCCTTTTCTGGCCTTTAGTAGACTGGATCCCCACCTACCTTGGGGAGGGCAATCTGCTTTACTCATTCTACAAATTTAAATGCTAATCTCTTCTGAAGACACCCACACAAACATAAGCACACACAATCTTTGACCAGGTATCTGGGCATCCTCTTGTCCAGTCAGGTCGATACCTAGAACTAACCATTATACCAAGCATCAGGGTTTTCAAGAGAAGCTCAGAAATCTAGATTTTTATATAGATTCTTCCAGTTTTCAAATGCTAGTATTTAGTTCAGTTTTATTTTTAACACTGTGAGTGCTGTACAGCACCTCTACAGGCTGGGTCTGGTCCTTGGGTCACTAGGACTCTGCTCTAGGACACACTGCTAATCAGTGTTACTAGACACACAGGGCTATTGGACACAGAACATATGTGAATGAAAAATTCCCAGCAGTGATCATTGTTTAATATCATTCCACCTTTCTTCTCTGTTTTCCTCTTTTGGAGCATGTTCAGTGTATCGAGTTTGTATAGTTGATTGTATGGATTAGAAGCTGATGGTCACTGCTTACTACTTGAATACTGTAAGAATCAGGTCCACCACTGAGTACAGTAGTGATTGTATTTTTTTTCTATATTAGGATGGGCAGGAGAAAAGTATTAATAACATTTTAATTGTTTTATTTGCTACATAAAATATATTATTTATTATGTTTGGCACTGTGAATTAATGGCTATTTTATCAGGTATTTACTTTTTAAATTTCTACTATGTAGCAACAACTGTTCTAAAGCTTTACATGTATTAACTGATTTAGTACTTATTATTATCAACAACCTTTTATAGGTGGGGAGGTTGAATATAGAGAAATTAAGTAACTTATGAAAGATTATAGGCAGGGAGTGGTGGAACCAGAATTTGAACCCTAGCAGTTTGGCTTTAGAGATAGACCCTTTCTCTTATTATTCTCCCTCTCTCCCAGTCCCCATATTGCCATTCTCTGTTTTCCCACACACCTTCCTGATCACCTGCCCATGGCCTGGCACTGAAAAGCGAGCACTACAGAACACGCGCAGACTTGGGTAGAGTCCTTGTTGCCAGCATGAACTGCATAATGACGATGCTTTGGCTTTTCCTGGACAGAAATGGCAGTGTTAGTGGTCATAGTTAATAAAAAGACCTGATTTTCTTTCATTTTTCTAAACTCATTTTATTTAGAAAAATTAACCTTCAGACAAGTTGTAAGAATAGTACAATGAACACACGTATGCTCTTTCCCTGGAATTGCCAATTACATTCCGCCATATTACCTTCTCTCTTTTTCCCTCTGTCTGAACCATTTGAAAATTAGTTCAAATACTTTATGCCCTATGTTATTCCGCATGTGTCTCCTGAGAATAAGGGCATCATCTTTTCTATAAACACAGCAGTCTGTCATTGGTAAAATATTACTGCTAATATTTTATTTTTGAGGTAGGGTCTCAGTCTGTCATCCAGGTTGAAGTGCAGTAGCATGATTATAGCTCACTGTAGCCTTAAATTCCTGGGCTCAAGTGATCCTCCTGTCTCAGCATCCTGAGTAGCTAGGACCATAGGCATGCGCCTCCACAGCTGGCTTTTTTTTTTTTTTTTAAAGAGATGGGGTGTCTCACTGTGTTGCCCAGGCTGGTCTTGAACTCCTGGCCTCAAGTTATTCCCCTACCTTGATCTCCCAAAGTGCTTACAGATATAAGCCAACCCCACCTAAGATATTATTACCTAATTTGCAGTCCCTATGCAGATTTTCCCATTGTTCAATTTCTGTCCTTTTTAGTGGCTTTTTGTTTTCTAACCAGTATCCAATCAAGATTACATTTAGTTGTCATATTTCTTTAGTCTACTTTAATTTACAGGCATTTCTCAGATTTTTTTTTCTTTTGTGACATTGACATTTTTAAATAATCCAGATTAGTTGTTTTGCAGATATCCTTAAGCTTGATTGTTATCCTATCTGATTTTTTCCACATGTTTAGATTAAACTATTTAAACATTTGTAGAGATACTGTTTAGTGGAGTTGCATCTTCTCAGTTTACTACATCTGGAAGTACATGATGTTACTGTTTTACATTATTTGTGATGGCAAGTTTGATCATGTGGTTAATATAGTGTTCACCAGTTGCTTCATTGTAAAGGTACATTTTCCCCTTTGTTATAAGCGTTCTCTGGCATAATATTTTGAGATACATGAGTATCCTATTCCTTAACAGTCTGCCTGTTACTATCCACTGATTGTTGTCTGAATCACTTTCTCTCATGATTTTTATTAAATGATTTTCTAATTCTTTCTTTCTTTCTGCATTTATTGGTTGAATTTTTTTGTAAATAAGAGCTTTTTTTTTTTTGAGGTGGGCAGAATAAGAGTTGCCCCCAAAATGTCTACTTCCTAATTCCCAGAACCTGTTAATACGCTGCCTTACATGGGCAAAAGAGGAATTAAAGTTATAGATGGAGTTAAGGTTGCTAATAAACTGACCTTAAGTAGGATTGTCCTGAATTATCCAAATGGTCCCAATATAATCCCAAAGGTTCTTTAAAATGGAAGAAGGAGGTAGAAGTCAGAACGTTGTGACATTTGAAGGTCTAGGCCCACTATTGCTGGTTTCAAAGGAAGGAAACAAATCCTCCCCAGGGTCTACAGAAAGTGTCATAGCCCTGTCAATGTCTTGAACGTAGCCTGGGGAAACCTATGGTAGACTTTTGACCTACAGATCTGTAAGACAAATTGATATTTAAACTAGCAGCAAAAGAAAACAGTATTCCTTCTTGCCTCCTTTTCGGTATGGATTCATGGATTCTTTTACAAATGCGTTATAATGTATCTCT
>NW_003852415.1:2293807-2303198 GCF_000181295.1 Otolemur garnettii
TCTTTTTTGAGACAGAGTCTTGCTGGGTCACCAAGCTAGAGTGCAGTAGCCAAATCATAGTTCATATAATCTTGAATTCCTGGGTCCAAGCAATCCTCCTGCCTTAGCTTCTTGTGTAGCTAGGACTTTTGAGTGGTGTGCTAACACTCCCAGCTTATTGATATATTTTTAGTAGAGATAAGTTCTTGCTATGTTGCCCAGGCTGATCTCAAACTCCTGGCCTTAAGCAATCTTCTCACCTTGGCCTCCTGAAGTGCTAAGATTATAGGGCCTGGCCAGAACACATTTTCTATGTCACCCTCTGTAGAGTGCTATGGCGTCACCGATCATAGCAACCTCCAACTCTTGGGCTTAAACAATTCTTTTGCCTCAGCCTCCTGAGTAGCTAGGACTATAGGCACCTGCCAAAATGCCAGGCTATTTTTGTTGTTGTTGTAGTTGTCATTGTTGTTTAGCAGGTCTGGGCTGGGTTCGAACCTGCCAGCCTCAATGTATTTGGCTGGAGCCCTAACTACTGAGCTATGGGCACCAAGCCTTTTCTCTCTTTTTTTGAGATAGAGTCTTATTCTGTTGTCCAGGCTGGAGTGCCATGGTGTCAGCCTTGCTCACAACCACCTCAAACGTCTGGGTTTAAGCGATCCTTCTGCCTTAGCCTCCCAGTAGTTGGGATTATAGGCACCTGCCACAATGCCTGACTAATTTTTCTGTTTTTTTGTAGAGATGGGGTCTGTCTTTTGCTCAGGCTGATGTTGAATTCCTAAACTCAAGGATCCTCCCTCCTTGACTTTGCAGAGTGCTAGGAATACAAGTGTGAGCCCCTGTGCCTGGCCCTGAACACATATTTTCAAGCAGTGCATTATACTGTTTCTTAGTTTATATTCTGCACTAAAGTAATTACATGATTCTGTATTGTGACTGATCATTGGGAAAACCATGTAACTTGACTTTAAAAGTGTGCTACATGAATGAAAACTATAGACTGGCCTTTTTGTGTTAATCCCTCTGTGTGGGGGATTTGCATGTTTTACTGCTAGGGCTGGCCAAGTAGCAGTAGAGATTTGTGGATATTTTCACATAACCTCATGAAAAGACATGATTTCTTTAACTATAGAGGCTGAATATTGGTCAAGAGTCTGTGTGTAAGAGTCTGTTCAGTATTCATTGAGAAATTATTCAATATGCAGTCCTCTTAAAAAGAAATTTTTAGAATTCTTAGCCAAACAGTTTTTAGTGGTGGACAGAAAGAGAAAACATTAGTCTTTGGGGCATATATTAAAATCTCACATGTTTCAGACTTTCTTCTTAGACACAATACAAACACAGATGCTTGCAGAGGCTTGGCAGGAAAGCTGAATGAATGAAGTAGGCTGGGTAGAGGAACTGTGGAGCGGGGAGCTGGTCTGAAGGGAGCAGCTGCAGTTCTCTAGTTGACTCTTGCCTTTGGAAAGAAGGAAGAGAGCCCACAGTTCCCAGGTTCTTTAAGAGAAGCCTAGAAGTCTGGATTTTTATTATATATGAATGCTTCCCACTTCAAGAGGTTAGCACCTAACTCTGTTTTATTTTCAGAACACCATGAGGAATGAACAACCCATGTTTGCAGGCTGGATTTGGCTATTGACCCACCAGTTTCTAACCTCTGATCTAAGATAATACTTAGTGGTAACCAGCATTATAGGACACTGAGTGCTATTTAGAGCAGGTGTTCTTAACCTTTTGGGTACAGTAGACCCCTTCAACTATCTGGAGAAGCCTATAGTCTCTTCTATGAATGATGTTGTTAAGTGGAGAAAAAAGTATGTTTACAAAGGAAATCAAATGTTTTAACATATAGTAATGACAATATTAAAATATTTGTGATATATTTGCTTTTTAAATTAGTGCATTAAATGTTCTAATAGAAGGTCTGTAATTTTTAAATACTGTGAGAACCAGTGATATTTTGACATAATTTTAACAGTTGTAAAATAATATTAAAATATTTGATGTCTATTGGTGACACGGTCACAGATGCTGTTAATACTACCTGCTTTGTTCCTACATTCCTAATTGGCGGCATTATTAAATTTCAGTTAGAAATTAGTGAGAACAAGGCCAGGTGCAGTGCAGCTGATGCCTATAATCCAAGCACTCTGGAAGGCTGAGGCAGGAGGATTGCTTAAAGCTGGGAGTACAAGACAGCATGACCCCCATCTCTACTAAAAATAGAAAAATTAGCTGGGCATGGTGGCACATGCATGCAACTGGAACTACTCATGAGGCTGAGGCAGGAAGATTACCTCAGCCCAGGAGGTTGCAGTGAGCTATGATGATGCCACTGCACTCTAGTCCAGGTACAGAGCAGGACGCTATCTCAAAAAAAAGAAAGAAAGAAAAGAAAACAAAGATGTCAATTTTCTCTCTGTGTACATTTTGTGAATTCTAGCTTGTCTTAGGTTATGAACCTTGGTCCAGTACGGGTAGCAGTAAAATATTATGGAATATAATTAAGGAAGCTCCCATCTTACAGTTTATTTCTGTTTTTATTGGTTAACTTTTTGATTACTGAATTTGATTCTGTGTTTTTCTTTAGAACGTTATCATTTGTCTTACAAGATTGTGCGAACAGACAGTCGCCTGGTACGCAGCATTCTGACAGCCCATGGATTTCATGAAGTAAGCTTGTTTTTACTAATCTGCTCAGAAGCTGAAAATCCTAGCCACCTAACTGACTTCACCAATTATTAATAGGGCCAGGTTTAGAAAGTTCACAGGACCAATGCTTAAGGATGATGCAGAACTTGGATTGAATTACTGGGTGGCTTCATCAGTTTCTCCTTGTAATACCTGGAAAACATTTCCACACGATTGTTTTTTCTTTAATTTTTTTCTTGCTATGTTTTTGGGCAATCTAAATTGTCTGATATCTAATTTGGGCAATCTAAATTATCTAATATCCAATTTGGGCAATCTAAATTGTCTGATATCCAGTTTAGATTCTTTTTTTTTTGCTGTTTTGGCTGGGCCAGGTTCAAACCTGCCACCCCTGCTCTATGGGGCCAGTGTCATACTCCCTGAGCCACAGGCACCACCCTCCAATTTAGATTCTTTGACTGCAAGCAACAGAAGCAGACTCTGCCTAACTTAAACCAAAAGGAAAGGTTTGCAGAGGGGACTATCAGAGTCAGAGAAAAAGCTGAAAAGACAGGCCTTTGGAAGGAGAGAAACCAGGACAGTCCCATGTATCAAGGAATAGGAATCTTCAGGATCATCTCTTTAGGGCACTGCCATGGAAGTTGCTGGAGTACATTCATCATTGTGCCTTTCTTTGATCTAGAATCACATTCTGGAAACCAGATGATTGGCCTGGCATGGGTCATGGATTCACTCCTTGGGGCCTGGGGAGAATGGGTAATGGACAGGTCCTTTAAAACCAAGGAGTACATTATTCACCATAGAAAATTGGAAAATTGGGATGTTATATCAAAAATGACAGGTAAAAATGCTGGACAGACTTCCACTATAGATATTTTGAGACAGTTGATAAAAATCTTGTTGCTAGTTCTTTATTCTCAGTTGAGATCTGTAGGAGACATTTTGAGGAGGTTCTGAAGCTTATATTTTGTTCCTGTTTTATCTCCAGCATTTAACATGGTACCTATCATGTTATGGAGACCGATTACATAAGTGTTGCATGAATGGACAAATGAATTCTAATGAGTAAAGTAATGAGTTCTAACTCACTATCTGTAAGAATGTTGCAGAGAGGAATTTGGGGGTTGGGTCCTCATCTCATACTTTGATATGCAAAAGTGTAAGGAGACACCATGGATTTCTATAGAATGGTTAATTCATTTTACTGTCTGCATCTAGGATTTGTCTAACTCTCCCATTCTTTAAACTGATTGTCTCATGTTCTATGATATTCTGCTTTCTTCTTACCAGGCTCGCCTCTTAACCAGGCCACCCCTGTGGATAAAAAATCACTATGAACTTGCATGCCATTGGTCTTCTTGGAAAGGGGCTAGCTCTGATGTTTTTTTACCTTTCTATCTACCCTCAGGTTCACCCAAGCAGCACTGACTATAATCTAATGTGGACAGGATCCCACCTGAAACCCTTCTTACTTCGCACCCTCTCTGAAGCACAAAAGGTTAATCACTTTCCCAGGTAATGCTCATGTATTGTTCCCTGTAAAGGTACCTGACATCGGGGCATTAATTATCGTTAATACTGATTAACGATAATTAATATTCTTAAAAGAAGAAGAGGTTGTTTGTGAAAGTGGCTGTAGTCTGAAATCAAATTGTTAGGTTTATATTCTTGAATATGTAGGAACACTTTCCAAGAGCTATGTTGACATGGATGGTTTTAAAGGAGGCAGTTTCTGGTTCTCTTTCCTAAAGTTGAGCTTTGACAGATCGCCTCATGAAAATGAATTTTTCTTTCTCACCTCCCTTTCACAGTTACTGTTTTTTACCTTTATAAAAGAATGTGCTCCCCCAAATATTAATCTGGTGTGTTATCCTTGGGTGTAGTAATTTTCAGGATTCCAAAGAAAAGTAAAAAGAAAATGGTGTCTAATTGAAGTCTAGTAACAGAATTACAAATCCTTTTTGCATGAACATGGTTTCCATTTGTTTTTAACAGACTTGAAGGATAACACCTAAATATCAGCTGGTGAATCACTGATCATTATTTTTAAAAGTTTAGAAATTTTTTATTTTTTGTAGGAACAAGGTCCCGCTTTGTTGCCCAGTTTGGTTTTGAACTCCTGGGCTCAACTGATCCTCCCACCTAGGCCTCCCAAAATGCTGAGATTATAGGCACAAGGCACTGTGCCTGACCTAAACATAAATTTTAATGACAGATCATTTTGTGATTTTCGATATGTAATTAGGAAGGAGTTTGAAGAACTGAGTGTCATTGCTGTAGAAAACTCCTGAGTTGCATTTTGTTGATTGCAGCCTAGAAAGGCAGTAGTATTATTGTCTAGTGGCTTGAAGCACAGACTATTCAGCCAACTACCTGGGCCCAGATCCCAGCTCTACTGAGTGACCTTGGGCTTCACTTTCCTCATTGCTAAAAGGAAGGTGCTAATGACACATGCTTTATAGGGCTGTTGTAGTATATATCAAGATGTAAAGTGCTTAGAACAATGCCTGCCACATAGTATACATTGTATGTAGTAGGTGTTATTTGTGTGGACAAAGTTTCTTAGAACGTAAATCTATGAAAAAATAAGGAGGAAAAATGTTGGTGCTGCATCTCCATTTAATTCTAGCAGCATTCAGCCATGGAGAAATACATGACCCAATGAGAAGAGAGGGATACTAGTCTCACCTATCTAATGAAGAGATACAAATGCGATAAAATAATTTTTATTTGGTCAGTGGTTACATTGTACTTCCAGGACTTCCTTCTCATGCTAACCAGCTTTATTTTCAGTTAGTTGATAGGCTTTTCTCCCTAATTTTGTGAAATTATGGCTATTTTTTGATTTATCACTTGCATGGTCTTAATACCCGCTCAGTGTGTATAAAAACTGCCCTGTGCCTCTCTGTTACTTTGTGTTTTGAGCCTTCATATCAAGTCCCGGGTTTATTTTATATCTGAACTCCATTGGCAGAAAATAATTTAAGCCTTATTTTCTTCCTTAATGTCTAGAAGATATGAATTTAGTTTTCTAAATATGTGACTGGCTGTTTGAAGTGGATCAGATACATCAATTTTAAATAGATATTGAAGCAATCTTTAAAATAGCCCACACTAGAGTCTACATTCTTAATTCTTGTTCATAGTTTATTATTTATTTCAGTAGTTTTTGAAGCATTTTTGTAGCTGTACAGGAATTTCATCTCAATTTGGAGTCAACAATAATAAATTCCAACCTGCATTTTCCTTGACTATTCTTTGAATGTGTTATACTTATAAGTTTGAGTAATCCATTTTCTAATTACAGTATACTTTGTAGCTTCTGCTGCTGTCTCCCTCCTGTTTGAATCCAAAGACTTCTAACTCATGAGAAAAGAAAGTCAAGCACTTTAATATTTTCCATAATCTTGTGAACTCTTTCTTAACATATTAACTTTTAATTTTAAATAATTTTAGACTTACAGAAAAGTTGGAAAAATAATAACTGGAGAGTTCTTGTGTGTCTTTTGCTCAGTTCTCCTAATGCTAATATCTGGTATGGACTGTAGTATAATTATCAAAACTGAAAAATTGACATTGGTACAATACTACCAATGAAACTATAGATTTTATGCTTATTTTGCTAGTTACTTTACTAATGTCCTCTTGTTTCAAGATCTCACATGGCATTTAATTGCCATGTATCCTTTGTCTCCTTTACTGTGTGACAATTATTTTTTGTCTTCCAGTAAAATTTACATTTTTACATTTAATGCATTTTAATTAAAATGTTTATAGTGTTTTGATGAATTGCATTCTACAGTATTTGTAGTGACAGTTTTCTGTGTATGTATGTGTATACTTTTTTAACAGTTATAGCCTTATGCTCACAAGAAATTAAAAATATTATATATCAATTCCTATTTATATCTTTGCTGTAGAGAGAAAGGATGATATGATGTAAGCGATAGACATTAAATATGTTCTGTCAGGGCTGTGGTTCTCAACCTTCCTAATGGCACGACCCTTTAATACATATAGTTCTTCATGTTGTGGTGACCCCCAACCATAAAATTATTTTTGTTGCTACTTCATAACTGTGATTTTGCTACTGTTATGAATCATAATGTAAATATTTGATATGCATGATGCATTTAGGTGACCCCTGTGAAAGGGTTGTTCGACCCCCAAAGGGGTTGTGACCCACAGGTTGAGAACCGCTGGGTTAGGATAAGCAGTTTTCGGGGGGAAATGGAATGGAAGAATTAAAACGAGTGATTGAGGGATGGTGTCTAGACGGGGATCTGACGGAGGTTTCTGCCTTTCTGGGAACTGTTGTAGATAAAATCAATGGTACAGTGTGGGCCCTGGATGATTGGTACTTAAATCACCTGGGGTACTTGTTTTAAATATAGACTAATAAGCAGTCTTCTGGAGGAGCAGTTCCAGCAGGGCAAGCTTCTTGCATGCACTGCATCAAGACCAGGCCAGTGTGGCCAAGCAGATGGCTATTGGAAGGCATAGGAGCTGGAGTTCTATCTGAGGAAAATCAAGGCTTGGAAAGGCAAATATTTCCTCTGTCCTATCTTAGTTTATGTAATAAATGTGTTCATTATTCTAAAAAAAAAAAAGTTGAATCCTGGGCTTCATCCCAGTATTTTGAGAGGTATGGCCCAGGCGAATGCATTTTTACGAAGGTACCTCTTACCTACACTGAAATTTGAGTACCTCTGCTCTAGATTTCTGAACAGGGCAATGGGTAAGAAAGAAGTGTTTGATACCTATATTTGACAAAGCAGTCTTTGAAATCACAGTAAAATACTGGAACTGAGGAATAGGCGTAAATTTTTAATGGTTATAACAAAGATTCTTAGATGGTTTTTTAAGTAGTGGGACAAATCATAGGCTTATGAGTCCAGTTGAAGCTAACTGAAGTATGTTTTTGGAGTAACTTTACACAAAAATATACCCCCAATATAAGTAGCAACTATTACTATGATTTTTTTTTCTTTTTCTTTTTTATTATTATTTTTTATTTTTCTCTTTTATTATTATTTTTTATTGAATGGTAATTAGGTACATTAATGCACTTCCGGGATACAGTGTGGTGTTTTCACACACAATCCTATTACTGTGATTTTAAGGTGATCATTTTCTTGCTTCTGTATATAATTTTACCTTGTCTCTATCCATCTATTTCTGATGTTCCCAATGAGATTTCTAACTTGGGACTTTAGAGAGATCATTCTTTATAGTCTAAAATTAAGGCCTATTGTGTGCCTTAGGCAGGAGAGACATATCCGACCAATGGCAGTAGTGATGATGTGTGTTCTGTACAGTGATATGAGAGGTTTTATATGAGAGATTGGGCAGTTGTTGTTATAGCATTAGGTCTATAAATATGGATTAGATGACCATGTGTATGATTTTCTTGGACAGTTTTATTTTTCATATATGCTATAATTTTTTCTTCTGAAAAGTTTTTAATAAATCCTGGTATTTTAGTGTCTAAATTTTCTCAGTCAGTTTGAATTTCCACTTGGAGGTAACCCAAGATTGTTTTGTCAGGCTGTGTTTCTCAGAAGGTCCTATCTATACATACCTGTAGCATAAAAATATCCAGAGTACTTTGGGTTTGGAATTTGTTGTTAGGCGGTATACTGATGTTTGTGTACTGTGTGACTAATGCAGATCTTTTGTCCCATAGAGAATTGTGGTTCAGTAACATAAGCACAGTGTACCTAAAATATTTCATGATTTGTAATAGGGAATAGGCACAGACTCTGAAGTTTAATGAAGCTAGAATTGTCTTTTTTTTTTTTTTTTTGAGACAGAGCCTCAAGTTATCCCCTTGGGCAGAGTGCCATGGCATCATAGCTCACAGCAACCTCCCACTCCTGGGCTCAAGCGAGTCTCTTGCCTCAGCCTCCCAAACAGCTGGATCATCGGCGACCACCACAATGCCCGGCCATCTTTTGGTTGCAGCTGTCATTGTTGTTTTGGTGGGCCTGGGCTGGATTTGAACCTGCCACCTTAGGTGTATGTGGCTGGCGCCCTAGCCACTTGAGCCACAGGCACCGAGCCGAAGCTAGAATTTCTTATACATCCTTTATCTTTACTACCTGAAATTTTGAGTATATTTATCAAAAGTCAAATTAATAGTCTTTTAAAATTATAATTTATTTTAGAATAGATTTTATACTTGTAAATATAAAGTTTTTGTTTTATTTTTATTTATTTATTTTTGAGAAAGAATCTCACTTTGTTGCCCTTGGTAGAGTGCTGTGGCATCATAGCTCACAGCAACCTGAAACTCCTGGGGTCAAGTGATCCTCTTGTCTCAGCCTAGTGAGTGGCCGGGACTACAGACAGGGTCTCACTTTTGCTCAGGGTGATCTCCAACTCCTGAGTTCAAGCAATCTGCACATCTTGGCCTGCCAGAGTGTTAGGATTACAGGCGTGAGCCATTGTGCCAGGCCCTTATAAATCAGTTTTTAAAAAGCCATTTGGAATAAGGGTCACAGACCTAAATGTAAAACATAAACTGTAAAATTTGTAGAAGAAAATAGAAAAATCTTAAGAGATTTCTTAGATATAATAATAAAAGTATAATCCATAAATAAAAGGAAAACAGATAAATTAGACTTCATCAAAATTAAAAACATTTGCTCTTTGAAAGGCACTGTTAAGAAAATAAGAAAACAAGCCATGGACTGGAGAAAATATTTGCAACACACATTGATGATAAAGAATTTGTATCTAGGCTCAGTGCCTGTGGCTC
>NW_003852415.1:2303477-2305505 GCF_000181295.1 Otolemur garnettii
AAAAAAAAAAAAGAATTTGTATTCAAATATATATAATGAATTCTTAAAACTCGATAAGAAAACAAAACAGTCCTTATTTTTCACAATGGATACAATATTTGAATAGATATTTCACCAAAAAGATATAGGGGTGGCAAAGAAGCACATGAAAAGATGCTCAACATTATTTGTAATTAGTGGAGTGCAAATTAAAACCACATGAAGTATCATGTGGTTGGTTAGATACCTGTTAGAATGGCTAAACACAAAAACAAAAAGATCGAGAGAACACCCAAGTGCTGGCTAGAATGCATAGCTGCAAGGGACACGAAGATGTTGCTGGTGGGGATACAAAATGGTGCAACCACTTTGAATAACTGGCATTGTGAAATATGTGTTTCATCTTCCTCCCATTTTCTGACATGCAACTCCTAAAATTCTTGAAATCTCCAAAATGTTTTTTGTATCCTAATGAATACACTAGTGGTTAGTATTTCCTAGGTAGCCACAGAATGTGGGGACTTGAAAGACCAAGGCATAATTAGAGGGTTAGTACTTCCAGGCTCCCTTCCCCCAACCTCCAGGAAGCAGAGAGGAGTTGAAGAAGGTTAAGTTGACCATCAATGGTCAATGGTTTAATCAGTCATGCCTATGTAATGACGCTTCCATAAAAACCCAGAAGGACTGGGTTTGGTGCGCTTCTGGATAGCTGAACATGTGAGGGTTCCTGGAATGTGGTGCCCCCAGAGAGGGCGTCTTCTCTCATACTGCCCCCATGCATAGCTTTATCTGTAGTCTTTGTAATATTCTTTATTATAAACTGGTAAACATAACTAAGTGGTTCCCTGAGTTCTGTAACCTGCTCTAGCAAATTCATCGAACTTAAGGAGGGAGTCATGGACACTCCTATTTATAGCCAATTGATCAGAAATATAGGTAACACCATTTGGGGCTTGTGATTGGCATCAGAAGTTGGGGGCAACCTTGCGGTCTGAGTCCTCAACCTGTGGAATACCTATTGTTATCTCCAGGTAGACAGTGGCATAATTGGATTGAGTTAGAGGACACCTAGCTGGTGTCCACTGCAGGATTGCTTACTGGGTGTATGGGGACATCCCCCACTCCTCCACAACTGGCGTCAGATGGGTTGAGTGATAGTGTTGCACTGAAAGTAGAGAATAGGAAAGCACTGTGTTTTTCCCTCTATATCTCAGAATTTAGCAGGAGAAACTGAGCTTGTTTCTCAATACTCTCAGTATAACCATTTGGCATAAAGTTAGACATGTATTTATGTTGTGATTGTAAAATGTGCCCATAAATTCTTTGACACTGCCTTCTGTAAGGGTTGAGCTCAATTTTTCTGTTCTTGAATGTTGACTGGACTTGGTGACTTTAAATGAGTGGAATGTGGCAGAAGTGAGTGTTGCTTCTGAGACTAGGTCATAAAAGACATTATGGCTTCTTTTTTGCTTTCTTTCTTGGATCATTTGATCTGGGAGAAACCAGTTATCATGTCATGAAGGTACTCATTCTTACAAAAAGGTTCATGTGGGGAAGAACAGTCCTTCTGCCAACAGCCAGCCCCATATGAATGAGCCATCTGGAAATTGAGTCCTTACTCCCCAGTCAAGCTTGACAACTATAGCACTGGCCAGCATCTTGATGGTAACTTCCTGGGAGACCCTGACACTGAACTGCTCAAGCAATATCACTCCCATATTCCTGGCCCACAGAAGCTATATGAGATCATAAATGTTTATTGCCATTTTAAGTTGCTGTTCTGTTTTGGGTAATTTGTTATGCAGCAATAGGTAACTGAAAAACTTATTAAACAGCCTGGCAATACCACTCTTATTGCCAGAAAAATGAAAACTTAATGTTAATAGAAAACTCATATATACATGCTTATAGCACCAAATCTCCCAAAGTGGAAACAACTCAAATTTCCTTCACCTGGTGAATGGATAAAAAAACTATCCATCCTGTGGGTTACTACTGAGCCAGAAAAAGGATAGAATACTGACACAGGCTCGGCGCCTGTGGCTTAAG
>NW_003852415.1:2305763-2311173 GCF_000181295.1 Otolemur garnettii
AAAAAAAAAGAATACTGACACAGACAAGAACAATGATAAATCTCAAATGTGCTATGCTCAGGAATAAAAGGTAGTCTCAAAAGGACATAAGTTATATGATTCCATTTATTTGCTTTTCTAAAAAAGGCAAAATTATAAAAATAGATGACAGAGGAATATTTACTGGAGGTGACTGGAAGGGTTGACTTACAAAGAGACCGGAGGTAATTTTTTGGGATGCCAGAATTGTCCTTTATCTTCATTTTGGTGCTGATGACATATTCATGTTTGTCCAAACTCATGGGATTATATCTTAAAAGGGTTATTTTGCAGTATATAAGTTACATCTTCATAGATTTGACCAAAAAAATCCATTTGAACAAAAACAATTAATAAACCTTTAGAATTAAAACAATGATACATTTAGGATATAATTCAGTAACTGCTCCAGTACTGTGAACTATGAACTCTTTAGAATGTGATAACATAGAAAAACTTCTGAGTCTTAATTTACTGAAATAGAAATACTTTTTTGATTTTTAGGTCTTATGAACTAACCCGGAAGGACCGACTGTACAAAAACATCATTCGAATGCAACATACACATGGATTCAAGGCCTTTCACATCCTCCCTCAGACCTTCCTCCTGCCAGCTGAGTACGCGGAATTCTGTAGTAAGTGCCTGAGAGTCCCCCAGTCCCCAGCAACTGAACTTGGGGCAAATTTGCCTCAGAGGCTACCTCAAGTTGTCAACCAATTGAGGCTTTTTCAAATCCTAAATACCATGGTCCTTTGGCAAAAGAGTTGCAAAGATAACTAAAACTATTTTTGTTCTGATTGCGTACTTATATATTCATTCTTAGGAAGCTTGTCAGTATCATTTATGTAAGGCCACATTGGTGTCATGTAAGCATGCCTTGTCTTGCATATTTTTGCTTTAATGTCTTTTCACCCCACTGATGAGTTAATGCCTATGTAAGGACACTTTGCATTCTGCGTATGAATTACACGTGCTTTCTTTTTGGTGTCCCTTTTCCCCTTGACATTTAAGAGGCATTTTTGGTACCTTGATTTTTGGACTTGTGTAATTTCTATTCTTTTGGGTATAAGTATCGTACATCTTTTAATGTTAGGGTTTGGAAGTTAATCACATCTTTTCTCCTTTGAGTTCAGATTAATAAAAAAATACATGCAATAGGTGCCAATTAGACATCTAAATGTTAGCCGTATCGCTGGTAAAGTGATATAGGAATATGTGGCCTGGATCCAGGTCTAAAATGAGCTTCTTATTTATTTATTTTTTTGAGGCAGAGTCTCAAACTGTTAACCCTGGGTAGAGTACTGTGGCGTCACAGCTCACAGCAACCTCAAACTCTTGGGCTTCAGCAGTTCTCTTGCCTCAGCCTCCCAAGTAGCTGGGACTACAGGTGCCTGCCACAATGCCTGGCTATTTTTGCTTATTGTTGTTGCAGTTGTCGTTGTTTTAGCTGGCTCAGGCTGAATTTGAACCCGCCAGCCTTGGTGTCGTGGTCAGTGCCCTAACCACTTAGCTATAGGCATCATCCTTATTTCATTTCATTTATGAATTTTTTAATCTTTGTCTTTTTTTGTTGTTGTTGTGGACATTATTGAGGGTTCTTTTGAATTAAAATGCTTTGCACAAGAGGCTATAGCCTGCAGGGGGAGCAGCTTTCCAAATGTTTCCTGACCCATGACCTATATATTCTATATATTCTATATATTCATTCTGTATATAGACTATATATTCTATATAGTCACATATAAAATATATGTGACTATATATTCTATATAGTCATATATAAAATATATGTGACTATATATGACTATATATTCTATATAGTCATTCTATATATTAAAATAGAATTTGATATTCTATTTCCTTCAGCGTCAATGGCTAAGAGGTAATAGATGGAACTGGGGAGAATGACCAAGATGAGGCAAGGATGAGTCTCAGTCTTAAACCCTGAAGGGCCTCAGCTTCAGTTAGCTGAAGTTTGTTTCATAGCCATTGGTCATCTAGTTCTAGCTAACCAGGAATAAATTAAATATAGGTTTGCCACCTCAGCAAATGGCAAGAGGAGGGGCTTTGCAGAAATGTGGTCTGGTTTGCATCACAGCTGCTAAAACCACCAGAAGAGATTTTAGACTATCCCTCCATTCAGTGGGAGTCCCAGGCTTCACCCCACAGAGCAGTCCATTAGGCAGGCTTTATTTATGCAGATTCTCCTGTGTGCTGGTGAACCAAGAATCTAGGAGCTTCTAGATTGTCAGGTGTGCACTTGGACTGCCAACGCCAACACCAGGTACACGATAGAGACAGCAGAAAAACCAAAAAGGAAGCAGTAGGCCTTGCCATGGTGGTGGAGTTGCTGTGCAGCAGGGAACATCTCTGTGCTGCCATAAATGAGAGGAGTGATGGAAAAGAGCGCCATGCTGATCATGGAAAGTACCAGGTCGCTAATGTTGTTGTGAGGGAAGGAGAGAAGGACCAAGAAAGAAGGCAAAATGCTCAGCAAGTACAGGTATTCCTAGTGATAGGGCATGGCCACCTAATCATGAAGCAAGAGCTTCAGTTGGCCCATGCTCTTCTTGGCAACCAGCAGCAGCCATATGACGATGCATGGAGATCCGCTTCTTGAGGGTCCCGTCTTCTCTCAGGTCCCAAATGTATCCTCCTCATACCCCCAAGGGCAATGTTTCTGCTCAGGGCAGGCATGAAAACACCTTGGGTTGTTTCTTTTAAGTAGGGACTTAAAGAGGAGAATGAAGTGAGGGTCCAACAAGCTTGTCATTCTTCAGAACTCATCTATTAGTGCTTGGTAATGCATTCCCAGTGCTGTGAGTCACTGCTGCTCGTGGGCCTGCCCGAGATGCCATTATAATGACCTAGAACCCAATTCTCTCTCGAGGACTTGCTGTGCTATAACAGCGCCAAGCCTCAGGGGAACCCTATTGACACTGTTACAGCTCTGCCACCAATAGCTGCATGGCTCTGACTTATTTGCTTTGCTTCATTGTGAACTTACCTTTCCAGGCCCAGGTGGAGGTGTTGTCTATTTTAGGGTTTTATTCCTCAGGGGCTGAACCTATCTTAGTAGGCTTGTGCACAGAAGAGGCAGAGTCCGGAGAAGGTGTGAGGCAGGTCATGTTGAGAGTTTAAATAGCAACAATATTAATAGCTAACACTTATTGAACATTTACTTTCTATTAGGTAATCTTTTAAGAGGCACCTCTACTCTGTAGTAGTTTTACAGATGAGGAGACTAAGGTCTTGATTGGTTAAGAAATTTCCCATGTGGCTCGGTGCCTGTGGCTCAAGTGGCTAAGGCGCCAGCCACATACACCTAAGGTGGCAACCCAGCCCAGACGCGCCAAACAACAATGACAGCTGCAACCAAAAAATAGCCGGGCGTTGTGGCGGGCGCCTGTGGTCCCAGCTACTTGGGAGGCTGGGGCAGGAGACTCGCTTGACCCAGGAGTTGGAGGTTGCTGTGAGCTGTGAAGCCATGGCACTCTACCCCGGGGGGATAGCTTGAGGCACTGCCCCCCCAAAAAAGAAATTTCCCATGTTATGCAGCTTGCAAACAGTAGAATTGGGGTTTACACTGGCAGTTTGGCTTGAGAGCCCATGCTCTTCACCTCTGTGCTCTATGGCTAACTGTCCGCGGGCAGTGATGACCATTTTCCAGTAGCGGCACTGAGAGTAGTCACTTCTCCTGTGAAGAATGGCAGGTAAGACACACAGAACAGACAGACAGTTTTCCTCTCAAGAAATCCAAGAGAATATTCCTATTTTATGGATAGAGGAAGTAGCCTGAAGAGAAAAGAGAGTTCTTCCTAGACATTCTGACTTTTGGTTCTCCTCCTTCTTCTTCTTTGCAGTGGCATTCACGCTCATAGCTCACTGCAGCCTTGAACTCCTGGGCTCAAGTGATCCTCCCACCTCAGCTTCTTGATTAGCTGGGATTATAGACCTGAGACACCATGCCCCTGGTTCTTTTCACCACCTGGATTTGCCAGTCTGACTGGGTCACCCCATGGGGTAGTCATCTTTTGGGAGAAGAGACCAGCACTTTATCAGGACCTGCTTTGCCATTTCTCTGATAGTATTAGTTACTCTAGCTGGGACCATGGGTTGGCACTTCCTTGCCCACAGAAGGCTCTGAAGTGGGTCATAGAGAGCAACTAATGAAATGAATCAACTTCACAGCTACAGCGCACTCAAAGCTGAACATTTGTAGTTAAGAATCGTCTGTTATGTAACTCAAACTTTGTGTTTTAGCTTCCTCCCCTGTAAAATGGGACTGTTGCTCGTGCTGACCTGGTAGTATTGTCAGGATGCTTAAGTAGGTTAATATGTGGGAAGCACTTGGAATGGTGCCTGATAGGTGATTAAAAAATGTTTAATACTATTTCTTATTTCACATTATGTTTAACTATATTGTTATGTAATAAAAGTAAAAAAATTATAAGCAAACAGAGCAGCTGAAAAGTGCTTCAGCTAACATGTCAGCAACATAAGAGAGTGAACCTAGATATGAACCTCTCCCAGTTCATAAATTTCAAAAAAGAAATTAAAGCCCTGAATAGTTCCCTGTCTCAAGAATCTTACTTGAAAATCTTCTTTCCCCTCCACTTGCCATTTCTTCTTCGGCTTGCTCTTCTGGCCCTCTGGAGGTCGGGGGCAGGAATGGTGTTATTCATTCAGATGACTGGACAGAGTTAGAGTTCCTCCATCAGCTCAAGTCAGACCTGTGTTTCTGTTGAATTCCCTCTTCACTGTGTTACTCGCCCTTTTGTGTTTTTTTTCTTTTTAACAAAAATGAGTTTCTGCCAATAGAACACATAGCATTATTACAGCCACAACCTAAAGCCACCACATTTAGCCCCAGGGGAGTTCTTATAGGCAAAGGATGTGCCTTGATCCCCAGTACAAATCACTCAGTGCTGTTGCCATGCAAAGACCACGGCATGAGAGGAGACAGGGTAGGCAGAATAGTAAAGAGGAATCTTCTTGGTTTCAGTGTTGCCAGGGTATGACGTCTTCTGTGCCAGTTGTCCAGGGTCCGTGACCTTTATGTTTAAGTTCATGTGGGAGAAAGCCAACATCATCAGTTAAATTGTGTTGCTAAGTTTACTTATGAGGGGAAAAATTCACCTATTCCTACCATTTTCTCTTTCAAAGAGACATTCATCTTCTTTGTGAAGTCAGTTTAAAGTTCTCTTCTTTTCCTTTGGTGTCTATCTAGCATATACAACATGGATATTCTTTTTTCTTCATGACTGTTGTGTTCCTGGTCCTACAATGTTTAATTGAGTATGAGCAATAGGAGATTTTTGAGAAGGAAAGAGCCATAAATAGACTGGCCATTAGAAAAATAATTGTGGGCTCGGCACTTGTGGCTCAAGC
>NW_003852415.1:2311465-2314747 GCF_000181295.1 Otolemur garnettii
AAAAAAAAAAAAAAAGAAAAATAATTGTGTGAAATAAATCAGAAGAAGCAGAGAGAAGAAATATGGTGGTCACTTAAGTTATTGCAGTGATGTGGATAAGAAGTGTTCATGGACTGAACCAGGGAATGGATAGGCATGAATATCCATTCATGGGATAATAAACAAGTGGGGGAATAAGCAGGATTCACTAACTAGACCTGGGGAGTGAGGCACAAGTAAAAGGCCTCCAAAGTGTTGAGTCAGAAGCTAGGAGAATCATTAGGTCTTTAACCAAGGAATGTAACTAGGAGCATAAAGGGGGAGCTGTTACAGGGGAAGAGAAGTGTTAAATTTTGGACAAAGTGTGCATTTGAGTATCTGTATGGCATCCATGTAGTGAGTAGTGGTTCATAGGCGGTTGTAAAGGCAGCTTTGAGTTCTGGCCAGAAATATAGATTCTGGAGGTTGCAGGTATGGAGATGGATGTGATTATTAAGGGAGAGAATAAGAAAGAACCACTGCAGATGATCAGAGAAGAGAAAGATACGAGTAAGAAAGAGGTCTCAGAAGAAGCAGGAGAGGGTTACATCAAGAGCCCAAGTATATTAAAAAGAGGAGTAGAAGTGAACATGTCACCCCTAAAAGGAGGGAAGGGAGAAGGCTAAATGGTGATCCAGATAGCATTTTAGATGGAGCGAAGAGCAGCTAAGTCGGTTTATTTAACAATTTCTAGCCTTCTTGATGAAGAGGCCGATGAGGTTTTGTGCCATGAATGAGGGGCCTATGGATGGGTTGGGTATCTGAAAAGGGCAGGAAAGGATTGGACTAGCCTCTGAAGGACCTTTGAAAGAGAACTGATAAAGATTGGACATGATAATCCTAAAGACACTGGAGATACTAGCCAAGGTATCTCGAAATTATAGTGTTTTCTTCTAAAAAGAGAAAGCCTTGAATCTGTCTCTGTGGAGATTTAGCCCAGACACCTATTAGTATCTCCAGAGATGTGAAAGCCTGGGTACTCCCCACACAGTTCTCAGTTATGTGTTACAGTATAAGGCTTGGCATTACATGGCACAGACTTTTCTACATTCCTGGTGTCACCATTGCCAGTTATGGTTTTTAGTAGAATTAGAAGTCTTTGACCCTGGAGAACCTAAGGATTTGTTGCCATCTGCAGCCGTATTTCCCAAGCGGTCCCTTTCTCAGCAGAAAGAAGAAAGCAACAATGAAGATGAGGCGGTGCCAGGATCAGAAAATTTTCCCCAGAATCGCGTTCTTTGGCTATTCAAGAAAGACTGAGAAATGACCCTAAGATAACGAATTTTCATGTCAGCCAGTTAGTTACAGATGACTAGATTTCAAAACAATCATTAAGTTTCTAGAATCGTAATTTAAGGATTATAAGAGACCTTATAGAAAATCAGCCTAAATACCTGCATTTTAAAGATGAGAGTAGGTGGTTTAAGTGAATGATACATGGAGTCATATACTTGAAAAGCCAGAATTAGAACTCGGGTCTTTCTACTCCAGGTTCAGTGCTCTTTTCATTGGACCAGGCATATTGCCACTCTAGGAAGAGGTGGCGAGTTGTGTAATCTGTTTAGGGCATCTTTACCCTGAGGCTGGGGTTCCTGAGCTCTCTGCCCCGCCTCATCATGTGATTTTTCTTCTTTCCTATTCATGTTTTTAGAACCTGTAAAAGAAATTGGTCCTTTTACTGAAATATTGCAAATCAAGGAGAAAACCTAACATGAAAGACAAGTCTTGAATATTTAGAATTTCAAGAGCATAGTAATAGTGAAGCACCAGAAGAAGCGTTAACTTCTGATAAGTCTAACTCAGAGTAGGATTGATTAAATGGTGTGTTACATGGCAAAAATTACAGTTAGCCAGATTTCCCCTTTTCCGTAAATGAGAGTTTTCTAGGTGTGCTTGTCAGTGTAGAGGCACTGTCCTCAGACAGCTTTGGGCATTTTCTCAGACTTTCTTATCGCACCCTGTACTACTACTTTATAACTCCCATGTCTGTAATTATCATTGTCTGTCTCTTCTGCTAGTCTAATCTTCATAAGAGTAAAAACTATCTTTTTTCATAAGCCCCACACCTACTACACTGATTTAACACAGATTAGATACCTAGAGGTATTAAGTGAATGGAGGTTAGAACATTTTGTAGTATTTATTTATTTATTTGAGACAGGGTCGTACTCTGTTCCCCTGGGTAGCATGCTGTGGCATCATAGCACAAAGCAACCTCAAACTCCTGGGCTCAAGCAATCCTCTTGCCTCAGCTTTCTGAGTAATCTTACCTCAGCTTCTCGAGTAGCTAGGACTATAAGCACCCACTGCCATGCCTAGCTAATATTTCTATATTTAATAGAGATGGAGTCTCACTTTTGCTCAGACTGGTCTTGAACTCCTGAGCTCAAGAGATCTCCTACCTCAGCATTCCAGAGTGCTAGGGTTACATTCATGAGCCACCATGCCTGGCCTTTTGTTTTAATATTAATTGCATCTGTACTCAGGTAATCTGTTGTCTCCTCAGAATCTGGAGAAAATGGCAAAATGAAAAAAATTATGTAAACTGTACACTTACATATTCGGTGACCTCACTTTATGGGATTTAATTGTTATATATACCTGTAAATATGTCTTCTATACATATTTTCAGGACTTGAAAATTATATAAATTATATTTGGAGGGCTGGGCTCAGTGGCTCATGCATATAATTCTAGCACTCTGGGAGGCTGAGGTGGATGGATAGCCTGAGTTTAGGAGGTCTAAGACCAGCCTGAGTAACAGCAAGAATCTGTCTTTACTAAAAATAGAAAAAGTAGCTGGAAGTTGTGTCAGGTGCCTATAATCCCAGCTACTTGGGAGGCTGAGGCTGGAGGATTGCTTTGAGCCTGAGCGTTTGAGGTTGCTGTGAGCTGTGACGCCAAGGCACTCAACCCAGGGGATCAGAGTGAGCCCCCATCTCAAACAAAACAAAAAAAAAAAAAGAAAAGAAAATTATATATATTAATATTTTTGAAAGATAGTATAGCCCCATGATACAAAAGAAATTATAAAACAGTAAACAATGAAAAGCCTTCTTTTTCTTATTGTTCTTTAGTCATCTAGTTCTCTCTAGAGGTGACTGGTGTTACTAGGTTTTTGCATATCCTTCTAGAGATTTGCTTTTACTAGTAAATAATTCATGTGTGTGTATAAACAGATTGGAGTATACAATATGCATTTCCCTGCATCTTCCTTTTTTCACTTAATAGGTTATCTTCAAGATAATTTCGCATCAGTTCTTG
>NW_003852415.1:2315105-2317794 GCF_000181295.1 Otolemur garnettii
CCTCCCAAGTAGCTGGGACCACAGGCGCCCGCCACAACGCCCAGCTATTTTTTGGTTGCAGCCATCATTGTTGTTTGGTGGGTCCGGGCTGGGGATTCGAACCCGCCACCTTAGGTGTACGTGGCTGGCACCTTAGCCGGTTGAGCTATAGGCGCCGAGCCAGTTAATAGCTACTTTCAAGCTACAGTGGCAGAATTGGGTAGTTGCAACAAAGGTTGCATGACCCACAAAGCCTAAAATATTTATTATCTGGATTTTTACCAGAAAACTTTGCTGACCTCTTATATACATGCATTATAATGTATTTAATCTTTTGGTATTATAATACAGCATTGAATAATCTTGTACATGAAACATTTCACATGTATGAATAGGATTAGAGGATACAGTTCTGGAAGTAGAATTGCTTGTAGAGTTTTAAATTTTGTGTGGTATGTTAAATTTTTCTAATTCTGTTAATTCTGCATCAAGGGAAAAGGCAGGAGAAGAAGGGTGAGAGTGGACAAAGACATCTCTTTTCCTCTCTTGGTAAAATGGTTTGTGGCACTGACAAAGTCAAGTTCCTGTTGGGAGCCCTTGAAGAGACTGTTTGGCTCTTGTGAGAGGGAGAGGAAAGAAAAAGAAGCAGTAGTTGCTGGCAAGTCCTGGAGGAGAGGAGCGGAGCCAAGCTTGTTCCTCCTGAAGGCATGCCTGGTGTAGACCCAGATGCAGGGGAGAGGGAAGTTTGTGTACTTATCTGGGGGAAGAAGGTAGGCAGATTAGCACACAGGTGGAACTACTTGCCTCTTAATAACTCAAACCAGAGAGACATCAACTATGATGCTTTATTAGGCATCAAGCTTTATTATTCTAAATGACATGGCACTAATATCCTGATGAATAGCAACCTAGGCAATTTGGAAAAGGGAAATCTTTGTGAGACCTACTCAGAAACATTTCTATTTACTTGGTTTATTTTCCCACATTTACCTATTCCTTCCTTGTCACTCTTCTTTCAGTGAAGAAAAATACCATGAAAAATTACATCTCTTACTTTTCATCTTCCATTTTTCCCCCTCCTACAATGAAAAAGAAACCAGTACTGCCACCTGAAGTATTTCATCTGTAGTGGAGGGGACAGGGTTGAGAGTAAGGACTAGTTAACCTCTCTCCTGTAGGGATGTGAGAACTCAGAGCCATTTGCTTCTCCCCAGACCCTTTATAATAAGCCTTTGGAAGTCTTAGTTTCAGTTGTCTGCTTTCTCTTCTCAGGATCCAAAGATCTTAAAGTATGAAGTGGAACCCGGGAAAGGTGCTGAGGCAAATTACACCTTTTAATCACTTGTAAATCATTGTCCTTCCTCTCTAATTGCACATTACTTGATTTAAGGACGTTTTTTTTTTCTTAAAAGCTCAAAGGAATTATTTAAGAGCTACGTATTGGGAGATGTAGCTTTTGATTTAACATTGTCACTGTTTTCTGGAGGTCCTTTAGTCAAAAGAGGCGAGAATTTCAAAGATTCTTAAAGGTTATTTGTGACAATAATAGACTCAAATCCAGATGTTTGCCTTATTTTGTTTTTATTTTCTCATTCAAGAAAGAGGGGAAATGGTGGGAGAGATAATTATGTAGGTAATTTTGCTATCCTCTGTTTTCCTCCTATCCCCCCTTTTTCTCCTCCTTCCTCTCTCCCTCTCCACCTTCCTACTCCCTCATCTTCCACCTCCTATTTTTTATTTTTTTATGGCTAGTCCAAAATACTAATTTTATCAGCTGCCCTCCACTTAGAAATTTGGAAGATTTGGGGGGGTCCCTGAGTAAATAACCGTTATTGAAAGTTAAGATAATAAATTCATGTTCATTCTTTCTCTGTTTCTTCCCTTTTTTATCTCCCCATATTTTGTGCAGATTCATATTCAAAGGACCGGGGACCTTGGATAGTAAAACCGGTGGCTTCTTCTAGGGGGCGGGGCGTCTACTTGATCAACAATGTAAGTATGCAGCAGATGTCATACTTTTCTTATGTGTTCTTTTCTCCCTCACCCTTTGTCCTAAATACTAACTAATATGGTTCCATTTCATTAAGAGCAGATGTATCCTTCTGAAATCTGCATTTAAAATTGAGTTAGGGTGGATATGAGTTGGCTGTTGTTCACCTTACTCGAAGGAAATTCTTTATTCTCCAACAGTTAATCCATAGCTTAAAAAGTCACTTGATCAGATTTTAGAGGAGGGCAGCCTTTTGTGTTAGTAGAAAAGAGGTACCTTTTCTGCTTTCAGCATATTGCCATATTAATCCTTAGCACTAAGCATTCATTGGTAGCATATATGTTTAGTTTCTACTGTGAGCAGAACTTTGCGTTCCTGCTCTTAAAGTTGTCAAGCAGGTTAACATTAATTTAGTATCATTGCTGCTGCTACTGCTGCCTCTACTGCCTTCCCCTTCCCTTTCCTTCTCTTACTCCTTTTCTTCTTTCTTCTCTTCATCTACATTCTCTTTTTCAAAAATCATCAGTTGGGCTTGGCGCCTGTGGCTCAAGCAGCTAAGGCGCTAGCCACATACACCTAAGGTGGCAGCTCCTGAATCCAGCCCGGGCCTGCCAAACAACGACGGCTGCAACCAAAAAATAGCCGGGCGTTATGGCGGGCGCCTATAGTCCCAGCTACTTGGGAGGCTGAGGCAGGAGACTTGCTTGAGCCCAGGAGTTG
>NW_003852415.1:2318159-2319939 GCF_000181295.1 Otolemur garnettii
GCATTCCTCCCACCTCAGCCTCCCAGAGTGCTAGGATTACAGGCACGAGCCACTGCCCAGCCTAAAAGTTATTTTAAATTTAATAAAATAAAATCCCAACTCATTTCACTTCTCAGGCTTCTAATAATAATTAATAACTTAATGTAGTTGATTTATGTTTCCTCTTTTCTTGACTTTGCATTGTATTTGTTAATTCTCAATTTGACATTTGTTGCGCTCCCATCGTAGCCTACCTTCCCTTCCACATTCCATCTCTAAGTTTGATTAGTTTTTATTTTTATATTTCCTTTTTTTGAATATTTTTTTTTATTTTTTCAAATTAATATGAGTGTACAATATTTAGGTTACATTGTTCTCCCTTCCGGGGTAAAGTTCCATTTGTAGAAGAGCCCCTTACCCAGGTATTTTTATATTTTAAATGTTCACATTTACATTTTCTTTAATAACTATGATTCAGTTTCACTGCTTTATAAATTAAGTAGAAAATTTAAACTCAATAGAAATGGACTTTATAGCATTGGGATTTTGAAATTTAATCAGTGTTTATGACCAGCTTTTTTTTTTTTCTTTCTTTCTCTTGGACATTTGATAGGTCCTGTCAGTCTAGAAACTAGGGTTTTTCTTTGGTTTAGGGAAAATTATTCTTTTACCATCTTTGTATCTGCTTTCAGAACTCCTTTTTGAGGAAATCTAGGTCTTTCCCTTCATGTTAACTTTTCTCTCACATTTAATCATTTGATTTTATTGCTTCCCTTTCCTTTTTTTTTTTTAGAGTCTCACTGGGCTTCCCAGGCTAGAGTACCATGGCCTCAGCCTAGCTCATAGCAACCTCAAACTCCTTAAGAACCTTCAAGCAATTCTCCTGCCTCAGCCTTCAGAGTAATTCTAGCTATAGGCACCTCCCACAATGCCTACCTAATTTTTCTGTTTTTATTAGAGACAGGAGTCTCTTTTGTTCAGGCTGGTCTTGAACTCCTAAGCTCAAGCAATCCTCCTGCCTTAGCCTCTCAGCGTATTGGGATTACAGGTGTGAGTCACTGTGCCCAGCCACTCCTATTTTTAAATTCTTTATCTTTTCCTTATCTTTAACTTCTAGATCACTAGAAGTTCACTTTATTTTGTTATTTATCTATTGTATTTTTATATTGGATATCATATTTTGGTTTCTAGAAACTCTTATTTTCTGATTTCCTTTATTTTTTAAAAAACAAATAACAGCCTGTTGCTATTTGCCTATCTTTCCGAAAATACTAATTAAAATTTTTATGAAGTTTTCTTCTGTTCTTGAATTTCATTGGGATTGTCTTTTTTATTGCTTTTGGATTTTTGCTGTTTTGATGATCCTTAGGTTTTGGGCCATATTTATGAACCAAAGACTGGGCTTACTTAAATTGGCAGCTGATGTGGTTTCTCCTGTGATTGTGTAGGACTCTTACCCTACTCTTTCTCTACAATCATTCTGGAAGAGAATGATCGTGAGTTTTGTGTAAAAGCAAAGCATGTTGACTGTCAAGTTTTGCCTTAGATGGTTGTGGGTGAGGATGTGTGGGAGAAGTATGCCCCTTCCACCTTGCCAAAACACAATGGGCCTTATTGTGAATGTAGAGGAAAATTTTGGTGATTTTTCCTCATGGGCAGAACTACTTTTCTTCTCCTTTCTGTTTTGTTTGTTGGGGATAGAGTGGTCTCAAGTTCCATTCTTCTCTGTCAGATCCCTGAACCTACACATCTACTGGTATCACACTGTTCCAGATGCTCTTTGTTTTTGTTTTTGTTTTTG
>NW_003852415.1:2320557-2334404 GCF_000181295.1 Otolemur garnettii
TTTTTTTTTTTTTGAGACAGAGCCTCAAACTGTCACCCTAGGTAGAGTGCCGTGGCATCACAGCTCACAGCAACCTCCAACTCTTGGGCTCAAGTGATTCTCCTGCCTCTGCCTCCCTCTGTAGCTGGGACTACAGGTGCCTGCCACAAGGCTCAGCTATTTTTTGGTTGCAGCTGTCATTGTTGTTTGGCAGGCCTGGGCTGGATTTGAACCCACCAGCTCAGGTGTATGTGGCTGGCGCCTTAGCCCCTTGAGCCATAGGCGCCTAGCCTCTAGTACCCTATCTTAAATTCCCCAGTTATCTTTTCACATTGAGCCATTTCTTATATGTGCAGAAACTAACTTTCTGTGAAGTTTTTCACATTGGAAAAATCCTTCAATTCAGTCTGCACTGAATTAAAGTAAACAATGTATAGTACTAGATCTTTCATGGTGAATAAATATAGGCTTTGATTTTGATAGAGCAACTACTACAGTCCCAGGTCCAGGCTACATGTTCTGTTACCAGGCCTGGGTCACTCTGGATGCCTTTTACCCTGAGTCTCATGTGACATAAGGCCTTGGCTCTGTCTGTTTTTCTCTCTGCTCTGACCTTGGCGTGAAAGCTCTTCTCCAACAGCTTTTCCTTCAGTTCTGTGCCAGGAGCTCCAGTGTTGTTTGAATCTCATAGACGGTACTAGTTTGGGTTTGGGTTTTAGCTGCCAAATGGAATTGCTATTGAAAGTCAGCTATGGTACAGATTTGCTTTTTATTTTCTTAGACATGAGTCAAAAAGAATAGGATCTATTCCCAGCTCATCTGGGACTTTTTTTCTTTTGGAATGTTCTTTTGCCCTAGTGATTTGTTGTTTTTAAGCTAGCATCATAAAGAATACAAAAGTTAAAGTTTCCTTGGTGAGGCTGAGAACCCCGTGCCCTAAGTCTTCACTGGATACTGACTCTCAAAGGGGTGACATGTCTTTAGAGAATGTGTTTGGCAGGCTATGTAGAGTCTTTTCCTCCCTCCCACCCCTCCCTGGACTGAATCCCTTGAGACCCCCTGCATAGATCAAAGCACTTGGCAGAATCTTTTGCCTTCCCCCTCCTCCTTTGCGAAGGTTAGGAATGAGTCTGATTCTTGTAGGTATTTAGTGGAGGTGCCAGACAGAAGCCTGGGAAGATGCCAGCAGGCATGAGGGGAGCTGGCAGTATGTGGACATAATAGGACAGTATTCCCTAAAACTGGGATTTTATCACCTTTTACCCAGACGTACAAGCCATGTTGTTAATATTCCTCTTTCTCCTTACACAGAAGGCCTAACCATCCCTTCTTTTGCATACCTGGATCCTTTCCCATGGAATATGTGACCCATTAGCCAATTGGATGAAGTAACTCTTTCCAAGGCTGCTGCCTGCTTTCCTTTTAGATTTGAGGGGGATAGACAAGGAGTGCTGAGGGGGGATGGTCTGTGAGCAGAACTAATGTGAGTGGGCGAGGGATTTTGGCATGGGGGATGGAGTGAGTTGTGAGAGCCAAATGAAAACATCTCTCCCTGTCTTCCCACTGGAGTGAGAGGGCCTCTTATTAAAACTTCCCCGTAATAGTCATAACCTTTTGGAAAATATTTGTAAATAGCAACTTTTACCTTTCCGAGAACAGGATAAAGGATAGAAAGAACATTGCCTTTATGTAATACTGAAGAGAGAATTGTAAACTCCTACAGATGGAAACATCTTGGTTGGTTGGCTAATAAGCTATCTTAATGATAGGCCCTTTAACTCTAGAAATACAGCTTAGAGGAACAAAGCTGTGTTTGCTATAGTTCAGTAACCATGACTAAATGCCATATTTTCCCAATTTAGTATACTCAAATGGAGGAGGGGAAAGACCCGGTGTTTTCTGATTAAGGTGTGAATTTGATTATGGAAGTCAGATATTTTTATCCTTGTCCTACATGTTATCCATGGTAAATACTATATATATATATATATATTTTTTTTTTTTTTTTTTTGAGACAGAGTTTTACTGTGTCGCCCTTGGTAGAGTGCAGTGGTATCACCACTCACAGTGACCTCAAACTCTTGGGCTTAAGAGATTCTCTTGCCTCAGCCTCCCCAAGTAGCTGGGACTATGGGTGCCCACCATAATCCCTGTTTTTTGGTTGTAGTTGTCATTGTTTGGCAGGCCCAGGTGGGATTCGAACTTGCCAGTTCCCGTGTATGCGGCTGGGCCTTAGCTGCTGAGCCATAGGTGCCGAGCCAGTAAATACAATATTAACATAGTCTCTGAGATTTTCGACATACCAGGAGAGTGTTAGGTCACTTTATTCACTCCTGTACTTGTGACTATAGTTGTGTACTCTTATTTCTGTTTGTTTATGTATTTTTATCTTAGGTCCTCTCTGTTTTTCTCATTGCTGAACAAATATTTAGGAAGTGTCTACTGTGTACCAGGTGCTGGTACTCCTTCAAACCTTTTGTGAAATTCTCCTAATTCATATGTATTTCCTAATTCTTACATATCTTTATTATAAGTCAGTGCTCTGCTCCTAGTAGAATGGCATGTGGCGTGTAGTAATGAATGCTGTCGAGTTGTGGGACTTAGTAATTAGAACCACATGTATACTGTTAAGTATGCAACATTAATGATAACTGAATTTTGCCGAGAATCTAGCGTGTGTCTACCACTGTTCCTTTTAAACATAATCTCATTTAATCTTTATTCAAACCCTATGACATAGTTATTGGTTCCTTAGTAAGTGGTAGAGTCAATGTGGTAACTCAGTTGTAACTTATTCCAGAGTATGTGCTGTTAATCACTGTATCAGTCTACTTTATAATCATTTAACAGATACCATAAGCTTTAATCTTAAGGTCCAGTTAGAAAAATGGATATTTCCAACTTTCTCAATAGTTCAGATTCCTGCTTTAACGTATTTGGGAGGCAATTTGAGCTTGTAAATGAAATAATTTAAAATGAATTAATTGGGAATTTAAGAAACAGGCTTGAAGATATCAAAAAGCTTTCATTACTTGCTGTTCAGTGTATAAGGCTATGCAAAGAGACTGCAGAGTGTCCCTACAGCTGCCATACATAGGGAAAATGGGAAATTGTAGCTAAATGTACCTTTATTTACAAAATAGTCATTACAAAATTTATAGAATTTTACAAAGAGGTGGCCAACAGGTAGAGAATATTTTATAAATATTTTGTAAAATTCATTTAGATACATTTAGCTGCAGTTTCACATTTTCCCTATGTAGGGTGACTTTAGGGGTGACTTTTGGAACATCCTTTATATTCTGGAACCATATTGTTTTTGTATAAGCTTACAATTTAATTCCCAATGCAGATAGAAAGGAGAGGTAAAGACAGTAGAACAAATATTAAAGTTACCTAAATAATGTAAGGGTTTATGTTAAGTGTAACTCAAAGGATAAATGTGCACAGTGAGGAAGGGAAGAGAGCATACGGGCATGAGCGTTAGGTGTATCATGGAGTGAAGACCACTACCAGTTTATTTTTTGGTTTGGAGACAAGTTGAGTGGCTGTATATGTCTCTTGTAACCTAAGGTGTTATTCAGTAAGGAGCTGTGATTGTTTAATTTTAGGTTTAGGACACTGCCTGCAGCTGTACAGTCATTGCATCAGTTCTTACCAAGTTGGTTCAAAATGGAGATAGTACTTGTGAGAAACTGCTCAAGAAATGTAAGGGAGTCAGGAAATGGCATGGGCACTTAAGTCCATTAGGGATGACTCAGTACTGGTGTCATTGTGTCCATGTGATGCTTAGAGATGGGTTGTGAGAGCTATGTTCTGACTTTGAGATAGCAAGAGTGGGAACAGGGGAATCTTATTATTCTGACTCTGGACTTACTCCTTGTGCTTGTATATAATGTTGGGTCACAAGATTATTTTTATTTTATGAACAGTTATAGGGTAAGAAATTATTATTATAAAGACAGACTTTTGAATTTGGGTGTCAGTTATTTGGGGACAAAGTACTAGGGAGAGGTAGGAATTGTGCTTAAAAGTTAAGTCTCTGAGTGGTGCTAGTAGCTCAGCAGCTAGGGTGCCAGCCACATACACTGAAGCTGGCGGGTTTGAACCTAGCCAGGGTCAGCTAAAACAATGACTGCAACAATAACAACAACAAAATAGCCAGGCACTGTGGCAGGGGCTTGTAGTCCCAGCTACTTGGGAAGCTGAGGCAAGAGATTCACTTAAGCCCAAGAGTTTGAGGTTGCTGTGAGCTGTGATGCCATGGCACTCTACTGAGGGTGACCTCTTGAGACTCTTATCTCAAAAAAAAAAGTTAAGTCTCTGAGTTAGTACCTTGCTCTGTTGCTTATTAGCTGTGTGACTTTGAGCAGGTCCTTAACCCTCTCTGATTTCTCTCTTCATCTGTAAAATGAATATGTGATGTACGTGCCACATAGAATGTGGCAAAGATTAAGTGGCTCTGACACACTGGAACAGTGCTTGGCACATAGAAGCGTTCTGTACATTTATTAAAATTTAATTGTTTCTGCCAATATTCATAGTTTTGTTGCTGCTGCTATAGCTATTAAATATCATAGTTATGATCATTGCCACTGCCTTTTTGGATCCCTTTTGTCCTACTACATAAATTGTGCCGACTTCTAACTGGCTGCTCTTAATATAATCAAGCACGGAGTTGTTCTGTTTCAGATGTTTTAATCTAACTATATCTATATCCTTAATCTGGAATCCATAATAACGTCCTGCTTCCTACCATGTTAAATCTAAATGCATCCCTTGCCAAGGGTGCAAATTCCTTTGTCATTGGGATCAGTCCCTCCTAGTTGTCTAACTATGCCTTTGTTATTTAGTCTGTAAGCCCCAGAACCATGAATCTACCTTTCACCTGGACTTGTGGATGCCCCCTTCCCATGAAGGCCTTCTTTCCTCTCCACATATGCTCGATAGCATTCAACTCTTACTTTTGCACCTTGTCTTCCCGAACAAGTCTTCCCCAGCTGGCCTACCTGACTGGTCTACACTTTGACTTTGCAAGCTGATATCTTGTATTTGTGGATATTCTGCTTTGTGTTCTTATAAATTATATATTTTTCTGTCCCTTTGCTTAGATATTAACACTTTGGGGATGGGGACTACTAAAACTTAAGTTCTATAAGGGCAAAGATTGTGTCTATTTTCTTTATTGCCTTAGCATCCTCAGTGCCTTGTGTAGTGTCCAACGGTGCTGTTTATGGTATAAAGAACTTATTTTTATTTTTTTGAGACAGAGACTCATTATGTCGCCCTTGGTAGAGTGCCATGGCATCACAGCTCACAGCAACCTCAAACTCTTAGGCTTAAATGGTTTTCTTGCCTCAGCCTCCCTAGTAGTTGGGACTATAGGTGCCCACCACAATGCTTGGATTTTTTGTTGTTGTTGTTGTCATTGTTGAGCAGGCCTTGGCCGGGTTCGAACCCACCAGCCCCAGTGCATGTGGCTGGTGCCTTAACCACTGAGCTATGGGTGCTGATCTAAACAGCTTCTTTTTAACTGAAGAAATCTTTTAAAAGACCTAATTCAGTTTTTGCACATGGTTGCTTAGCAAGTGCCCTTAAGTTACTCAAACACCCATTTTATTTCACAGAGGAAATGCTAGGATCCATTGTGAGTCTGTAAGTTCTCTATAAACAACTTAATGAAAGCCTTCATTTAAGAATAATGATAGTGTTTTGAAATTTCCATCATACTTTACATTGGGAGAAAGCAAGTTTTTATTTATTTTTAAGTAACTCTTACTTTCTTGGCATGTAACTATTCGATATCATGTATATAAATCTTTAAAGCTGTTTAGGCTATATTCATTATGTGAAAGGGGCTATATAAATTTATTTTTCCCCATTGTAATTGGATACTCAGAGAATTTATGGAAGTGATATGTTATGTGGCCAATTGAATATATGGGTATCTTGGCAGGAACCTTTTCTTAGAGGTTTAGTTTTGTGTATCATCATTTCTTAAAAGGTTAAGAATGTTGCTCCCTTAATTGTAAACTAGGTTTCCTTTGCATTTCTACTTTTTCATTCTTTGTCTCTACTCAATAGCCAAACCAGATTTCCCTGGAAGAGAACATCCTGGTCTCCCGTTATATTAACAACCCCCTGCTTATAGATGGTGAGTTTTGTTAGGCCCTTAATGAGATTGGCCTTGATCTTGCTATACTTTTTAGCCTTTTTGTGGTCGTCTTTAGTAAGTCTTTATTAAGCTAGTGTGAAATTCTTAGCACCTGTGGCTCTAGAGATGAGGCTTGTTCCATACCTACCTCATGGGATTATTTTGAAGATGAAATGAGATAATATAAGAGAAAGGCTTTATAGGTTATATAATAATTCATATATATATGAAAACGATACAACATATATATAAAAAACTGAACTAGATATATGCATTAAACACACTATAATAGCACAATGTACATATATAGTACAATTAAATGTTATTATTTATCTTCAAAAGGCAAGGTGTATGGAAAGTATGTATTTCATGTGAAGAAGAGGAATGTTCTTTCTTTTTTTCTTTTTTTTTTTTTTTGAGACAGAGTCTCACTCTGTTGTCCAGGTTAGAGTGCCGTGGTGTCAGCCCAGCTCACTGCAACCTCGAACTCCTGGACTCAAGCGTTCCTTCTCCCTCAGCCTCCCAAGTAGCTGGGACCACAGGCACCCACCACCAATGCCCAGCTAATTTTTTCTGTTTTTAATAGAGATGGAGTCTCACTCTTGCTTAGGCTAGTTTCAAACTCCTGATCTTAAGGGATCCACCTGCCTTGGCCTCCCGGATGCCAGGATTATAGGCATGAGCCCCTGCACATGGCCTTTTTTTTTCACATTTCTTGATTATGTTCTGTTTATTCTGTAACAGAAAACAAATGAACTTAGTTTTTCCTGTGAACCCAAACTTTTTTTCTAGATTTCAAGTTTGACTTACGCCTCTATGTGCTGGTGACTTCCTACGATCCTCTTGTCATCTATCTCTATGAAGAAGGACTGGCTAGGTAAGAGACTTTGTTTTGGGGTAGAAGGTAGAGTGGGTATATTAGAGTGGACCCATTAAAAAGTTTATTAAGATCAGACTTTCTTTCTTTTATATTCATCTTAGGCAAATAGAGTATATACCCAGATGGACTTTTTATTACTGAAATCAGTCTTATTAGTCTGCACTTTCACATGCATGTCCACACATGAGTATGTGTTAACACACACCTTTCCCAGCAGGAATCCAGGATCACATGGGATTTTCATGCGATGACAATTATTACAAAGACCCCATGGTTTTAAGATAATTTGCCATTGTTTTTAAGAATAGATCTAGAAAGAAAAATAAAATCACTCATTTATTTACCTGTTATGTAGTAGGCCCTTATTTTAATTCTCCACTGAATCCTTAAAATGCAACAACCTTATAGTTGATGCATTTTTGCAGTTGAGGAAACTGAAACTCAAAGAGGTGAGTTTTGGAAAAAGCTTTCAGAAAAAAACTGAGGGAATTTGGAAAGGGGATTTGAACTCATGGATATGACTCAATACCAGAACTGTTTTATTCTCTCTCATGATTCGGGAGTATTAGATGCTTTTTTAATAAACATATAAATTATATACTTTACACTAGTTGTTTATACATTGTTCTCTTTTTCTTGTGGTGCTTTTTAAGTTTTAAGGTAGTGTGACTTACAAGGCTAAGTTCAAATTGTAATTTGAGTTTTGTTTCCCATATCTAGAATTTTACAGGTGGCAGCGTTTTTGTATACTCGTGAGTTGTTTAAAATAAGTATGTAGCTTGGCTATGCTTGTGTTCTTTCCCCCCACAAACCCATTTTTTTGACCAACTAGTTTGCCTGAATTTTTTTTAATGCATAATGACTTTGTTGTTATAGAGCATAGCAGTTTTTGAGGTGGTTTGCATCTTTGAGCAGTCAGGACAAGCTAAAAAAGCATGATCTATATTATGTTACTGTATATTTGAAAATGTAGTTTGAAGACGGGAAGTACCATGGATAAAAGAAGCCTACCTGATTATGTACAGGTGTTTTAGGAAATGTTATCCCGCTCTGACAACCATTGCTTTAGAATGTTATTTTAATTATTTCAAATACTTAATGTTTTTTCATGTGTTCTATGATGTATTCTAGAATCAGAGTGAGAACGGACTAACCAAAGCATCAGGCTGGTTGAGCCCTGTCTTTTCTTTGCCTCTAGGTGGCAGTGACAGCATTTATAAGTCCCGGCATATTCTTAACCAAGATTTGTGAATTTGAGCCCGGGAACATTGAGGACTACCTAAACTCCCTAGTTCTGTCCTTTGAAAATTGAGATGAGGGAGAACTAAAACATCTCCCCATTATTGGATAAAGTGTTAGACCAAGCGTCTGTACATGAACTGACTGCTGGTTCTAGTCAGGTTTTTATAGGAAAGAAATTTTCTCTGGTGTTACAGATGCTCATGCTCTCCTGCTTTTACGTATAGATGCACAAGATTAGGTATAAAGGTCTAGTCCCCATAATACCTAGAGCAAAATGAAAGTAAAATATACTCCAGACTTCTCCTTAGATGTGCAGGGTGCTGCGGATTTTCGAGTTTGTAATTGGAGACTTCTCAGCTCTCCTTCTTCTGTAAGTTTCTCCATTCTCCTTCCACTCATTCTCACCTCAGCTCGTTTCCTATGTCCTGCTTGGGAACTGATTATGCCCTGCCACAAATTGGACTTCGGAAATAGAGAAAAGATACCAAGCTTATGCTTCACTGTTTCTCAAGGATACCATACCAGTATGTTTTGCTTGATATTTCAAAGATATTTTACCCACAATATTAACAGTTCTCTCGGTGGGGAAAATTTGGCATAGTTTTAAGGCCTTCATGGTTCAGAACCCAAAACAAGAGCAGTACCAGTGTTTCTTTTAGACTTTACTTCAGATATGCAAGTGCTTTGGCTGCTAATTGTATGTTGGAAGTTAGAATCCTCTGAATTGAGTAACTCCTCTTTTGTTCCTAGCAGAAACTGAAAATAAATAAATATGATGCTCTTCCTGAAAATAATTAGGAAAACAGCTTTTTAACAGCTAAGACCAAATTAAACTAAAAAACAAGTTCTCAAGGCTTGGTTAATTTTTTTCTGAAAGTATTAGTGAGTATACACGCTTTACCAACACTTTACAAAAAGACCGTAATAGCAATATGATGGATTGTTTGCTGGAATCCTGTGAAGTACATTATTCAGTGTAATAATTTCAATGTGCCTAAGTTCCCGTATCTTCACTCTCTATGTATCTTGGCATTTACCTGTTTCTTTTTAAGCCTCGGAGTCTGCTCAATTCTGTCATTACATTCAGCAGCAGTCTATAGCATCTCCAGAGCTGCAGCTTGTAGTAATTTTGAGTTACGTGTTATGTAGATATAACTGAAGATAATCAGTTTGGGATGAGATCACTAGGTCATTGTACTTTGAGGCTCAACAAGGAAAACCATCTTTCCTAAAGAGACAGCAGTGTGGGCCAATTAATTAGTGGTCTCCTTCAGAAAGGCAGGCTTTTATATACTATATCACGTCTGTTTGGATCTCTAATGCAAGGTGACGGAAAGATTAAGTTCATTTCATGAGGCAGTTTTGTAAAATAAGTTATTTTTGTGATAAGTTATTTTGTATACATGTTTTACCTTCTTAAACTTACTAAAGAAAAAGACCCTAGTTTCTTTATAGATAGATGTGTTCGGTTGTCCTTGTTTTATTCACACAGGAAGTAGGAGAATTCTCACAGTTTTCTTATAAGTGGGTAAAATATTGAAGAGGTATTAAAATGAAATCGTCTCTCTGGTATTTGGGTCCATTGTTTTGTGGTTCTTGTAGTAGCACCTCAGAGGTCCACCCTGCTTTTGAATTTCACCTGCATGCTGCTGTTTTGCACCAGCAGGGGACACTCTGTTTCCAGAGAGTGGGGCTGTTCTCTACCAAAATGGTGTAGCTTCTTTTTCCTGTCAAAGGTAGAATCCAAAAAGATTTTGTCCTGGATTTTACAGCTCTAGGTAGATCCAGTATTGGGTTTAAATGATTTGACAAAGCCCTTTTTGAGACAGAACTAACAGCCAAATTTTTACTCAAACAGGAAAAATAGAAAGTTTAAAATAATTAAAACAAAACTGAGTTGAAAGCCAAATATGTTGTCAGAGACCCAAGAGAGGTGGCACCAGCAACTTGGGGGACATGCACGTGCCCATCCAGGAAACCGAGAGCGTCTGCCATGCTGTGGAGGTGTGAGGGGAGGACACTGAGACGGTCCAGTCACAACTGCCTTTTCGGAAATTCAGAAAAGACCCCAAAGCATTTCTAATGCCTTTCTCTTTCCCCACCCCCGTTCCTTCTTCAGTAGCCTTCCTTGCTAATTAACACTGGCTCTGCAGGGATATTTACCTTTTCTCTGCTGGATTCCTGTGGTTTTGAAAGAATTCAGGTACTTGCTGGCTGCCAAGGAATTCAGATTACCTCACAGGCTGCACACTGTCCAGAATCTGCAACAGCAGCAAGTGGGGAGAAGAGACACCAACAAGGGGAGAAAACCCTTTCCAGTGCTCATTGTCACACTCCTTGGCAGGCCTTTGCTGTTTGTGAAGTTTGAGTCATTTCTGGCTCAAAAGACAGAGGATCAGGCGGGTAATCCCCTCCCAGACGGCTCTGTAGGGCGCTGCCTAGTCACTGCAGCACTTTGGCAGTCCTTCGGCTGCAGCTGGTTGACAGCAGATCAGAGAGCTCTTGGGCCTCTTGTTCTCTTCCATAAGATTTTTCTGGGTCAGGCCAGGATGAAACCCAGTGGCTCCTGGCAAGCCTGCCTGAGGTGCTGTCTCTTCATTGCCGAGGCCTCTCTGGCTCAAAATGGCTGCACCTGCTGAAAGATAACTCATGAGTCACAGCCAGGGTCTCCACAGGGCTGGTCTTCTCTTTTCTTTGTACATTTGTAGTGAATTTTTGTTAGAAAATATAACTACCAAAGAAGGGGTTACAGTGTCCTACATCTAAAGTATCTATGACTCTAACTAATGTATACATGATCTACCTCTTTATGATCTAATAAAAAATAAAAAAGAATGTAGGAGTCCTTTAATTTAGACCTTCAGAGAATAGGGGTCCTATTCTTAGAAGAACAAAATAGTTTTTGAATAGTAGATGAGAGTTTAAGAGATCCTGTTAACTCTGTGTGCTTTTCTTCTTATTTTGGTTCCTTATGAGAAAAGATATCGAATAAGCAACTTCAGTGCCATTTCAGTCAATGCTTCTTAAATACCTACTATATTGTTTTGATTCTCAGGAACATTAGAAAGTGAAAGGAGGTGTGTCTTTTGATATAAGAATTTATTGTCAGAATAAAGGTAATCCATATTTGTTGTCACTGTAGGAAAAAGAAAGGGCACGTAGTTTTATATTCATCTGTAGGTCATGAAATAGTACCCAGGGTTTTAGTTTTAGCAAAGAAAGTAAGAGTAAAGATCTATCAATCAAGAAAGTGTTCCTAAATCTTGATCTCTGGTCAAGACTTAATTCATGAAAATTTCAGCCTGTGTTAGGGTAAGGACAGTCATGTACTCCTAACAATGTTTTGGTCAATGTTAGTCCACATATACGATAGTTGTCCCATAAGATAATAATGGAGCTGAAAAATTCCTATTGGTTAGTGACTTCGTAGCATTCATAACATCTTAGCATAGTCCATTACCTTCTCTATGTTTAGATACACAAATATTTGCCAGCGTGTTCCAGTTGCCTACAGTATTCAGTTCAGTAACATGCTGTACAGGTTTGTAGCCTGGGAGCAATAGGCTATGCCCTATGGCCTAGCTGTGCATAGGCTGTACCATCTGGGTTTGTGTAAGTGCATTCTGTGATGTTCCCACAACAATGAAACCTTTTAACACATTTTTTACAATACGTCTCTACTGTTAAATGACATGTGACTATATTGCAAATATAGTTCTGGTATACCTAGTAAAGAGTTAAATCTTTAAGGTTGTTGTTATAAAGAAATTGTGTTGAAGCTTTTAGGCTAAATTTCAGCCTAAATAGGCTGAAATTTGATGATACGTGAAGGTCTAAATTAAAGGTCGCAAACCTAAATGCTCACAAATGTATTCACTGGAAGAAGTTAGCCATGGGGAGACTAGAGAATGGGAAAGCACGTGTCCCACCTAAGGCATTTGCTATTCAGTGCCAGCAAATTACTGATGTTGTTATTGACTGATCTGGTTTGTTAAAGGATCCTTGAACATCTGTATTTTTATTATGAAACTTACCAATTTTATTAGACTCTTAATTTTGAAACCATTTTGAACTTATAGAAAAATAATAAAACCAGTGTAAAGAACTGCCTTTTACTCTACATCTTCAAATTTTGCCAGTTGTCCCAGTAATGTTCTTTATAGCAGAAGGATCCAATACAAGGTCACACATTATGTTGTCAGGTCTTTTTAGTCTCCTTCCTTCTGGAATAGTTCCTCAGTCTTTCCTTGACTTTTATGATCTCAGCATTTTGGAAGATTATAAGCCAGTCTTTTTGTAGATTTTCCCTCTATTTGGGTTCATCTTGCATTTCTCATGATTTAGACCCAGATTATACATTTTGGGTAAAATGCCACATAAGTGATGCTGTTTCTGCTCACTGCCTTATATCTGATGGTACAGAATTGTTAACTGGTATTTGAACATTTGATTAAGGTTGGTATCTACCATATTCCTTCACTGTAAAGTTACTTTTTCTTTGCCTTTGTAATTAATATTTTATGAAGAACTACTTTAAAATCATGTAAAATTTCATTCTTCATCTCATTTTCACCCAGTCACTTTAATACCTTTTAAAGTTCTTGCAATTATTGCTGCAAATGATGATTTTTCTACAAGGATTCTTTCTTTATGTAATGGGTTGTAATCCTTTACTATCATGATTTAGCTTGATTGTTAATTGCCAGTGAGGCCCCTTTAAGCTGGCTTTTGTGTTCTTTTGACATGTCCTTATCATTCTTTGAGCATAAGATGTTTCAGGCTCATCTTGTTCTTTCTCTGACCTATCCCAGGAATCAACCATTCCTCCAAGAAGCACTGGTTGCTATTTATTTGTTTATTTATTTAATTTTTTTGAGACAGAGTCTCACTATGGTGCCCTCAGTAGAATGCTGTGGCATCACAGCTCACAGCAATCTCAAACTCTTGGGCTTAATTGATTCTCTTGCCTCAGCCTCCCAAGTAGCTGGGATTACAGATGCCTGCCACAAGGCCCAGCTGTTTGTTTTGTTGTAGTTGTCATTGTTGATTAGTAAGCAGGCCTGGACCGAGTTCAAACCCACCAGTCCCAGTGTATGTGGCCGGAGCCCTAACCACTAAGCTATGGGCACCAAGCCCTGGTTGCTATTTAACAGAGAGCTAGTGCTAGATATTCCCATTGCTTTGAGGTGTCTCTGCTCTCAGGTTCACCCAATGTGTAGACTTAGGAAATGAAGTAGAACCTCTGTAAGTTGATAACCCAAGGGACTCTGACAAACTGGTCAACATACGGTGGCAGTCAGTGTAAGGAACTAGGCCTACTACTATATTGATACAGACATGTGGTGCATGTCTGTTCCATGTAAATTAGGTCAACTTACAGAGTTGGTCAGTTAGGGATGTGGTCACCTATGGAGGCTCTACTGTATATCTGTGTGTATATACATACATTTACATCTATATTGTTATATCTCTATGTATTGGAAAGAAGGAGTTCATACTAGTACCTCAAATTCTAGTTCAAAACTACAGAGTTGAGGCTCGTTTTTCCCCTTTCCGTGTTTTTCTCCCCAACAGTGAGAAATCTGGCTCCCA
>NW_003852415.1:2334568-2337561 GCF_000181295.1 Otolemur garnettii
TGTGGGCCCTGGGTGCCACAGAGCTGCAAGAAGGAAGGTCTGATTTTTAAATGTTGGTCAAGTATTTCAAATTTAAAAGAAAAACAAACAAAAAAACCTTTTGTAGGTTATTCAGACCTTGATTAGCAGGTCAAAACTAAGACTAGTGTGACCTCTGATCTAGACAGTGAAGAGGAAATGGTGATCAGACATGATTATGGCTTATTTAGTATGGATTTTAGTGAGTGCCGTAAGATCTTACTGATTTAGAGGAAAGATCAGCACACATGCCTACCATTCTTCCACGGTCTTCTGCATTCCCAGTGGGGCCAAATGAAATACAAAGTGCTGCACTTTCACCCTTTGGGAGAACTTTTCCTTTAAGCTTAACTTATATTTTTGTCTCTTTAATTCTTAACTTCCTACTGCTGTTTATACTCTAGAAGTCCAATCTATGACATTAGTAATCTTGTCCTTGCTAAGGTTTAGAATAAAATGCTCCAGTGATAAGGAAGATTATGAAGAAGAAAAACGAATTTTTTAGAGGTACAGCCACCTTAAAGAGAGGAATGTAGGAATGACAGATGTGCTGGGCACCAGATTCCAGCCTACCACAGGCTTCTGTCAGGCTTTTCATGCTGACCAAGTTAGATCAGGTACTTGGAGTTAGGTGTGATGAAAGCCTCTTTCTCTGAAGCAGAACCTTCTCCCTCCCTCTAACTCATTATTCTTTTTGGGGAGAGGATGGCAGGAGGAATGCCACTCCTTGTGAGGTAATGTCTGGGTGAGCCAGGCAGGCTCTGTGGGGCCAGCAAGGGCCCCCTTTGCATTTTATAAGAATTCAGAGAATGACCATCTTTACTTGCTTGGAGAAGCTCTGTAAGAGGAAGATTGGGATGTATAGGCCAGGTTTACTCACCAGGGATTGATGTGGCTACAAATTAAGTGATAACTGCTGGAAGTTTCTAGAAAGTCTGAGGTCCTTTTTTAGTATAGACAGTGCTCATCAAACCCTTGTCCTAATCAACATTTTCTCTTTGTCCACATCCTTTTCCTGGCTTAATGTTTGTTTATTTGGTTTTTTTTATTTTATAACTTTTTTCTTTGGCTGTTGTATATTTCTGGTACAGGGAGTTAGGGAATGGAGATAGTGGGTGGGTGAGAAGAAATAAAGAAGAGGAAAATTTTTAAATGCTGACCTTTAATGTGGTAAAAATTCATGTTGACTTCATAGTCTGGGTAAGCATATGTAAATAATTTATAAATCATATAAAAAGAAACTTGTGGCCTTCCAGTTTTTTTTCACACACTTGGATATGCCTCTTGGGAAAACCACTTCAGTGAAGGGTGATATGGTTGTAGTGGTGTGTAAATGGGGATTCGTATTTACCATAACCACTGCTTTGAGTGTCCTTTAATTGCTACTGAACATTGCTGGGAAGTTTTCTCTTTCTCTGGTAACTTCCTTCAGAGGCGTATATATTTTATACTTTGGTCTTCTTTTTACAATAGTCACGGATATCAAATTGCTGCCCTGTTTTCAGTGGGCTCCATGTTTAATCCCTTTGTCTTTTGCCTTCCTTCCAAATTCAAGAATTAGTCTCTTATACTATGCTGTTCTGCTTTGTCTGTCATCAGTGCTGCCATTACTGTTCTTTTTAAATGGCTGTAATAGATTTGTTCTATTCTTTTATGGGTGTGAGGTCTAAGTCTTTATATTGCCACGCTGTATTCTTTTCCTTTCAGCTTATTTTATTTTGAATTTAATGCTATACTACTAGACACTATGTGAGTACTCAGTAGATGTTTCTCAGCTAACGCCCCATCATTCACAGCACCCTACACACAGTTTCCAGGTTGTGAACAGCTGTATTTCCAATTTTTGTTCTTCCTTTTGATGTTAACATTCTACATCAGAGAAACAGCATCTCGTGGTTAAGAATCTGGGTTTTGGAGTTGGTGTGATCTTGGGCAAGGTATCTTTCTAGGTAACATTTACTTTACGCATTTATTTTAAAAATTAGATATAATATTACCTCCTTCATAAGATTGCTTTAAGGATTGAATTAAAGGTAATATTATATTTGTTAGATAAGGCTGTCACCCTCCTTTGTTATTGTTACCTCGTTGATCCTTGGTTCTAGCCTCTATTTCCCTGTACCTCTGTTCCTGGCATTTGACCTATGTCCTTTCTGTCAGGTTTGCAACTGTGCGATATGATCAAGGAGCCAAGAACATTCGGAACCAGTTCATGCACCTGACAAACTACAGTGTGAATAAGAAGAGTGGCGACTATGTCAGGTACTGGCTGTGAGTGAGCCAGAAGTCAGAGAAGTCATCCTCAGATGTAGGTGTTTCAGAGGTGGAAAGTTAACACGTTGTGCTGAAGGGTAACTTTATGTTTAACTCTGTGTAACATACGTGGCAAGCTGTCAGGGTCATGGAAGAGTTTTGAAGCATATTTGCTGCTGCTTCTCCATTGCTCCCTGCCCCCTCCCATTTTAGCGTCACCTTTCTCTAACAAAATCTGCCTTCACAAGTTTTGTCTTCCTCATTGTCTTCCCTCACTTGACTTAGGGGTGGGAATTTAATAGGCATATGGAACTTTTTAGAAATCAAGAAATGAGGTCATTTCAGCACTTGGCAAACATAGCAAAAGCTTTGAAAATATTTGTTCCCTTTGACCCAGCAATTCCATTTCTAGGAACTTAACCTTAAGAAATAAAGGATGGGCCAGGCATGGTGGCTCACTCCTGTAATCCCAGCACTTTGGGAGGTTGCTGTGAGAGGACTGCTTGAGACCAGGAGTTTGCGATCAGCCTGGGTAACATAGTGAGACTCCCATCTCTGTAAGAAATAAAAAAAAAAAATGAGCTGGACTTAGTGGTATGTACCTGTAGTCCTAGCTACTTGGGAGGCAGAGGCAGAGGATCACTTGAGCCCAGGAGTTCAAGGGTACAGTGAGCTATGATCATGCACCACAGAGTGAAACCCTGTCTCTTGCTAAAAAAAAA
>NW_003852415.1:2337903-2355893 GCF_000181295.1 Otolemur garnettii
AAAAAAAAAAAAAATACATAAAGTTATTTATTTTTGCTGAGGGGAGAGGGAAAAAAAGACTAGTGGTAATACTGAAATGTTAACTATGCTCAACTATAGTGGATGGGTTTGTGGGTGGATGATTTTTATTTTCTTCTCAGTGCTATGATGTATTTTCTAAATATTTATAAAACAAATACTTGTATGATGGTGGGGGGGGAGTTAGGGGAAAAAATTAAAGAAATAAATGAGGCCATCTCAGAAAAGGATTCAGTGGAAGGGAGTACCAGCCCAGCTGTGTGGAAATATTCTTTTTGCTCTGTTTTCTTTCATCCCAATAATTTTGCCAGAAAGTGGAAAAGTAAAAAAGAGACCCAAACAGTTACTTTCTACTTAGACTAAAAATAGATGCCTAGCAGATCCAAGGGAAGAAAGAAAGAAAGAAAGAAATCTGGAAGTGATGGAATAGTCCTCTAAGTTATATAGGTTTCATTCCTTATCCTGTGACCAGCGTTTGAATTGATTGAGGATATCATACCCACTTGGGAAGATGAGCAAAGCTGTGCTTGGTGGAGGGTGGGTTGTGGGAGGAAATGGGGGGGGCAGCAGCTGCAAAACATGAGATTCAGATCACTGGACTCTTCCAACTTTTGTGTAAAGCTGCACCATTTGCCATCCTGCTGCTTATGGGAGAGGTATTCCTCATTACTCTTATCGTCGCTGTAGTTTGTTCGACCTTCAGTGGTGTCTCAAAAGCCATCAGAGAGGTGGGAGCTTGCTTTAGTTGTCAAAGCCGTTCTGTGTTGGATTAGCTTATTAAAGTGCTTTGCTAGATTAGCTTACTGGCCCATCCCAATGCAGTTCTGGTCTAAAAAATGATATCAGAAGTTGTTTTGTGGACTCCTATGACATTCACCTCGAAGGTTAGCTCTGTATCCTCAAACTTTTCTATCTGTTCATTTAATGTAACCATTCTTAAATTTGTTTACATTCTTGCACATGTTTCTTCCACTCTTTCATGGTGGAATTGATTTCTTTGCTTGGGCAAGGAAGAATTTGCTGTCTTCTCCCCTAACCCCTTCAATAAAGCAAACACTGTGCATTTTCATTTCTATTGAAGAAATTGGTACAAAGGGAAACATGACAAAAAGGACCAAGAAAAAAGTGAGTGAGTGGAATCAGCAAAGTCTTTTCTAAAGACTTAAAACAACAAGAAGGCTGTTTGTAAAGAATCTTGTTTCTACAGACAGGCCTGGTTATATTTGTGACCTTGATTTATGAATTTGTTTTAGTTGTGATGATCCAGAAGTGGAAGATTATGGGAACAAATGGAGCATGAGTGCTATGCTTAGGTACCTGAAACAAGAAGGCAGAGACACAACTGGTGAGTATCAGGCTTTTTCCCTTTATAACTTCTCTTCTTTGGATAATTTTACCATTGTCTCTTGCTAGGAGTCATTCTCTCTAGCTCTGATAATGTCGCTGAGACATCCAATGGGATGATTGTTCTTGGCATTACTTTTTCCCATAATTTGCAAACTGGGGAACAGGCTTTCCATGACCCCTGCCCCAAGTCCCTTTTCTCCTTTCTAGTTTGCAAGGCATAAGTTTTTCCTTTAATCCTTGGAGAATTTATCCTTTCTGAATGTTGAACTGCTGAGATACTGTCAGGTTTTTATATAACACATTGCCTGTCTCTGCTTAGTTGTTTCTAAGTTAATCCTTCTCATTCATGTTGCTGAGTTGAAGAGTGGGCAGCATTTGTGTACTGGGCTTAACACTATTGCTGAGCCTTGAGCAGAGTGGGAACCTGGGTCCCTGAAGATACTCTCAGTTCACAAGTGAAGGGTCATAGGGGAAGCATGAGGAAGGAAGACAGGCTCCTATTCCATTCTCTGTCTGTTTGTTGTCACAGGAGACCACCTGTGTATATCCCCTAGTACCTGCGTTCTTGACTGTGTTGACCTCTCTGTGGATTTGCCTGCCCTGGTGGCTCCCATTCAAGAGACTACCATATAAAGGCTTTTTTGAATGAGCACATCCTCTTTTATTATTATACTGTGACCTAGAATCCAGTCCTAATAACCCATGCTTTTTAGTATTTTTTCCTTCATTTTTAATGTTTTGTTTTTGCAGCATTGATGGCCCATGTAGAAGACCTGATCATTAAAACTATAATCTCTGCTGAACTAGCTATTGCTACAGCCTGTAAAACCTTTGTTCCTCATCGCAGCAGTTGTTTTGGTAAGAAAAATGAAGAAGCTTAACATGTTTTGTGAAGAGGGTCCTGGGAAGTTGGGATGGGATTCTGGGGCAGAAAGACTTAGAGATTCTATAGGAGTTATACATATGTGTTGGTTTTTTAGTTCTTTCTAACCTCGTATAATATTTGAAGATCCTACTTAGGGAACAGTGTCGAACTTAGTTGGAAGTTCCCTAGGAGTAACTAGCTTTCTGTGTGAGAAGTAGGGATTGGAACTACAGTATGGATCTTTCTCTCAGAGCAGTCAGAAAAAGTCTGCAATGGACTATACAGGAATTCAGCTCTAACAAATATATTCCAGAGTTCTTTGGCAGCCAGGCTGGGAACTGTTCCAAGAAGCTCTGGCTGGTACCAGTATGTGCTTTCTCCCATTTTCCGATGACTCCTCCTTTTTGTTTTAGTCTCCTCTTTTAGAGGAGTGGGTTCCTCTCCCTCCTCTCCTTCCTCCTCTCTTTCTCTGCTTCTCCTCTTTCTCTTTCTCCTCCCTGCCCTTTGTACTCCACCCCCAGCTCCCTCAAAACAAGTTCAAAACCACTGGACCCAGAAACCTGTTACCTACTGACCCACTACCTGCCATTATGGCGCTAAGAGTGCCTATGTAGGCTCGGCGCCTATAGCTCAACCGGCTAAGGCGCCAGCCACGTACACCTAAGGTGGCGGGTTCGAATCCCCAGCCCAGACCCGTCAAACAACAATGTCGGCTGCAACCAAAAAATAGCCGGGCGTTGTGGCGGGCACCTGTGGTCCCAGCTACTTGGGAGGTGGAGGCAGGAGACTCGCTTGAGCCCAGGAGTTGGAGGTTGCTGTGAGCTGTAATGCCACGGTACTCTACCCAGGGGGACAGCTTGAGGCTCCGGCTCAAAAAAAAAAAAAAAAAAAAGAGTGCCTATGTACATATGCCTCCCACATGGATATGAGCTGGTTAGTGATTGCCTGTGTGAATGTTGGTAAAGTAACATAGGCTTTCGGCACTTTCACTAGGGTCATCAACAGTAAGGATGACTAAAGCATGGCGTGGAATGTAAGTAGCAAGAGTCATGAAGGCAGGATAATAGGAAAATAAAGAGTATGTAAAGAAACTCCTTTACATCCCTAACTAGTTTTATGATTTTCAGCAAGTTACTCGAATCCTTTTTTCTCCACTATAAAATGGCAGTAACAATGGTATCTACCTCCTGTGAGGCAATGACAATAGTATCTACTTCCTTCAAGGTAGAGAACCATGAAAATCATATGTGATCAGACCTGCAAAGCACTTGGCACAATGTCTGGCCCTTCAGTTTATACTCAGTAAAAATTATTTTCTATTTTTTTATAATTAAATATTAAAATTCTTGATTTCTTTAATGGATTATCATAACAGTCTGTACTTAGGGGCACTAAACAAAGGGAATTTTTGAGATTCGAAATAGAACATGGTAGGTCTATCAGGACCTAAAATTAGATAGGGAAAGAAGAGGTATAATATCTTTCTAAAATATGTATCTGTTCATGTCTTCTAAAATCCTTAAATGACTCCCTAGGCTTAAATAATATCATGGAAACTTAATGTGACCCTCAGAGCTTCTTAGAATCTGATCCCAACTGACTTTCCCAGAATTCTGTTTCCTCTCTTACACTTTATAATCCATTTGTATGATACTACACATCTGAGTGCCCTTGCTTTTGTGCCTCTGTGTAAGTTCTGCTGTTTGAGCGGAACACTGTCCTTCTGTCTGCTTTGCCTGCTCCTGTTTCTTTTCTAAGAATCAGCTCCACAGTGCTTCTTTCCAGGAGCCTTTCCTACCACAGTGCCCTGTTGTGTCTCCTTATGCTGTCCTGTACTTGTTTCATTATATTCTTTTCCTACTGCATGGTGATGTTTTATTTATACACACACTGCCACAGTAGTTTCTGAGCTTTTTTCCTTAAATTCTTAATAGTCACTGTGTCCTCCCTTCTCATCTAACCCTATTCTGAAAAATCATACCTTCACCATTCCCTTTGCCTCCCCAGTCCTTTTCTAACCCTTTGCGTTTCTATCTGTTTTATCCTATATCTGGAATACTTTTCTCCTGTTACTTTACCTAGTAGACTACTGACGTCTTTCAATACAAAGTCAAATACCACTTCTTTGGTAGCATTTTCCCTAACGTTTTAGACTGTCAGAGTTAGCCTCCCCACTGTCTAGCCCCAGCATTCTGTCCATAAGTCTGCAATAGTATCTGTGTATCATCTGGTATCCATTTATGTTTCTGTCTCCCCTACTGGACTGGAAACTCATTAAGGACAATATTTTGTCATTCCCACACATGGTAGCGTCTTTTGTTCTGAAAGGATGCTCAAGAAATGTTTGTTGAATGAATAATTGGTACTCTCTTTAGTTGCCTTTTGGCAGCCTGACAGAGGCTTCTCAGTGGATCTGGTTTGGTAAGGGCCTAGAGCTCTTAGAATTACTGCAAATCATTTGAGGGTGGGGATGAAGGGACTAGGAACATAACTCCAACTTCCAAAACCTTATTAAATTGAAACAAGTATTAAAAGTTTCTTTTCTGTATCTACTTAGCTCTTATATAAGGGTAAATTTCTGGTAGTCCTTGGTATAAAAATCTTTGCTCTCATAGTTAATTATAACTAATAAAAGCTTTTCTGAATATTGCCTCTTCTATTTTGTTTTATCACCCTACTGACTTTTGGATGCTTAGGAATTTATTGAACTTAATGACAATTGAATGTTCTGATGTGAAAAACGCAGTGACTTTCTCTGACTCAGTGAAATACCCACTAAATCCATTTCATCAGCCATGGGTCTCCTTTGTACCTCCGTACTTGTGTTCAGTTTTAATAAACTGAGTGCATCTGGAGTTTTTTAAGTTGTTGACTGTCTTCTTGGCTTCTGTGGTTCTAATTCCACTTCCTGTGAGCCCTGGGATTTTGTGTGCTTCATTAACCTTCTCTCATCAGATAGGATTTTGTATATGTGTGTGTGTGTGTGTGTGTTTCTTTGCCTCCTACTCACTCCTAACCTCCCCTAGGGTTTAAGTTATGGGGAATAAGCTAGTATTTTTTTCTTTCTTTCTTTTTTTCACTTATTTTAGAGTAAACAGGAATTGAAAGCTTCCCAGAAGATTTTGGCTTAAACACAGCATTGGCTCTTTTAGGAAAAGCTAGTAGTCCAGGGTTCACTGTATTTTTTGGGTTATTGTTTCTGCCCTTCTGTCTTCCAGATTTCTGCCGGAAGCATTCTATTACTATCTAATATTTCTGTCCTATGATTTCTTTCACATCTTTCTACCTGTAATGTTTAGCTGTGTTTCCAGGTATCTTCAGTATTCCCATTTATTTGTTTCTTTATGCATTTAACTCTTTTTTCAGTTCCTACTATGGGCAAGTCATAAATTAGTCTTTCACCAGTTCATTACCATTAACAGTTTGTTCTTCTCTAAACAGATTTTACATGGATGACCTATACATAAACCTGCATTGTATTATTAGATTATTTTTATTCTTCTTAGACTTGGAAATGTTGACAGATGACCTGAAACTTAGCCATTTAATGTTTTTTTTCATAGGTTTGTACATCTGGAAAGGGTCTTAAAGAATAATTAATCCAGATATGAAAATTAAACCTTCCCCAGGTTCTAGAGCTAGTGCGTGAAGGAACTCAGAGTGACTCAACTTGGAGAATGGGCCTTTAGAAGATGGGTTTGGCAAGCAAAACATCTCGATCATAGAACTCTCAGTTTATAAAATTTGAGATGCTTACCTCAATACAATAGATTTTTTGACAATCTAATTTTTACTTTCTTCCAAGATTGTGAAAATGTGGTGCTTTGTGAAATAATATGCTTAAACAGCAACCTTTTAAATATGCTTAGGAAATTGGCACTGTGAGATAACTGGCTATGAGAAAACTTTTTTGACTAGTTGAAGAAAAACAGCCAAAAACAACAGGATGTTACTGTTCTCTAAACATGCTGACAGTGGTTTTATCTATGTACATGTGAATGGCTGAAGTGATGGGCTATGAGCCTGGTCCTCTCCTGCCTGAGATCATGTGCATAAGCTAAAGGGCCTCTTATTGAACTGATCAGCCATGCCTGGTTCTCATCAGAAACCAGGGATATGTTTGCTCAGAACCTATCATTGCCTAGTATGCCTCTTTGTTGAATGAATCTGGTTTGGCCTTTTATTGCTACCATTTTTTCTTTTTTTTCTTTTTGAGACAGAGCCTCAAGCTATCCCCCTGGGTAGAGTGCTGTGGCATCACAGCTCACAGCAACCTCCAACTCCTGGGCTCAAGCGAGTCTCCTGCCTCAGCCTCCCAAGTAGCTGGGACCACAGGCGCCCACCACAACGCCTGGCTTTTTGTTGCAGCCGTCATTGTTGTTTTTGGTGGGCCCGGGCTGGATTTGAACCCGCCACCTTAGGTATATGTGGCTGGTGCCTTAGCCACTTAGGCCATAGGCACCGAGCCATTGCTACCATTTTTGATCATGGATAAGCTGAGGTTCTTATAGGGAGGGTATCCATAAATATTAAGAATTGTTGAAGTAATGAAAGTGGGCACATATGTTCTCCAACAATATAAACTACTTGACCAACAACAGAAAAATAACAGAAGTCAAGGAACTTTTCACTTTTTGAGATAATCTTTTCTGGCTTATCCCATGCTCCTGTTTAGGTGGTAAAAGTTTACCATAGAAGGAAGTTATATAGGAAGTCCTTACTGTATATCAAGCAAACACTGGTTATTTTCTATAGTTAGTTTAGCTGCATTGGTTTTCAGTTTTTGTCAATACTAGCCATATTTTACAGAGAAGGAAAAATGTTTCAGAAAGGTGAAATAAGTTGTCCGAGATCATGCAGCTAATGAATGAATGGCAAAGCCACGTTTGGGAGCCAGATCTCTCTGGCTCTTTCTCCACCTACATACAAATAGGTGTTGATTAGTCTGGTCACTTTTGGCAACCCTATATCCTAATTCTTCCTCTGTTCTTCTGTAACTAGATCTCAGGGAAAATGATATAATCTTTTCTAGCAGATCAGGCCTGAGAAAGACACACTTTTTGCTCTAGTTAACAGTACCTAGTCCTAGATGCTCTTTTCAAATCTACCTTTACATCTGGTAGCCAGATACCATAGTGATTTATTGGACTAGTTAACAAATTGGCTCTGGGATTTTTCTTTTATTTAGTTCATTTTCCTGTGGGATTTTGGTCTGCTTTTCTCAAAAATTCTTCTCCTGGATCCCATATAAAGACTTCCCTCTTAGCTTTTCAGTTCAAAACCAAAGCCAAGGTGAAAAGAATTTCCTTTATACAATATCTTTTCAATGACAGTGAGTTCTGGCTAGTGTCAGTACTTTCCATTGCCTCAGGGACTATGGCTTCAGCTGGGGCTTTATTTCTGGGGAGGTTTAGTGGATTGATCCAAAATTAGCGGTGTGACATGTTTAGTAATCTGTTAGGCCTTACATGGGTTATTGTTTTCTTCAGCAAATCTTTTTTTCTTGTACCTTCCTAAATTATTAGGTTTTTCCTTAATATATGTTTAATATATAAAATCACCAGGAAGAATTTATTTTATTTTATTTATGATTGGTGGCTTTGTTTTAAATATTTAAAGTCTCATGGTCAGGGTTATTTGGAGGGAGTAGCTGCACTTTATTTTGTCTTTCTTAAAAATTGTGTGGTGTTTTCACTTAGAAGTTTTTTCTCTTTTTCTTTTTCCTCTTTTGATTTTTCTTGATTATGTCCTATGTGCTAATTATGGTTCAGGCAAGTTGGTATATAACAATGAATGAGATAGGTCCCCTGTCCTAAAATGATGGGGAGGAGCATACGTGAAATGACCAGTGATAGTACAAGTACCAGAGTGGTTCAGGTGCTCTTAGAATACACAAGAGTTGCCAACTATGCCTAGGGAGCCATAGAAAGATATTCCTAATAGAGGGAATGGAATATGCGAAGGACAGTGTCATGACAGGATGTGGCACTTTTTGAAATAGAAGTGTGACTAGGTAATAGCCTGAATAGAATGGGGTAGGAAATAAGGTTATGGAGGTAGATCGGGGCCAGATTGTAAAGAATAGACAAGTTTAAGTTAATCCTGTACCCAGAAGACAGGTATTAGAGGTTTTTGAGCAAGGGAACATAGGATTATATAATATTTTTAACATTTATCATAATTTGATTCAATGCTTGAGACGACAGAATTACAACAAAGAGAATACTAGTTTCTATTTCTATACAAATAAAAGAAATTTGCTGGGTATAGTAGACCATGCTTGTAGTCCCAGCTACTAGTAGTAACTAATTTAAAATCTTCTGAGAAACAGCCTGATATTAGGGTCTATTGCTGGGCCAATTTACTTACTGTCTGTCTCTGTGACTATTGGATTTATTTTTTTAAGAAAGGTAATTCTGATGGGTTCGGAGAAGGAACTACAGTGGGGAAAAGATAGTGCTAGGGAAACAACCAAGGAGGTAAGAGGTGTGCAGTGATAATAGACACTTGACATGTAATCAAGTAATCCTACTCATAGATATCTACCCAGAATAAACAAAACCATATGTTCACACAAATATCTGTACACAAATTTTTATAGAAGTTTTATTTATATTTATGTAAAATTGGAGGCAACTCAAATGTCCATCAACAGTTATGGGATAAATGGTGGTATGTCCGTATCATAGAATATGAGATAGCAATAAAAATGATGAGCTATATTATTGATATCCATAATAACATAGGTAAATCTTAAAAATACGACACTAAGTCAAAGAATCTAGTCTCAAAAGGTTACATAGTAATTTATTCTGTTTGATTTTCTTAAGTGTTCTGATCATGAAAGGATGCTAGATATTGTCAAAAGCTTTTTCTGCATCTATTGAGAGAATCATATGGTCTTTGTTTTTTTAGTTTGTTTATGGCATATATTATATTTATAGATTTATGTATATTGAACCAACCTTGAGACCCTGGGATAAAACCCACTTGATCATGGTGTATAATTCATTTGCTGTATTGCTGGATTCTGTTTGCTAGGATCTTATTGAATATTTTTGCAGCTATGTTCATTAAAGATACTGGTCTATAGTTTTCTTTTCTTGTTGGGTCTTTTCCTGGTTTGGGTATTAGGGTGATATTGCTTCATAGAATGTGTTGGGAAGTATTCTTTCTTTTTCAATGTTTTGGAAAAGGTTAAGTAATATAGGTATTAGTTCCTCTTTAAAGGTTTGTTAGAATTCTGATATGATGTCATCTTGTCCTGGACTCTTCTGTTTTGGGAGATTTCATATAGTTGATTCTATTTCAGTACTTGATATAGGTCTGTTCAGCATTTCCAGTTCTTTCTGATTAAGTCTAGGAAGTTGGTGTGCTTCCAAGTATTGGTCATTTTCTTTCAGCTTTTCATATTTCTGAGAATAAAGGTTTTTGTAGTATTCATTAAGGAGTTTTTAAATTTCTGAGGTGTTTATTGTTATTTTGCCTTTGTCATTTCTGATTGATGATATTAGGCACTTTAATTTTCTATTTTTGGTTAGGTTGGCCAAAGGTTTATCAATTTTTTTGAATTTTTCCAAAAACCAACCTTTTGATTCATTGATCTTTTGAATAATTCTTTTGTTTTCAATTTCATTTAATTCTGCTGTAATTTAAGATATTTCATTTCTTCTGCTGGGTTTGGGGTTAGAATGTTTTTCCTTTTCCAGTTGCTTAAGATGTCCCATTAAGTTATTGACTTCCTCTCTTTCCATTCTCTTGAGGAAGGCTTGCAGGGCTATGTAGTTCCCTCTTAGGACTGCCTTTGTGGTATCCCACAGGTTCTGATATTTTGTGTCTTCATTATTATTTTGTTCCAAACATTTGGCACTTTCCTTCATAATCTCATCTATGACCCAACTATCATTCAGCATAAGGTTATTTAATTTCCATGTCTTAGTATGAATATGCAGATAACCTGTTATTAGTGAGTTCAACTTTTATAGCATCATGATCTGAGAAAATCCAAGGAATAATTTCTATACTTTTACATATGCTGAGGTTAGACTTGTGACCTAAGATGTGATCAGTTTTGGAGGATGTTCCATGGGTTGATGAGAAGAATGTGTATTCAGTTTTGTTAGGATGAAATGTTCTGTAGATGTCTGTTAAATTCAATTGTTGTATGGTGAAGTTTAAGTCCAAAATTGTTTGCTTAGTCTCTTATCAGAAGATCTATTTAATACTGCCAAAGGAGTGTTAAAATCTCCAACTATCATGGTGCTGGAAGATATTAAATTGCTCATATCTGGGTCTCCTGGAGGAGCATTCTGGTTGGGTACATAAGTGTTAATAATTGACATCTCATCATGTTGAGTATTTCCCTTAACAAATATGAAGTGACCATCCTTGCTTTTCCTTACTTTGGTTGGTATAAAGCCTAGTGTATCTGCAAATAAAATTGCCACCCCTGATTTTTTCTGATTTTCATTTGCCTGGATTACAGATGCCCAGATGCCCATCCCCTCACCCTGCGTCTGTATTTATCCTTTAAGGTAAGATGAGGTTCTTGTATGCAGCAGATATCTGGCCAAAGTTTTTGTATCTAGTCAGCCAACCTATGCCCCTTAAGAGAACAGTTTAAACTGTTCATGTGAATTGAGAGTGTTGATAAGCCTGATAGTATTTTGGGTGTCAAGTTTTTCGAAAGTCCAGTGGACTTTTTGAATATTTTCACTATTATGAAAATTGCGTTTTGGTCAAGAATTTCAGAGTGAGTTTACTTCGGTGGTAGAGCATTGTGCTGGTTATTATGGAGGATGAGTCTGAAGATATCCTGAAGGGCTGATTTGGTCATGGCAAATTTCTTCAACATGTGTTTGTCATTAAAGTATTTAACTTCTCCATCATAAATGAAGCTTAGTTTAACTGGATACAGGGTCCTGGGCTGAAAGTTGTTTTGTTTTAGGAAATTGAAGGTCGATGACCATCCTCTTCTGACTTGAAAAGTTTCAGCAGAGGGTGGTGCCGGTGCCTCAGGGAATAGGGCGCTGGCCCCATATACTGAGGGTAGTGAGTTCAAACCCAGTCCCAGCCAAACTGCAACAAAAAATAGCTGGGCATCTTGGTGGGTGCCTATAGTCCCAGCTACTCGGAAGGCTAAGGCAAGAGAATCACCTAAGGTCAAGAGCTGGAGGTTGCGGTGAGCTGGGACGCAATGGCACTGTACTGAGGGTGACAAAGACAGACTCTGTCTCTAAAAAAAAAACAAAAAGAAAAAAATTTTAGTGGAAAGCTCTGCAGTCATTCTAATATTCTTCCCCTTGTAGGTTATAATTTTCTTACATCTGGCTGCTTGCAGGATTTTCTCCTTCATATTAACTTTGGTGAAGTTAATTACAATGTGTCTAGAAGATGCTTTATTTGGGTTGAGTTGTGCTGGGGTTGTAAAACTGTCTGCTATCTGAATTTCAGCATCTCTTGCCAGGGTTGGGAAGTTCTCAGTTATCTCTTGGAGTAGGGTACCTGTGCCTTTCTGACTATCCCCTTCTCCTTAAGGGATTCCTATGAGGTGAATCTTTACTCTTTTGGAATGGTCCCACAATTCTCTCAGGAAATGATCCGTTTTTGCTCTCCACTTCTCTTTCTCTTTGAGTGTTTGGGAGCATTCAAAAGCTTTGTCTTCAGTGTTCGAGATCCTTTCTTCTGCCTGCTTCATTCTGTTACTGAGGGATTCTACTGTATATCTCAGATCATTGAGGGCTGCAAGTTCTTGTCTCAATGTGTCAAAATCCTTGGTGATTTTGTCTTTGAATTCATTGAATTCTAGAGACAATTTTTGAATTGCTCTTTGAATTTCTAATTATATCTTTGCCTCCCTTCTCTTAATCTTATTTGCAATCCAAATTCTGAATTCAATTTCTGACATCTCAGCTATTTGTTTATGAATGGGATCTTCTGTTGTGTCTCCTTTGCCATTCCTTGGGAGAGTTGATCTACTCTAATTATTCATGTTGCCAGGGTTTTTCTGCTGATTCTGCCCCATGATTATTTTTCACCATTTGGCTAGAGAAGCTGGCAAGGTGAAATTGAATTGAGGGCTCCTAGAGTTGTAATTGATCAGGCTTTTACCAAAGAACTGGGACTGGTGATTGTGGCTTTTCCCTTAGAGCTTTACAAAGGTCCCATTCAGAACTACTGCCTGAAACTCTGGGCACCTGTTTGGTGTGGTGGGGCTAGATGGCACTGACTAGTATTCAGCTAGTCTCTGCCCAATCCTAGTGAATCAGTGGCTTTGGGCTGAAATCTCAGCTGTGGAGATATATATAAGCAACTAAGACATCCTGCCCCCTTCTGTCCCTCACAAGCGACAACTGGCAGGGGAGAATCCCATACTCCCACAACCACCAATCTTGGTGGGTCCCCAGGTGATCGGCCCAGGTCAAGAGTAGCAAACCAATTGTTTTGGTCAACACAAACACTGATCTGGTGGGAAAGTTCAAAAGGTCTTCAGCATCTAGGCAGTGGGGGTGCACTAGCAGTTCAGTTTGACCCCAGTGGGAGAGACAGTGGAACTGCCAGGTGGTGCTACCACTGTCCATGATACTGCTGTGTGCAGGTTGCTGGAGCTGGCGGGGAGCTGGAGGGCAGAGCTGCTGACCCCCAGCCTCAGGCCACAGGAGTCAGGTGGGAAGCCAGAGGGTGGAGCCTCAGGGGTCGCAGGAGCCAGGTGGGGAGCTGGTGGACGGAGTCACTGGCTTTGGGCAGCATGGGTCACAGGAGCCAGGTAAGAGTCTCCAGTACAGGCCCCAGGTTGCAAAAGCTGGCAGGAGTCACCAGCTGTGGCTGCAGGTGGCAGGGGAGTCGCCAGCTGCTGACTGCAGGTCTCAGAAGCCAGGCAGGAGTCACAGGCCGTGCACCACATGGGCTGTAGGAGCTGGACAAGAGTCACTGGGCATGGGCCAGTGGGCTGCAGGGGTCAGGCAGGAGTCACTGGCCTCAGGCAGTGGGGCTCAGGATCTGGGCAGGAGTTGCTGGCCCTGGGCTATAGGAGTTACAGGAGCCCAAGGGCAGAGTCATCAGCCATAGGCCACACAGGTCCCAGGAGCCGGGCAGGCGTCACCACCATGGCCACTGGTTGCAGGAGTCGACGAGGAGCCAAGCCACCCACTATAGGCTGCCAACCCGGGGACCCAGTGGGCTGTAGTCCCTGGTCCCAACACAGGGCAAGTCTCTCTCCGTTTGTGACTCCTGGCCTCTATTAAAGTTATAGTTTCAGAAAGTTATAATTTCAGAGCAACTGCCCCACAGCTCATGAGGTGACCCACCCTAGCAAAAATCTGCCAACCACTCTGGATTTTGCAGGGGGTAGTCTTTCAGACCGCCAGGAGACAGGGGAGGGGTGGATTGGGAGTTCAGGAAGGTAGGGAGAATACCAGATTAACTTTGGCCCAGGCAAGAGACTGCCTGGGCTTGGAGGGATATCTCTCCATGGAGGGAGTCTCAGCCCTCAGTGTTCTCTCCCCTTTGGTGAAATAAAAGATCCTCTGTTCTCTACTCGCCTCAAGTCACTCTCCTGGGGCGGGGGGGTGGGGAGTGGGGGAAGGATTCCCATCCTCTTTGGATGGGTTTTGTACCTGTAATTTGTTTCCTTGGAGTCCCCAGATGTGAACCTATCCATCCTCTCAGCTCAGCTCCCGATCTTCTGCTTTATTGGGTTATTTCTGGCCATTATTTCCCCCTCTGGATAGGAGCCTCTGCTGAAAGATGGCTTCATTCTGCCATCTTGCCTCTCAAATTGTACTTTTAAAGAGCTATCCATTTCATCATATGTAAATTATACCTCAAATGGGAATGGAGGGCTGGAAATAGTACCTGGATACAAAGATGTTTGTATCCTAGCACTTTGGAAGGCTGAAGTAGGAAGATCATTTGCGGCCAGGAGTTCTAGACTAATCTGAGCAACATAGTCATCCTGTCTCTACAAAAAACAGAAAAATTTGCTGAGTGTGGTACAGCATGCCTGTAGTCCCAGCTACTCAGCCGGCTGAGGCAGGAGGATTGCTTGAGCCCAGGAGTTTGAGGTTATAGTGAGTTGTGATGATAGGATGATACCAGGCATCAGAGAGACCTTGTCTCAACAACAACAACCACCACCAAACACGGGGCGAGGCTCTCTCCTCTTGTGACTCCTGGCCTCTATTAAAGAGCACAACAAAAATAGTAATAGGGAAGACAGGCTGGGTTAATGAGAAAGAAGGACAAAAAAAGAGAAATGATGTATTGTATTTGGGAGGGGGCTAAAGGTAGTTTTCTAACTTTGGGACTTGGTAGACGGGGTGATCATTTCCCAAGATGGAGCAGTTTTGGGGGAAAATAGCAAGGACTGTTTTTTTGAGTATTGAATCACCTGTGGGATATCCTAGTGAAGATGTCTAAAAGGCACATTTGGAATTATGGATTTGGTGTCCAGGAGACAAAGATATGATTTGAATGTCATCATCATAACAGTAATTGCTGCCAGGAGAAACCCTGAGATTACCCGAGAAGAAAAGTAGACTTAAGAAGGAAAGAGATCTGAGGATGTCACCCTGAGCAAATGTACCATTGAATAGCTGAGTAGAAGAGACAGAATGAAAGGAAAGACGAAGAGAATGTGAAGAGAGCAGTGTCTGGATCCCAGGGGAGAAAAAATTTCAATAAGTAAGAGGTGGTCCAGAGTTTCAGATGCGTGGGCTTGGCAGTAAGATGGTCCTTGGTAATCATATTGAGAACAGTGAGTCATTAAGAGAGTAGGAACAGAAGCAAATTCTTCTTATGTGAATTAGGTATTAAAGTTTAGACAGCTACGTGTAGATTGCTTTTTCAAGAAGCTTATTAAAGAAATTGGGAGATAAGGACAATGTAGGAAGTAGAGTAAAGCTTTTTTTTTTTTTCCTTTTTTTACCTCTGGCTAGTCCAAATTTTCAAGTTTATTTTGAGTTAGCTGGGGGCTGAAGGAAAAATTGCTTACCAAAAAGACTGTCTTGAGGAAATATTCCATAAAATGGTATCTATAGTCATACTGTCCTGTCATGATGAGGAGAAGAACATAGAGGAACAAAGAAGAGCTATCAGAACCAGAAAAGCCAGCAAGGTATTCAAATAGTGGATCTCACAGATGTTTGGTTATCATGATTTTTTTAAATTTGAGATTAACATATGGGTACAAATGATTAGTTTACATTATTTGCATTTGTTAGGTAAATGTCTTAAGTTATATAGTTCAGGGTTTTTGTTTTTTTTAGACAGTCTTTCCCTGTTGCCCTAGCTGAATGCAGTAGCCTAATCACAGTGCACTGACCTCAAACTCCTCTGAGTTCAAAGGGATTCTCCTGTCTCAACCTCATGAGGCAGTGAGTCTACAGGTGTGTTCTATGCCTGGCTAATTTTTCTATTTTTGTTTTATAGAGATAGAGTCTTGCTCTTGTTCGGGCTGGTCTTGAACTCGCCTCAGGTGATTTGCCTGCCTTGGCCCTCCAGAGTGCTAGGCTTACACTCAGGAGCTGCTACCCACAGCCTCACTGATTCTTAATTTGATTTTACTTTATCCTCATTTGTGGGTGATCCTCCAAACCTAAACAATATGTGCATCAATCATTATTTTAACCTTGTTTCTCTTACTGTTATTAATATTAACATTATATAAAACAGTTGAATCCTGTGTCTCAGCTTTTAAAAACTGAAGAGAATATTATTTTTTTCTTGAGTCACACATTGTATTCTCTCTTGCTTGTATAATGTTAACTTGGACTTGTAGTCTTTGCAATTATATCTTTTCTTTTAAATGCTTACTTAGTTCTGTATCACAAAAGGTTTTCCTCAGGTTAAAAGGAAAATATTCAGTGGGATTACTAAAAATTAGGTCAGATATTCAGAAGAATATACTAGCTATAAAATCTATGAATTTGTTACCAAAAGAAGATAGGTGAAAGAATCCCTTTTCTTTATATTTTACAGTATAGATAATTTGTAAATTTTGAATAGTTACATGAAGCTGAATACATCTCAAACTCTTATGAGGTTTGTGATTATTTTTGGAAATAAAATAGAATCCTAAATAATTGCTATGGGAGTTGACTCATTCATGGAAATTTCCCTAGAGGGTTTAGAACATGCGTGTGTGCCTGCATCATTACCTGCCTAAGTAGGTTATAGGCTTACTGAGCATCTACATATGACAAGCAGTGATTTAAAAAGAGAGGCTAAAGAAAACCAAAGGATGCTAAAGAAATGTCAGCGAGAGATGATTTCCCCAGCTTCCACAGTGTAGAGTTGTGAGGACAACCAGGTCTAAAGTCAGACTGTGTCCTGGGAATTTTTGGAGCTACCTTTTTAGAACTATCTTCTGTTTATTTTAGAGGATTGAGAAATGAAATTCTTAAAACAAGGAAATTTTTATGAGAATTATTTTTCTGGAAATACCTAGTTGTATTCTGTGAGCGTAAGCTCTGGCCTTTGACCGCTAGTCAAATAGTAAGAAAGGTAGTTTTTTTCTGTGGGAGGAAAGATTTAAGCACTTTATTTTAGGGACACAGGATGGGATGTTTGGGAATGAATGGGACTTCTGAAAGTCATATGTATTTAATACATATATATTCCAAGAACTGTGCACTATTGTGGTTTCTGTAGAGAGGGTCTCACTAATAATAATATGAAGGGTTCCAAAGTTAACTCTCATCTCCAAATTTGTTAAATAAAACCAGGCAGCTCGGGAGGAAGTCCTGTTTATGGGTCTTTCTTTGCTTCTTGTAACAGTTGGGGAGGTAAAAGAAGAGAATCAGTAAAGAATCCAGAAGCCGTGGAAATTTGATCTTTGGCTCCCTGCTGCCTTAAATAATATTAGTGGTACAATAATTTGTGTGGTCATACTTCTGCTCTGGCTTTCTCTTCTGTCTGTATTGAGCTAGTGTGTTTCATTTTGTCTTTAAAGGGAAATTGAAACCATAGGACAGGGAACAGAATTAAGGGAAAAAAGAGAAACATATTTTACATATATTTTACATTTAGATGCCCTCTTGACCTAAGTTGTGAAAGCAAGTTCATGGGCTAAGAAAATGTGATAGTAGGATCCTAGAGAGTTGGAGAGTTGCCTTCGGTAGATTTTTCTGTTTTCAGGGCATAGCAGGGAGCTGGTGGGTCAGGACGATGCACAGTAAACCCAAGGCAGTGTTGATATTAGATATGTTTATTTTACCTCTTTTCTCAACTTTTTTTTTTTTTTTTTGCCTATAAATGTAGCAGAATTGTGCTTGTTAACTCTTCTAGAGTCAAGTCTCTCTGTTTCTTAGGAACATCAACAGAGTGGATGGTAAAAACAGTAGAATTTTATAGCGTTGTTTTCTTATTATCTCTAGAACTTAATTAATTTCTCTTGAACTTGAAAGATTCTCTGTTTCTACCAGTGAGTCCCTAGCCTCTGATGGGAGTTGAGTGGATTGAAACTTGGTGTGGTTGTGACATGGAAGATGATCTTGTGTCCTGTGTTACATTGTATTTCTAGAACTCTATGGCTTTGATGTGCTCATAGATTCTACTCTGAAGCCATGGTTGTTGGAAGTGAATCTCTCTCCTTCTTTGGCCTGGTAAGTCAGTTCCTTCAGCTAGAAAAACTTTCAAGTAGCACTAAAACACTTTCTTTTCTCTCTTTTTTATTTTTATTTTATTTTTCGTCATTTCTCTTGGCACCAGAAGACTCTTTTCCTAGTTATTAAAGATGAATAGAATTTTTTAATTTAAATGG
>NW_003852415.1:2355991-2357145 GCF_000181295.1 Otolemur garnettii
CAGATAAGATCTTGGTCTTTTGCCCAGCTTAGAGTACAGTAGCATCATCATAGCTCACTGTAACCTCAAACTCCAGAGCTTAAGCAATTCTCCTGCCTCAGCCTTTTGAGTAGCCGGGACTATAAGCATGTACCACTACACATGGCTATTTTTTATTTTATCTTTTTGTAGAGATGGGGTCTTGCTATTGCCCAGGCAGGTCTCAAATTAAATTCCTGGCCTTAGGCAATCTTCCCACCTTGGCCTCCCCAAATGCTAGGATTACAGGTATGAACCACGATGCCTGTTCTGTCCATTCATTTTTATTTCTAGTTTTTTGTTTTTTTTTTAACGGTAGGTATTCTTTTAAGGCAAAAGAAGTACATAAAGCATTATATTTTTTCTATTACCAAAAGTTTATATGACTCAAATGCCATAAGGATATGAAGCTGGACCTAGGGAAGTGTAGATAGTATCTGGTCCTTCTACCCTACCTCATGTTCTGATATTCATCCAAAATTAAAATCTACAAAACTTCAAACAAACTTAAAATTTCTTTTAACCAACCTATTGTTTAAAAGAAGAAAATAGAATTTTCAGTACCAGAGAAGATTCTTAAATTTGTAGCTACAGCCAGAATTTTTATTAGCTATACACTTCTCTAAACAGAAAGTCCTAGAGATTTATGCCAGAGACCACCCAGCTGCTGAATTTTTAAGGATGGGAGATAGTGGCAAAATGCCAAATAATCAAATAAAGACAGATTGACTGCTTTGTGGAGTTGGAGTTTGGCTTAACCTCAGTAGTAAGGTGTAGTGCTAGATACTACAGATGGTTTGAAAGTTATGCCTCCTTTTTGTCAAGTCAGCCTTTCACAGATTGCTCAGTAAGGTATACTATACCATGCTGGAGGTCCCCAGAGCAATTTACTGGGTATGGTATGGCAGCAAGAGTAGTCTGGTTCATGGGGGAACACCTCAACAACAAAGCCAGCATGGCAGTCACGGCCACAGGGAGGCCTCTTGTTTTTAGTCCACGTTGTTTGTCTTTCCACGCAGATTCCTCCTGTATCATCTGGTGAGATTTTGATATGACTTGTATGTTTTTGCCCTATTTGCAAACCTGCAAGCCTAACTTCTGAAGCTTTAGAAGATTTAGAATAGAAAATGAAGGCT
>NW_003852415.1:2357383-2394978 GCF_000181295.1 Otolemur garnettii
AAAAAAAAAAAAAAAAGAATAGACAATGAAGTCCTTAAAAAGAGTACAAAAGTGGCCGGAGTTTCCTCTCTTGCATGTGAATGTGATTTGACTGTTTACAGTAAAAGAAAATAAAATTGAATGGCAGGAACACTCATAAAGACCACACCTCTAAAAATCTTAGAACACTCATAAAGACCCACCTCTAAAATAAAGACTAGGAGCTCTAAAATCCGCAGTGATGACTCAGCGTCCATAGCACAGGGGTTATGGTGCCAGCCACACACACTGAGGTTGGCGGGTTCGAACCCAGCCCAGGCCAGCTAAACAATGACAACTGCAACAAAAAATAGCCTGGCCTTGTGGTGGGTTACCTGGGAGGGTGAGGTAAGAGAATTGCTTAAGCCCAAGAGTTTGAGGTTGCTGTGAGCTGTGACACTGTGGTACTCTACTGAGGGCGACATAGTGAGATACTGTCTCAAAAAAATAAAAACAGAAAAATCCACAGTGATAACAAAGCAGTATTCTTGACTTGTGCAAAATTGGAATTGTATAAGATCTTTTGGAATAAAAAAAATTGCATGTTAAGTAATCAGTGCCTTGGTGCTGGACCTGCCTTACAGAGGATGAGTTTAACACAAGGCTTTCATTCCTGGTATTTTGGCCCAGATTTCTTTTTCTTTTTCCATGGATTTGATGTGCTTTATGTGTTGCTCCTCATTGACTTTTGGAAAGTTTGCTATATTGGGGTCCATTAGAAAGCAGCTATCTCACTGACTAAAAAAATTATCAATTATTCTTTTCTTCCTCTGTTCTGTTAGTGATGCACCTCTGGACCTAAAGATTAAAGCCAGTATGATTTCGGATATGTTCACAGTTGTAGGTGAGTAGTATTTTCTGGCCTGGACTCACAAAAATTAACCAGAGCATCCATTTTGTCAGACTCCATATGCATTGCCAATTGGCAGTTCCTAACCCATGCTTTGAATGTTTTGTACTAAAAAATTATATTTTCAGGGAAATGTTTATATGTTTCTACTCCCCCTGGCTCCATCCTGTCCTGAGGCTGAACCACAGCTAAGGCTGAGACCTAGGGCACAGGAATTATGAGCTGTGGAGGAGAATTAAGCAAGGATCTGGAGAAAGTATATTTTTCTCAGAGCTGGGAAAATGAAACCCACTGACGAAACCTTGTTATAAAAGGAGACTGGCTATATTTCTCTGAGACAGTCTCTGCTGGTCTCAACGTGATCTCTTCTGTGGTAGTTACAGCCATAGCAGCCTAAGGAGGAAATCCCGTTTTAAGTAGATAAGCCAAAACTCTGAAAGGGACATGTGCAGACAGGTGGGTATGTTGAACATTTGTTGGTTTTTTTGAGTACTACAAAAAGACATAATAAAATTTATTTGAGGTGAACTAGTACCTGATGTACCAGCAAATTTTGTAAAACTTAGCTAACTCTATTCTCCTTGGATGAGAATATGCTTCATTTTAGGAAGTAAGTGAAATTAGCCAAAGTTCTATTTTAAAAAAATAATCTACAAAGCCCATTTTAAAAATTGCCAGTAGACCACTTTCTCCAGTTCTAAAAGTAGATCATATAACAGGACAAGACTGTTCACTTGCTTTTGGATTCTCCCTGTAAAAACATCATTTTCCAGTCATTATCTAGGAAGTTACTTTAAAATGACTTGTTTTTATTAACAACCATGTGTTTTAAAATGGTGATTTATACATTTATTCTGAGGTTCATCAAAAGTCCACTACATCTCTTTCTCAATCAGAATCACGTTTTACCTATACAACCAGCGAGGTTGATTTATCTGCATATTTTTTTCTTGTTCTCTCCAGTTATGGTGGTTTAAAGTTTAAGCAGATTGTATGTATGGGAGAGTTGCACAGAGTCCTCTCGGGGATGGATCTCTGTAATATTTATGACCGTGAAACTGAGTCTGTAAACCTAAGGAAAAGGTGCGGCCAAACCTGCTAATTTCTTAGAACATAGCACGTTTTAACGTTCCCCATTCCCCATTCAGGATTTGTGTGCCAAGATCCTGCCCAGCGGGCATCAACGCGGACAATTTATCCCAGCTTTGAGTCTTCCAGGAGAAACCCTTTCCAGAAATCTCAGGTAAGCAAATTCAGCAGCAGAAAGCCTCAAAAGAGGCTTACTTGGAAGTGGCAGCTGATACATCTAAGGGAGCTGAAGCTCTGGGGCTATGAGGTCATTCAGAGCAGGAGAATTTGGGGATCAGACAGCAGGCAGTTATATTCACTGTGGCTAATAGCTGTGCTTTCCAACAGACTTACTTTCTGTTTTTTTTTTTTTTATTTCTTTTCTTTTTTTAATCTTTCCTTTTTCCATTTTCTCTCCTTTTAAGAAGCACCTTTCTCCCCCTCAGATTGATACGCTTATAAACAAAGCACAGAGATGGAACCTACCAAATCCTTAGTCATTACTGCTTCTTTTGATCTTCAGAATAGCTTCGTAAAGATGATACTTCATTGAAAGTGTCTTCTGTACAGCGGATTCTCTTGCAAAAGCCCCTCCATAATCATGAGTTGATTGAGGCTAAATGAGATGGATGCCTAAAGAAAGTAATGCATCTCTGAAAAATGATTCGATCAAGCATTGCTTCAGTCTTGTGTACCCTGCATGTTTGGTCCAGTTAAATCAATCAGCTAATCCTTCTGTTTCCTTAATTTTATCATCTTATCAGTCCTAGCCTCTTTTGACCCTGCTTGTTTCCACTTCTATATCCTTGCCTTTAACATTTCTTCTTAAATGATCCACCTTCCTCCTCTCTTCCCATCTGGTTTAATTACTTTGCCTGCTCAGGAGTTTTGGAGATCTTTTCTTACTAAATCCATTCTGCTCTTTTATGACCTTTAATTTTCATTTCAGCATTATTTATTTGTTCTATATTCCATTGTTTTGCATTCATTGATTTGCTGCTTTTAAACTGTTTGGTACTCCTCTGCTGGATTGTAAGCTCTTTGAAGGCATAAACAGCTTCTTTTCCTCCCTCCTTTCTTTTCCCTTCTCCTTTCCTTTATCCCTTTTTCACCTCCTTTTTCACTGTAGCCTTTACTCCCCTTTTTCCTCCCATCTTCATCTTCTTGTTCCTTTTGCTTGCCTTTAGAGTAGTCCTCTTTCTGTTTGCCAAGCTCATATATTATTATTAATTCAGACAGTTTTTCATTAGAACAGGGTTTTTGAACTCAAAACACCTGTGGGTTCTACATGCAATTTAAATGAGTAAAGAGGGACAGGTGTAATAATGCTAAGAGTGATGTGACTAAGGTAAGCTGGAGTGTGCATACTTCATCTAAAGAGGCAGTTGTTTTGCTAATGTTTTCTAGCTGATCACTGCCATGCATAAGTATGGGCCAAGTATGTGAGATCTTCCTCTTGTCAGGAGAAGTCAGAAATCTTACTTTTAAATATTGTCAGATAGTTCATTTAAATAAAAAAACTTTACAGGCCAAACATACTAGCATTGCTCCAGTCTTTGGGATTAAGTCTATGGTCTGCCTGTCTATGACCCCCGTGCTCTAGGGTGATTGGCTAATTAGTGTTAGGATGTGGAACAGCATGTACTATATTTTAAGAGGTATCATATTGGATTAGAAATGAAATCAGGAAACAGGGATGTACTTGATCAGTGCATCAACACAGATCAAAAGATTTTCTTTAATTTTTAATAAGAAAAAGTAGAGGATTAACCTAGGTGCAATAGAAAAATATGATCTAGGTAAATTGTTTGCAAATTCCCCTGCAAATTGTTTCCTGCAGTATCTGTGGCAAATGCTGCAGTATTGATTGTGTATAAAGTATCATCAATGTCTGTGTGCAGCTTTGACACAATTTCTGCCAAGTTTCACTTCTAGAGCTGTGTGCCAACTTAGATGAATTGATCCTTTTGTTACCTTTCTGTCAGCTTTTGTTGGCAGATCTTGGCAGACTATAGATAATCTATTGGACACTTGTTTTGCTAAATGCCAGTGGGCATTGGCATGATTTCATGTGTAAGCAGCCCACAAGACACTTACATGCAGGCAAAAGAACTATATAGATCATTTGTGTCTGCTGTGTCAAACAAACTTGTCAGGTGGACTAGTTAACTTCAGGATTGTCAGTATCTGGTGGTAGGATTGTTCCCTTTGTGATGAGAAGTAGAAGTTGGAATACATTGTATATGGCATAGGAGGAAGCAAGGTCATTTAAATGAGTAAACAGGGGCAGGTGTAATAATGCTAAGAGTGATGTGATTAAGGTAGACTGGAGTGTGCACACTGACTTTAACTTTAATTTTCCAACCCCAAAGTATAGGGCTTTTGCTTTTGGTCTCTGCATGGACATTGTTTTTTCCTTTTTATATGTCATAGATGTAGGAGATGGAAAGTGTAGGCATGTTAGGAGAAGATGAGGCTTTATTCCATTTTTCTGTCTTTTATAGCGTCCAGTATCTGCACAGTTTCAGTCATCAAACGCCAAACAGGTAAGTTTTGGATCATTTGGAGATTTAATTCAAATTCTGTTTCCATCCCTAAATGGAGAGCCTTTTAGGGTAGTTTTTCATGGTACACATTTTATTGTACCTGCTTTGCATAGTTTAATCACATAAGTGAATAAAAATAAATGCATAGATGTCTTCTTGGTTATAAAAGAGTAGAGGATGCAGGAATTTAGGAATCCTCTTTTCCCATCATGTTTATGCTGTGATAGAGACCTTTGAATTTGAATGGTGAATAGGGAATAGAGGCAGGCATATCTGTCACTTGGACCACAATATTCCAGAGAGGAAATATTACAGTTCACAAATGGATTCTGTTTTGCTCAGGCATCATATGAGACAAACCATTACCAGTGGCTAAATATTGGGTGTTGAGCTGTGTTTGAGTTTCTTAACAGATAATACTTCATATATCTATAAATATATGAATAAACATATATTCACAGTTTATGAATTTTAGAAACTCTGTCTTAATTAATGTCTCAGATGCTTCCTTTAAAATAAAAACAAACATCTTTTCTTTTTGAATGGTCAGCATTTGCTCTGTTACTGTTCTTGTTAGTATTTGAGGTTAATTATCTTTTTCTTCTACACAGACTTTAAAAAACGTCTTTGTAGTCATAGGCTAGTGATGGGGATTGTGTTCCTGCTGTTTGATGATTTAGTATGAGGGATATAGATGTAAATGTATCACTGGAACTATTAGTTATTTAGCAGAAATCTCCAGTATATTTATTTTGGCATTTGTACTCTCTGTGTAGTTTCTGGCAATCTTGGAAGCTTGAGTTGTAACTTTCTTAGCTACTGTTTCTGATAAAGTGATTTATATGGTTTATATGACTCCATAAATGAAAGGAAGTGTTACTGGTTGCCTTGTGTAGTATTTGGTAACTGGTTAGTGGGCTTCTGTAATATGAATTTTGGTTTTTAGTTGGTAGAGTTCAAAGCTCAGTAACATGATATGCTTTGTGATTACTAAATACCTAAGTGTGCCAGCTGCTATCCATGGCAAAAACCAAAACAAAACAAGGCTATTTACTTGAAAGAGCTTATATTCTAATATTCCCTGAACTGGTCTAACTTGGAGGAGAATAGGAAAGGAGTGCTCTTTAAGAGCTCAAACAGACTTTGAGTTTGACTCCGAAAAAATGTCTTTGATATGCAAATTTTATCCTAATTTCTCTTAATACAGTTTAATTCTGTTGCATCTAGATGCATTGCTTGAGTTGCCATAGGTTACAGTAGGCTTGTTGAAGAGCAAGGCCTCTTTTTAGTAGTTATATGTTTGAACTTGCTTGCTTGACACAAAACCTTCCTGGTTTTATTTAGCCACCTTTATGCACGTTGGATTCTTAAAGTATTCTGCTTTGTCATTGTCTTTTTGTTAATGTAGTACTCTTAACTCCACGGTGGTTTAAACCATCAGAGCTAAGATAAGAAAGGAAAAGAGAAGAAATTCCCTCTTCTGACTGCTTACATTGCCAAGTTTTCTTTTTCTATTGTAAGAATGTGGATTCTTTTACTTCTTTGCCCTTTTTCCGCTTTTCCCTTTTTAATCTGTTTTATCTATACTTCTCCCCTCCCTTGAATGTCTGTGGTTCAAATTTTCCACCTACCAGAAATTGTATTGTATTATATTGTGGAAAGAACATGGACTTTAGAGTCATACAGACCTGAATTTAAATTTGATTTCTGTCAATCACTGTTCGACCTTGAGCAAGGCCCCCTACCTCTCTCAGGCTCAGCTTCTACATCTGCCAAATGGGGATGATACAATATACATGGAATAATGGGGAAAAGGAAGTGATAACACATAGGTAAAATATTCAGGGTAGTGCTGGACATGTAGTTTAGACTTAGAAAATTCAGTCACCTTCACACTTTTAAATCCTAGGATTCAATTTTCCTTTTCCCATTGTCATTATCTGGTATTATTTTGATGTTCATCTATTTGTAGTCATGTTTTTCGTATGTGCCATCATCCACAAATGCTGTTTTATTTATTTGCTTATTTCTCCTTCTAGATGTTAATGAAGATTCTAAATAATGCTTAATCAATAAGTATCCTGGAAATCACTTCCTAACTTGATTCACTGCTATTTATCTTATTTTACAGTTATGTTTTTAAACTGTTTTTAGTTTTTGTCAATGTATTATAGTCATTATATCATGGCATTAACCCCTGATTAGAAATATAATTTGGAATCAGAATTTTATGAAATTTTTCATATGCTTCTCTAAAGTCCAACAACATTAAAATATATTTGCTTTAGTCTTCTTTTTTGTATTTTTGTCCCCCAAATAAAACCTTTAAAGCATTTTTTAAAAGAAATCATGCAGCCTCCATACTATTCTTCATGAGCCCATTATACTCTAAATGTTTATGGATTTTTTTCCTTTTAATATTTGTTCCATTATTTTACTAGGGATTCGAGTTAGACTTACCAGGCGGTAATCACCAGGAGCACACTTCTTACATTTTTGAAGATTGGTACCTCATTTGTTTTTTTCTAATCCTCTGGTACCTCCTCAGTTCTTCATGATTTTTCAAACATGATTGTAAGTCGTTTTGGTAAGTTTTTTTTTTTTTTTTTATTAAAGCCAGTTCCCTTAATAATAAGATGCATGTCTCTTAGACCTGCTGACTTACATTTATTCTAAATTTCCAGATGTTGCATCTCTCTTTTTTTTTTTTACTGTAACAGAAGGCTACTTGCTTACTTCCTCCCCCCACCCCAATTTTAAAGTGTACTTCTGGTTATCATTATATTTAAACCTTGCTTAGAAACCATTTTTGCCATTTCTTGATATGTGGCTATTTTGACTTTTTTCCTTTCAGTTAGCATTAATTTATTTCACTTTTTAAACTTAATTTTAACTTTTATGTTCTAGATGACAAGATGCATCACGTGTAAATTGAGCTATTTCTAATTTCTTTACTCTAAACTTCATAAAACTGCATTGGTAAATTTTTATTCTTTGCTTCTATTCCCTGTCAAATAGATTTATTTTTGCTCCTCAATTATGATGTCTTTGAGGATCTCTTATCTTTTTTCCTATTCTGTATCTTGTCAGATTCTTCTCATCGTTGGTACTTGCCAACTTTCTTTAGGCTGAGAATCATTTTTCTGATTCAACATCTGTTTCATACTGCTTTGAGTAGGGAGTGGTGGTTCCAGTCTTAGTGATTTTACATTCTCAGATCTTCCTTAGATAGGCAAAGGTTTCTTCTCTGGGTAGATTTCTGAATCATAAGTTGTACTAATGACAATTTAATATCTTTGATGCACATTGTGTGGCAGAATTCTTATCTTGACAGCAATTTGAAAGTTTATAATTTATCTGATAGTTTAATTCATATGTTATCTAACCAGAGGCGATTATTCTCTTTAAGTTCAGAGGAGCCTTATTTCCTTAGTGCATTGGGAATCTACATGGGATTATGTAGATTTATTATTATATCTGCCATTCTCAGACTGTAACTGATGTGTCCAAAGTCAAAACCATAGACTGGCTTGCATTTTTACTGTTTTGCTCTTGTTTTTGATAGTTCTGATAGCCTTTAAAACCAGTCCAATTCCTTTTTTACCTTTGTCTTGCTTTTAATCTCCAAGTGTGTCTCCTTGGCTCTCCTACATATTTCTTTTATCCCCCTCCTCCTCATCCTTTTTTCTACCCATTCCTTTTTCTCTGCCTTTTCTTTTCACTTGTGTCTGTAATTCAGGTCACATCCCTTCCTTTCTCAAACCTCCTGGATACACCAGCCAAAAGCTTATGCCTGAATTCCTGCATACTTCCCCCCCACCCCAAACAGCACATACATTTACACAGTAGCGAGAGCTAGAATTGTGGGCTGATAACAAAGGAGTGATTATGTATGGGAGATAACTCTTTGAAAGTGATGGCAGAGAAATTGAAGAGTTTGGGGGTACTAATTCATTTTTTACAAGGACCACGTAGGAGAAGAAGAAGGTTGCAACACTTATCTCTCTTTCTAGAAGCCAAGATTATTAAAAGCCATTTTTCAAAACCCACAAAAATTGGAGGTTCACATGAGATGCCATTAAGTAGTGATTTGACTTGTGTTCTTATAAATATAGCCATGTAGTAAAACAATTGTAATATGTAATAACTTTTTCTTACAATATTTTTCATTAACCTTGTAATACAGATTTTAGTTTATCAACATAATTAAACAACGTACTTTCTATTCTAAAATGCTGAATAAAAAATCTTTATTTTTATTATGTTATTTAAATGAATGCTTATTTCTTACTCTCCTCATATAATTTAAGGCAACTGTAAAGTACTTTTATATAGCATCAAGTGAGAAGGCTACTTGACTTAGGAGGATTTACTGCTAATGGCTTTATGGTCAGGGATTGCTGTCATGTGTGAACTAGATAAGTTTTCTTTGGCAAATATTAGGTAGTGTGTGGATGTTTAATATTTTGGCTTTTCCAAATTATATATAAATAGTATTCATACTTTTTATTACTTATATTGGTTTCCTTTCTAAATCTTTTTTTCTTTTTATTTTGTTTTTGAGACAGAGTCTCACTTTGTCACGATTGAGAATAGCATGGTGTCATAGCTCACAGCAACTTCAAACTCCTGGGCTCAAGTAATCCTGTTGCCTCAGCCTCCCAGGTAGCTGGGACTACAGGTGCCTGCTACAATGCCTGGCTTTCTTTTTAGAGACGAGGTCTCACTCTTGCTCAGGCTGGTCTCCAACTCCTGAGCTCAGGCAATCCACCAGTCTTGGCCTCCCAGAGTGCTAGGATTACAGGCATGAGCAACCCCCACCAGCCATCCTTTCTAAAGCTTTAAACTTTCCCCTAGAAACCCTCTCATTTCAATACATACTGCTTAATGTATTTCCAGAGATTGAAGGGAGTTAAAATATTTCCCAAAATTCTGTTGTAAATTTTAATTTTAACCATGATTGATCTGTATGTCCCTACTTTCATTCATTTATTTATTCATTCAGCAAATATTTATCTACTCTATGCCAAGTACAATGTACTGTTTTAGATGTTGAAGATACCACAGTAAAAGCTATACAGATGAAAGTTCTTGTACTCTGCATATTGCTTACATCTACCTGTTGATTTCTCTGGTTTTCTTTATATAGATATCTCATCTTGGACTCGCCGTCAGACAATTTATTTTTTATAGCTCCCATGCTAGGTTTGAAGATTAGTGTGTGTTGGTATCCCTTGCGTTCAAAGGTAAAATCATTACAAAGTCTGACAGTTAAGTTCATGAACTTGCCACTATTTGCTTATGTTAGCGGCACTGTACAAACTACTCAGTAAGGTTTCATAACCTGGGTATATCAGTGTCTCACAGGTGTGTTTATGTTGATGTGTGGTGGTATCTTGATGAGTGGTGTTCATTATTGTTACGTGTTTTTGTGTGTCATCACAAGCATGTTGGAGTGTGAATTAGAGCCCTGAACAAATATTAAATTTCTTGTTGAACTTGGGAAAAGTAGAAGTGAAGTGAGGGACATGTTAGTCCAAGTTTATGGAGATAATGCCATCAAGAAAATGGCAGTGTACAAATAGATTAAACGTTTTTCTAAGGGGAGAGAAAGTGTCACTGATGAAGAGAGAGCCACGTGGCTAGTAAAGAGCAGAACTTATGAAAACATTGCAAAAATTTGTTTATTTGTGTGTCAGAATTGTTGTCTATAAGAAGTCTAGCAGACTCAGTAAATATTGATAGAGAAACAGTTAGGAAAATCTTAACTGAAAATCTTGGCATGAGAAAGATGTGTGCAAAAATGGTCCTGAAGGAGCTCACCGATGAACAAAAGCAAAGGAGAGTTGAAGATTGCCAAGACCTTTTAGAGAGACAAGATGAGGTTTGGGGCCATGCTGTCACTGGTGATCAAACATGGGTGTACCTGTACAACCCTGAAACAAAGCATCGAGTGCCCAGTGGAAGTCAGCCAATTCTCTACAACCAAAAAATTTCTGTCAGTTCAAATCAAGAGTGAAAATGATGTTGCTAACCCTTTTTGATATCAGTGGGATTCTTCATGATGAATTTGTGCCACTTGGACAAACAGTTAACCAAGTTTCCTCTTTGGAAATGCTGAGAAGGCTGCATTAAGAAGTAAGACAAAAACAACCTGAACTTTTTGCTCCTGCATCATGACAATGTACCTGTCCACACAGCACTGTCTGTGAGGGAGTTTTTAGTTAGTAAGCAAATAACTGTATTAGAACACCCTCTCTCTTTACCTGTTTTGGCCCTTAGTGACCTTTTTCTTTACCCAAAGATAAAAGAAATATTGAAAGGAAAACATTTTGATGACATTCATAACTTCAAGGGTAATCCATGGGTCATTATGAAAGTTTTGAGATACATAAAATTCAAGAATTGCAGATGGAAATAAATGAAGTCTTCCCAACAACACTTATAAGCCGAATAATTTGAAACTTGCATAGGTGAATCAGAAAGCATACTGTTGACTGTATTTCTTGGAAGTGAAATAATGGACCATAACAGTGTGTCCTAAAACTTTTGTAGTGACCTGTGTATTTCAACAGCTCTGATGGCCGTTCCAGAAAAAGAATTTCAAAATTGCTTTAAAGGATAGACTGGGTATTGACATTGGTGCATAGTTTCCCAAAGGTACTTTGAAGGTGACCATAGTGATACTCAGCAATGAGGTATATAACACTTTGTCTAGGATGAGTTCGCAAAATTAATTGTCAAAGTTTGTATTTGTGTATCTTAGTTTGTTTAGGCTGCTATGGCAAAATACCCCTGACTAGATGGCTTAAACAAAAGAAATTTATTTTTCACAGTTCTGAAGGCTGGGAAGTGTATGGTCAAGGTGCTGGCAAGGTAGATTTCATTCTGAAGCTTCTTTTATAGGTTTGTAGGTGAGGGGGAGCAGGCAGAAAGAAGGGGAAATTAAGCTTTCTAGTGTCTCTTTTAAGGGCACACTGTTTTCATTAGACCTGGGTCCCACCTTCATGACCTTATCTAACCCAAATTAACCTTCCAAAAGCACCATCTGTGAGTGTTGTGAATTTTGGAGAGACACAAATGTTCACCCATAACACTGAGTCCTGTTGAAAAGGCCAAAAATTAATTACCAAAATGCCTTTCTATAGGTAGTCTACACATAAAGACAAACGAACAATAGCTCCTGAAAACTGGGCTTCTTCTCTTTGGTTGAAATTACTTCCAGGAATCTAGAAGACAATTTGCACCCATAGTTGGTTCTCTCTGCTTGGCAGATTTGTCTTATTTTATCTGTCACTTCATCTCTTTCAACAATAGTGTATTATCATGCTTTATACCATCTGACTTCCTTTGTTATCCCAATTTTTCTGCTTGTTATAACATTAAAATCATTTAACACATTTGTACTCAGATGACCTGCCTGATCATCATTCAGAAGCTGAAATAGCCCACATCTTCTTTTGGGACCAGTGATGAACCTGGCTGCCTTGTTGGAGTACTTCCCAGGGCCAGTCATTCTTGTCCCATGTCTCTTGAAGTCCAGCAACCACAGTGTTTCCTAAATTGTAGCCTTCTGGTCACAGCTCTTATTTACGTCACTGGTGACTCTCATCCCAATGTTTCCTCAATCAAATTCTAAAACATTACACCAACTTTTTAATTTATAGTATAATAGATTATCCCTAGGTTTTGTGTCTTATGTCTCAGTTCTCCTAACTCTCCTTCCCCAGGGCCGAAAAGAACATATTTACTAAAATAAACACACATTTCTTAATACTGTTCTATTGAGGCTCTTGGAATATTGGATGTTCCCTTAAACCAAGATTAGGACTAAGTAGTAGCTGAGAAAGTCACATGGTTCTCACTCTTACTTCCACATATTTCTCTCTCAACCCATGCTTTTCTACTTTTCTGTTTTCTCTTCGTACCTTTGCATTTACTTTCGTCTGTTTCCTAGGGTTTCAGACTAGGAGACTAATCACAGAAAATGGGCTGTGGATTTAAGTTTCAAATACTAGGAAAGATAATGATGTGAGGGAGCATACAGAGGGAATGAGGAATGATGAAAACTGCTTTTAAAAAACTTTTTGTTATTTTTATTTTCTTCTTAGCGTTCTCGTCCACTCTCTGCCAGTGATGCGGAAATGAAAAATCTTGTGGGCCCAGCCCGGGAGAAAGTGCCGGGGAAGTTAGGTGGTTCTGTGCTTGGTCTGTCAATGGAGGAGGTAAAGATAACTCCACTTCATCCCTTTGTAAGTTAACATAGGGTTCGGTGAAAATTAGTGAGTGATTCATAATATTCATGAAAAACTCATATTTAACATTGAAAAGAGCAAGACTCAAGATGAGAAATTTTTTTTCCCCCCAGGAAACATCATTTTAAATGGAATTTCTCCCTATGTATCTCTTCCATATTTTTGGGTTGTAACTCTCTTCCTTTGTACTACAGCCACATGGATTCCAGTTTTCAAAATCAGTGCTCATTTTATTGATTTTTCTCTTTTTCCACCTAGATCAAAGTTTTACGGAGGGTGAAGGAAGAGAATGATCGGCGAGGTGGATTTATTCGCATATTTCCTACATCTGAGACGTGGGAAATATATGGGTGAGGTGACTACCTTTTTTAAAAATCTGTACCTTATGCCTGTAGATGAGATTAACTGTGCACACTGTATATTGCTCCTCACATGATACTTTCTTGTTTTTTGTTATTTATAATAAAATGTATAATTACCCAACCCAAGAACTAGATCATTAACAAATAGTACTTTAATCTACCTCTATATAATTCGTCTCTTTTTTTAAGTCCCCTAGTTGGCTACTTTCATCCTAACTAACTCCCCAGTCCAGGGTTAGATAGTGTTCTAAACTTTGTGTTTATCATTACCTTGATTTGAAAAATTGTCTTTCTTTTGTTTTTTGGTGGAGGAAGAGTTGTTTTTTTGAGACAGAGTCTCAAGCTGTCGACCCTGGGTAGAGTTCCGTGGCGTCATAGCTCACAGCAACCTCCAACACTTAGGCTCAAGTGATCCTCCTGCCTCAGTTTTTCTGTTTTTAGTAGAGAAGGGGACTTGCTTTTGCTCAAGCTTGTCTCGAACTAATGAGCTCAAGCTAGCCACCTACCTTGGCCTCCCAGAGTGGTAGGATTACAGGCGTGAGCTACCATGCCAGCCCATATGTTGGCATCTTTTTTGAAAATTAATTGGAATATATACGTGTAGGTCTATTACTCAACTCTTTTCATAGTTTCATTGATGTATATGTCTGTCTGGATTGCTCTAGCTTTGTACTAAGCCTTAAAATTAGATAGTGTGTCTTCCAACTTTGTTCTTTTTAAAAATTATTTTGACTATTTTGTGTTCTTTGTGTTTCCAAAGGAATTTTATAATTCCTTTCTCAGTTTCCACTCGAAAGCCTACTTACTAGTTTTTGGTTGGGATTGCATTGAGTATACAGATTAGTTTTGGGAGAGTAGAGATCTTAACAGTATTGAGTTGAGTTTTCCAATCCATATGAATAGGTATGTCCCTCCATTCATTTAGGTCTTCTTTAATTTCTTGTAATTTTTTTTTTGTAATTTCTTTTTTTATATTTTAATTTTTTTGTTGCAACCCCCAGTGTCTCAGTATCTAACCGTGTTAAGTAGTTTTCAGTATAAAAGTCTTAAACATGTTTTGCTAAATTTATCACTTAGTATTTCATACTTTTGCCTGATAATGTAAGTAGTATATTTTAACAGTTTTATTGAGGTATAGTTGATATACAATAAGCTGTACATATTTAAATATATATGTATATTTGTATATATCTGTGAAACTACTACCGCTATCAAGATAGTGAACATCACCTTCAAAACTTGCCTCATACCGCTTTGTAATTGTTCTCTCTTGCCCTCTCTGCCCTATCCAGTCCCAAGGCAGCTACTAATCTGTTTTCTGTAGCTGAAGATTCATCTGCATTTCCTAGCATTTTATATAAATAGAATTGTACAGCATATTTTCTTGTTTGGCTTTTTTCACTCAGTGTAATTGTCTTTAGATTCATACATGAAATAGCATGTATAAGTGGTTTGATTCCTTTTTATTGCTGAGTAATATTCTATTATAGGCACAAATAATTATTTATCTTTTCATCAATTAATGGATATTTGGATCATTTGTAAGCTTCTGTAAACATTTATGTATCAATTTTTGCATGAACGTGTGCTTTAATTTCTCTTGGGTAAAGATGTACTTGTTGGGGCAGGTGCAGTGGAGGACCCTTTTAGTTACTCTGGAGGCTGAGATGGGAGGATCTTTTAAGCCCAGAAATACCAAGTCCAGCCTGAGCAACATAATGAGACTCCAATCTTAAATCTACTTGTGCAATGACTGGATCATATTGTTGTATATGCCAAACTTTTTTAGAAACAGCCATACAGTTTTCTAAAGTGGTTGCATTATTTTACATTCATGTCACAAGTATATAGTTGGTGTGGTCAGTCTTTTAATTTTAGCCCCTAGGAGGTGTGTAGTCATATTTTATTCTGGTTTAATTTTATCTCTTCAATTGTCTTAAAATTCTGCAGGATTGTTATTTATTGTGTATTTTGTAGATTTCACTATTGAAGCCATCTGGACCTAGAGTTCAATTTCAGTTTCTTTAAGAGACACGGGGTTTTTCACGTTATCTATTTCTACTTGAATGGCTTTTTTGTCTTTTAAGAAATTTGTTCATTTCATCTATGTTTTCATATTCATATGCATAAAATTATAGCATTCCCTTATCCTTTTACTCATCTCATTTCTGATATTGGTAATTTGTTTTTTCTCTGTTTTTTTATACTGGTATAAAAAAAGATTGATCAATTGGCCAGAGGTTGATTAATTTTATTGATCTTCTCAGAGAATCAGCTTTTGGTTCCATTGTTTTTTGTTTTCTTTCCTCTAGTTATAGTTCACTGATTTCTACTCTAATCTTTATGTTTTTCTTCTATGTAACTTTGGTATTCATTCACTCTTCCAGTTTTCTTAGGTGGGAGCTGAGGTTCTTGATTTGAGACTTCTTTTTTTTCCTGTATAAGTGTTTAATGCTACAATTTTTTACTAAGTACTGCTTTAGTGATATTCTGCATATTTTGATTGTTGTGGTATTATTTTCATTCTATTTATAATACTTTTTAATTTCTCTGTTGATTATCTTTCTGCCCATGGGTTACTTAGAAGTTTTTTATTTAGTTTTCAAATGTTTGGGGTCTTTCCAGAGAATCTTACTGATTTTCAGTTTACTTGTATTGAGGTCAGAGAACATACTTTGTGTGACTTCAGTCTTTTTAAATTTACTAACATTTGGCGTATGGCCCAGAATATGGTTTATATTGGTAAATGTAACATGTACATTGAAGAAAATGTATATGCTGCTCTTTTGGAGTCTGTAACTGTTTATTAGGTCATGGAGTTTGAGAGTGTTGTTTAGATCATCTCTATTTACTAATTTTGTCAATTATTGAGAGACTGGTATTGAAAGCGTCAATTGTAATTGTGAACTTTAAATTTCTCCTTTTGGTTCTGTCAGTTTTGCTTCTGATGTATTTTGGAACTCTGTTATTTGGTATGTATGCTTTAGGTTCATTGTGTCTTTTTTTCCCCCCCCAAGGTAAAGGGGATGTTTATTGTAGGTCTCATGGTATCTGGAAAGCTCTTGGCACCAAGGTTACTTTTTTTCCTTTCCAACTGGCCTCCTCGGGCGGCGCCTGTGGCTCAGTGAGTAGGACACTGACCCCATATACCGAGGGTGGAGGGTTCAAACCCGGCCCCGGCCAAACCACAACTAAAAATAGCCAGGTGTTGTGGCAGGCACCTGCAGTCCCAGCTACTTGGGAGGCTGAGGCAGGAGGATCTCCTAAGCCCAGGAGTTGGAGGTTGCTGTGAGCTGTGATTCCATAGCACTCTACCAAGGGCAATAAAGTGAGACTCTCTCTAAAAAAAAAAAAAAAAAACCCAACTGTTCTCCTCTATCCTCTGCTCCAGGCTCTCCTCATTGCAGACCTGCCCCTTCTGCAAGCTTACCTGGTTTCCCATGGCCCAGAGTCACCTTCTGAACCTATGTGACCTATCTGCTCCATGGCTCACCTACTCACTATCCCAATTCTCAGGTTCTGAAAGAAGAGCCTGATTGGTCCAATCCTGCAAAGCCAAAAGGAATTACTTTGGGGGGGGATTTCTTTCCCTGTTGACAATGAACTTCTCATTTTGTGAAAGTTCGTTGTATAGTTTTATCCTTTGTGCCACTGTGGAAGCTAAGTTTTGACCTTTAGCTTCTGTGTGTTTACTTTGCTGGTGGTCCATAGTGGTCATCAGTGTTGAGAATAGGTCTAAGTATTTCCTGTAGAACTGGTCTTGTTGGGGCAAATTTCCTCAGTTCTTGTATATCTGCAAAAGATTTGATTTCTCTATCAATTTTGAAGCTTAGTTTAGCAGGATACAGAATTCTGGGCTGAAAATTGTTTTATGTAGAGTGTTCAAGGTGGATGACCATGCTCCTCTGCCTTGGAAGGTTTTAGTTGAAAGGTCTACTGTCATCCTAACGGCTCTGCCTCTGTAAGTCAGTTGGTGCTTACTCCTAGCTGCTTGGAGAATTTTTTTCTGATCTTGACTTTGGACAGGTTCATTACAATGTGTCTTGGAGAGGCTCTGTTTGACTTGGGATGACTAGGGGTTTCATATCCATTTGAAAGGAGTGTGTCGGGGTCTTTAGTAAAACTTGGGAACTTTTCATTTATGGTAGTTTCCAATAGGGCTTCCATTCCTTTGGGACAATCTTCTTCCACTTCAGAAATCTCTATTATTTGTATATTTGAATGTTTCATGGAGTCTCGTAGTTCTCTAAGCACCTGTTCTGTTTGTTCTCTCTCTTCTTTTCTGCCTGGGTTAACTTGAAAACTTTATCCTCTAGCTCTGAGATTCTTTCTTCTCTGTGGTCTAACCCATTTTTGATACTTTCACTTCATCTTTCCATTCCCTGATTGTCTCCTTCATTTCCTTAAGCTCCACCAAATCCTTTCTGTATTCTGTCTCTTGTCTGACTTCTAGTTCTGTCTCTCTATTTTTTCATCCATTTCTTTTATTGTCTTTATCATCCATATTTTGAATTCCCTTTCTGTGAAGTCCATTAATTCTTTATAGGTGGAATCTTCTGCAGTAGCTGCCTCCTGGTTCCTGGGGTGAATTCTTCTGTTTTGGCTTTTTATGGTGCCCAGAATTTTCTGTTGGTTCCTCCTCATGTGTTCTTTCTTCTTGTTCTCCTCTTTGTCCTCCCTTTTACTTCTCTCTCTTTTTTTATTTTTTTAAATTTTGCTTTCAATTTCAACTGGCTTTCCCTCATCTTAGTTTGAAGTTTTTTGATTTTTGTTTTTTTTGTTTGTTTGTTTGTTTTCTTCCTTTAGTAATTCTCTTGCCCTTTGCCTGCCAAGTAGCTGGGACTACAGGCACCTGCCACAACGTGCAGCTTTTTTTGGTAGAGACGAGGTCTCACTCTGGCTCACTCTGGCTCAGGATGGTCTCGAACCTCTCAGCTCAGGCAGTCCACCCCCTTCGGCCTCCCACCGTACTAGGACTACAGACGTGAGCCACCACACCTGGCTCTCCTTTTTACTTCTCGCTGCCTCCTTTGTTTCAAACAGAAGTCTTTGCACTTGATGATAGTATGTTGCAATATATCGTTGAGGCACCAGGTGGTGCTGTGGATTTTTTAGGAGAGGGAGAGCACAGCCAGTAACCTCTATGATCCTTAGGCCCTTATTCCAAATTTAGTTGCTTTCAGTGATTGCCTGATTGTTCCCTCAGCATTCAGACCTTACTGTGTTGTGATCTTAAAGCTCACAAAAATCCCTCTGGAGCAGGTCTCACAATGCCTCTGGACTCTAATTCCCCTGGGGTGGGGGAATCCCTCAGCCTGTCCCGAAAGTAGAGTTCTGATTCTGGCAGGTAGAATTAAGATGGCCATGATTTAGACCCCTGCTAAGACCCTCTCAAAACCTTCCCACAATGGCAGCACCCTGGTCACCCAGACCTTCTCAGTATGGCTGCCTTGCCAGCCACCAAACCTACAGTAAGTCCACTCAACAGATAGTCAAATCTGGTGCTGTATACTATTTGAGTCTGCCTACTCTTCCAAGCTTTCCACTCAGTGCACAGCTTCCTCCAACAACTGAAAACTTTGGAAGGGCTTCCTCCTGTCCCAGACCTCTGTGGGGGGGCAGTGGAACCCAGCTGGTCTCAATCACTTGCCTAATTCATCAGATTTCCACTGCTCTGGATCATATGCTGCATCCAACTTACCACCTCCTCACTGTGCTCCCTGAGGATAAGGTTCCTGCCTCATTATGTCTTTTTGATAAATTGACTTCATTTTTTCTTTTCTTACTTTCTTTTTTTTGGGGGGAGGGAAGAGTCCCACTTTGTTGCTCTCATTAGAGTGTTGTGGCATCATAGCTCACAACAACCTCAAACTCTTGAACTTAAGCATATTCTCTTGTCTCAGCCCCCCAAGTATCTGGGACCATAGGTGCCTTCTGCAACACCCAGCTGTTTTTAGAGATGTGGTCTCACTCTAGCTCAGGCTGGTCTTGAACTTGTGAACTTGGGTAATCCACCCACCTTAGCCTCCCAGAATGCTAGGATTACAGGTGTAAGTCACCACACCTGGCCTGACTTCTTTATTGTTATGAAATAACCCCATCTCTGGTAATGTTCTTTGTTGTGAAGTCTACTTATTGGCTATTAATATCCTCTACTGCAGCTTTCTGATGACTGGTATTTGCATGGTGTATGTTTTCCATTGTTTTACCTTTCATCTTTCTGCATCTTTAGAGTTAAAGCATGTTTAAGATAATGTGTAGTTAGTGTTGAGTTGATAGTGGTGAATTCACTCAACTTACATTTGTGTGAAAAAGTCTTTTGCCTTTATGTTTAAAAAATTATTTTAACTAGTTGTAGAATTCTAGGCTGATACTTTTTCTGAAAAATAACTTTTCATCATCTTCAGGCTTGCATTTTTCTGATGAGAAGTGTGCAGCAGATTTTGTATGCACAATATCTTTTTTTTGTCAGCTGGTTTTTAAGATGATGTCTTTGTGGGTACAATGTATGTTATTTGGGTGATGAGACTCTTGTCTCAAAAAAAAAAAAAAAAGAAGTAAGAGCATTTGACCTAGTTAGGATGTTAGTTCTAAGTACAGAGCTAGAACTTAGAGGAATAAAAGAAAAAGCCAGTTTGTTTGTTTGTTGTTTATTTTATTTGAAAAACCTGGCTGTTTGTGGACAAATCTTTTTATCTTTCAGAATATACGATACTATAGTAGAGTATACTATACTATAATTACACCTTGTAGATAACCTAGAAATTCAGGAGGAAAATATTGCATGGATTTCTTCACAATTAGAAATATATCTTTTGGTATGGTTTTAAAGAATTTAAATTTTTGTACTTTCTAGAAAATATCTATTTAAAAAATTGAAAGTAGAACCCTCTGCTTCTGAATATTTCAAGGGATGGAACCCTAATTGGAGTACCTTTTCCTAAGGAATCAATACAAATAATATTGGGTTCTCTTAAGGACATCCAGTAATGATACCTGGTTTGAACCAGTAGAGAAATAAGACAAGGACTACAATAGACAAAGACCAAAATACCATCTTCTTACTGGTAAAGTCTATGTGAGGAGACTTGATGATATCTGTCTGCAAGCAAATGCATTTCCTGTTGAACTTCAGAATTAGACAGGTTTATGTTCCTATTATAGACAAGGTTGGCCTGTATGTGTGGGAGCACCTGACCCTATCTGTGAATCACTATGAAGGTTTTGAGACTGTGTTACAGTCCATTCTTTCACTTTCAAGAAACAAATCAACAGCATCCTTTCTGATTTACCCATGCAGGTTTCACCTTGCTGGCTTATCAGTGCTGCTGGGAGGGCTTCATTTGTTTCCACCTGGGTGGATTTTATGTTTCTTGATGTATATGTATTTCAAAACTTTCATAATGACCTATGTATGAGAAGTAGTCTCAAATTCCTGGGCTCAAGCAATCCTCCTGCCTTAGCCTCCCACGCAGGTGGGACTACAGATATCCTCCACCACACCTGGCTAATTTTTCTGTTTTTTATAGAGATGGGTCTTGCTCTTGCTCAGGCTGCTCACAAACTCTTGGCATCAAGTGATCCTCCTGCCTCGGCCTCCCAGAGTTCTAGGATTACAGGCCTGAGCCACTGTGCCCAGCCTTGACCTGCTTCATGAAGGGTAGATTATAATTGGCCTCTCCTTTTCTGTGAGGTATATATTCCAAGACTCCCAGTGGATGCCTGAAACTATGAATAGTAGTTTCAAGCCCTGCGCAATCAACTTTCAAACAACACAGGTTTGAACTGTGTGGATGCACCTGCATATGGATTTTCTTCTGTGTCTGCTATCCCTGTAACAATAAGACCAACACCTCCCCTTCCTCTTCCTCCTTTTGATTTTCTTAATTGTTCTTTCTAGCTTACTTTATTATAAGAATACATGAAATGGGGGAGTGGAGAGATAGAGAAAGGGAAGGGAGTGGGGGTTCACAGTGTATCCAACACCTCTTGGAGACAGGATACAATTATAAGAGGGACTTTACCTAACAAATGCAATCAGTGTAACCTCTGTACCCTCAAAGAATCCTCAACAATTAAAACAAAACAAAAAAATAAAAAAAAAAAAAAGAATACAGTATATAATACATATACAAAATATGTGTAATTGACTATTATTGGTAAAGCTTCTGGTCAACAGTAGGCTATTATTAGGTGAGTTTTGGGAGAGTCAAAAGTTGTACACAGATTTTCAATGCACAGGGTGTCAACTGTGCATATCATGTTATTCCTGTACATTCATACCTGTGATAAAGTTTAACTTATACATAGTAAGAGATGAATAACAATAACTAGTAATAAAATATAGCTGTTATAACAGTAGACTGAAATAAAAGTTATGTGAGTGTAATCTCTTGGAATTGTTCTGTACTCACCCTATTCTTCTTGTGATGATGTGAGATGCATACTGCCTGCATGATGACATGAAGTGAAGTGAATGCTGCAGGCATTGTGACGTAGCATAAGGCTTCTGTTTACTTTCGGTATCCCTGCATCTGTATAGACATCTCCTAGTGATGTCTACAGGTCTGCAGTGAATGACTTGATGTCTCTTCTTTCAGGGGATCCTTTGCTGCCGTCTTACAGGCTCAGAGCTTTCTGGCGCAGCATGCTGCTGTCAGTTGCTCATACCTTCCACCAAAAATTTAACCCCTGTCCCTCTTCACTGAGCACTTACCATGTAGTTTGAGGTGCAATAGCAAAACTGGCGCACATTTCCTTCTTCACAATTTCTTAGATTTGTTCTTATCTTGCAAAAAATTTCCCCTTAAGTCAAAAACTTTCACTTTTCCACTTAAAGGAAGCACATTATGGTTCCTCTTTGGCATGTCCAAGTGCCAGCATCGCTACTGTATGTTTTAGGGCCATAAGCAAAATAAAGCTTCCTTGAACACAAGCACTGAAATGAGATGACAGTCAATCTGATAACAAGACAGACGCTAAGTGAGTAATGAGCTAAGAGCGTCTATAGTGTGGAGACACTGGACAAAGGGATAATCCATGTCCCAGGTGGGAGGGGACAAGAGGACTTGAGATTTCATGGCATTGCTTAGGATTGTGTGTAATTTAAAGCTTGTGGATGCTTTATTTCTGGAATTTTCCATTTAATAGTTTTGGACTATGGCTGACTGTGAATAACTGAAACCTCAGATAAGGGGAGACGACTATAGATAAGTCGAGAGGATAGGGAGGAGATGTGCAGTCAGAGGCAACATGTCAGTGGGAGGGGTGTGTGGTACGAGAGAATTCTAAGGTGACTTGCCTGGCTGCACTGCATGATCAATGTTGGGCAACTGTGTGGAGAAAGTGTGAATGAATTGGTGGTACACATTTTTAAACTCTTGAAAGTTTACAAGAGAAGTCTTTGACTCCTGCAGCAGACATGAGGGAGCCATTGACAGCTCTTAGATTGAGGAATAACATGATGGAAACAGTCTTCTATCTACATTTTCATGTCCTTTTTGCATCTTCTTTTCCTAACTTTATTTGACCTCTTTTGTATATAAGCTTTTTGTGTTTAGAAAAAAAAAATCTTTCACTCTTATTTTCTGAATTTAGTATGTCACCTTTTATTACTCCAAGAAATGCTACCTTTTCTTTCTTTTTTCTAAACAAAGTCTTTTTCTTTATTATATTCTATTCATTGCTACTCTAAAATTATTTTATAATTTTAATTTGAGCAACTGTCTCTTCCTTTGCTACTTTAGAAACAGTATATATCTTTGGAAATAGCATATAAGTAACCTCTCACTTCAATGCTTGAACTAATCTTAAGAAATAACCAGTTTCCTTCTTTGTTTTTTAGGTCCTACCTTGAGCACAAGACCTCCATGAACTATATGCTGGCAACACGCCTCTTTCAGGACAGGTGGGGATTTGCTAAACTTATAAATTCGGACTATATCACAAGATTAGGAGAAAGTATATGCAGGAGAAGGAAAGAGACTTCATAAAAATCTGCATGTAAAATCTCTGATAGACAAAGCCTCCAGAAAATATGAAATAATGTCTCATTTTTCCAGAATTTATTATTAACTTTCAGCACTTTATAACATTTCCACAAACCAAAAATTAAGCCATAAAGATCTTTGCGCAATCTGCACAGATGCCCTAAACTTTTTTCTTCCAGAAAAGCCCTTAGTGCCTTGTGGGGATAAAGTTTGAACAGATACGATTATCTGTTTTTCTAGACCAAAAGAGATTAGAACTATCAGATCAGATAAAGTGAAGGGGAGGTAATTTGCAACATAAATATACAGAGACTTATAAGAAATGACAACAGATAATCTCAGTATAAGAGAAAATAGGGGGAAGTGATGGAAAACAGACATTGGCATTAAAATAACACAGCAGGCACAGACTGCTCAGTCTCACATACTTTCCTAGCCCCTGAGACATAACTACATTTGCCTTAATTGATTTCCAAAATAAGACACCCTGTTTTTTTAGAGAAACTTATATTTTGAGGCTATAGAAACTTTTTTGAAGGATTCTTAGATACTCAGATTTCAGCTATTTCTTGTAATTTCATGATCTATTATCATAAATAATAGGATTTGCAATTTCTATCTGTAAATTTGTGATAGTTACCATTGATTTAAGTAATCACATTGTAAAGCTTCTAATGAAAGAGATCTTTGGATTTACTAACAAGACATAGAATCTCAGTTCTTTATATATAATATAGAGTTTTTGAAAGGTTGCCCCTACTCCTTGAAAACTTTTACAAGGTTTCTTTATTTTTAGAGTTCAGATAGATACTTTGCCAGAATGTGTTCTGATATGTCATTTTTTGTTATTTTGGATTTGCATTGGGTGAGGCCTTTCAGTCTGAAGATTTAAGTCTTTCAACTGCAGGAAATGTTACCTTTATTTTTTCTTTTCTCTCCTTGTAGAACTCCTGTTTACTGTTTTCATATTTTAGACCTCATGTCTTAGCTCTAAATTCTAGGACCTTTGGTGGTTCACACGTGTAATCCTAACACTTTGGGAGACTGAGGCGAGTGGATTGCTTAAGCTCAGGAGTTCAAGGGCAGCCTGACTAAGAGTGAGACCCTGTCTCTATTAAAAATAGGAAAAATTAGCTATGTGTGTGGCAGCTGCCTGTAGTCCTGCCTACTAGGGAGGCTAAGGCAAGAAGGTTACTCGAACGCAGGAGTTTGAGGTTGTTTGAGGTTGCTGTGAGCTATGATGCCACGGCACTAACTCTACCTAGGGCAACTCTGTCTCAAAAAAACAAAAACAAAACAAACAAAAAAAAACCCTGGAAAATTCTTGGGCCTTTCTTGAGTTTTGTCTTCTAAAACTCTTAAATTGGTCTTCAACATTGTCTGTTTTGTTATTTATTATTAGCATAGGAGAGGGTTGATTTACTTTCTATTTTGGCAGGTATGATTTTAATATCCAAGAATTGTTTTTGCTTTTGATTAGTTTTCATATTTTATGGATGTAATGTCTTTTCAAGTCTCTTTTACTATGTTGATTATTGTGTGTGAAGTTCCTTTATGTTTTTTGCATTATTTTAATTTTTCTGTATTAGTTCTGATTGTTCATCTTATTTTCTAGTTTTTACTGTAATATATCTTCAAATGTGGTGATTTTGGCGTATCCAGTCATATTTAAAAGTAATGGACCATTTGCTTTACATAGGTGGTTTGTATGGGTTTCTTAATAGGTGGTGTAGGTCTATTTCTAACTCTCATGGACTCTGTGCTTGAGGTTGGATCTTTCTGTATTGGGTTTCCCATAAGGGGGACAGTGGGCAGAGCAGACGATCCAGAAACCACATACTAGCCAAAAGCAGGAAGCATTCCCCTACGAGGAGCACAACAATAAAAAATTGGAGATATAATAATATATGTGCTTTCTTTTTAGCACATTAAGAAGCAAGATCCAGCAGAAGAAATAATTAATAACTATGATAATTTTCAAAGATTGATAAGTATTGACAGTATTTTGAGATACTTGTGGTAGTTCTAAAGTAATATGAGAAAAAAGATGTTATTTCTTTTGGTAATGAAGTCACATTAATCCACTACTGTGGGTGGTTGTCTACATTTATGTGGAGGAAACACTTAATTTCAATTAGGGAATGTAATTTTTTTTTTCCATCCAAGTTAGTATATTCCCTGCATTCTTTTTTCAGGCCCGATAACAACTCTTGTTTATAAAGCATTCTAAAATCTTTGATTAAAAAACCCATAAATTTGCCTGTTTAGCATGAAAGGCCTTCTGAATGATCTGCTCTTACTTACCTTTTTAGCCTGATCTCTTTCCCTCACAACCTGTGGTCATATATCTATTTGCTTTTTTGTACTACCTTATCCTTACAAGCTCTCCAGATGAATGGACTTGAGTTCATCCCAAAATTCTTCTGTATTCTTCCTTCTCTAACCTAGACTATGAGGTACTCCCAGCCTTTATTGTAGCCCTTAGTCTGATTTAGAGTCCTAGGTTATATTATAATTGCCTGTTTACTGACTTGTACTTTATAAGTTGACTCTTAAGAGTAGGTGTTTGTTTTGCTTATCTTTGTCAGTTTCAAGAACTTACCACTCCGTAGGCATATACAAACACATACATTGAAAAAATGAAAACGTATTTGTTGAGAGTCCTAGTATCTTCCTATAAACTTGTTCTCTTCAATCTAAATTGATGTTTTTCCTTTGCAAATCTAATTGTGTTATTATCAGAACCACTTTCAAACTAATTCTATACTCATTTTTTTTAGGCTAATTTTGTTTGCCTTCTGTACCTAACTCTCAATTCCTCCTCTCTATCCTGGCAAACAGTATCTTACATACTGTCTTACGCTATGGCAGTAGTTATAACTCTGGCTGCCTGTTAGTAACATCTGGGGATCTTATAAATCATGTTTATGCCTTGTCCACTTCTCTCCCCTAAAGTCAAGTATTGGTACTTAAAAGCTGCTTAGGTGATTTTATTGTGAAGCCATGATACAGATTGCTGGAGAAAACTATTACCTGGGTGGAAAATTTAAAATCATCTTGCGACTTTCTGATGGTAATGTGGCAATCTCAGGACATTAGCATGGATAGAAAACATGGGAAAGGAAAGACAAAACATCTTGGTGAAGACTTAACTCTTCTATTTGATTTTTTTGTAGATAGATTCTACATTGCATTTGTCTGTTTATTTATTAAAAAAACCAATACCAAAGGTTACATGTCATTTATTTCTATTTCCATAACATTTTTTGAAATGACAAAATTTTAGAGTGGAGAATACATTAATGGGGCAGAGGATGGGTAGGGGGTGTGTGGGTTATAAAAAGTTAACATGGAGGATATTTAGAGTGAAAATTATTCAGTATCTCATCTGTGGTTAGTGATACATGATAGTACACAGGTAATAAAATTGTTGTGATCCATATACAAATGTATACAAGTAGAACTGGGAAAATGCATAAAAAAGTGTTAAGTGAAAGGAAATTGAGGAGAAATGTTTTAAAAGGAAAACAAAAACCTATTTAAACGTGAGTAGCACTGTAGTGATTAGAGCCCAACTTTTGTTTAGAGACAATGGGGAGCATCCTTTTTTAGAAGTTTTTTTTTTTCCATTGTAGAAAATCTATTTCTGATGAACATCCTTTTCGGACCCCCTAAGTATCAAATTTGATTTCTTTCCAAAAACAGTTCTATGAAAGTAGGAAGAACAATGCCATCGGAGACTTAAGCCCTAGGTTTAAATGTAAACCTGTTAAGCTCTGGCTCGGCGCCTGTGGCTCAAGTGGCTAAGGCGCCAGCCACATACACCTAAGGTGGCAGGTTCGAATCCCCAGCCCGGGCCCACCAAACAACAATGATGGCTGCAACCAAAAAATGGCCAGGCGTTGTGGCGGGCGCCTGTGGTCCCAGCTACTTGGGAGGCTGAGGCAGGAGACTCGCTTGAGCCCAGGAGTTGGAGGTTGCTGTGAGCGTGATGCCATGGCACTCAACCCAGGGGGATAGCTTGAGGCTCCGTCTCAAAAAAAAAAAAAAAAAAAACCTGTTAAGCTCTGACATTAGCAGGTCACAAAATCATCTTATCCCTCTCCTTTATATAAATGGAGCTAATAACAGCCTTCTTCAAATGGCTGTTGTGAGGAGTAAGTGTAATCAGCTTTGTACATAGACAAATGCAAGAAATTGTTAGTTTTTCTCTAGAATTTATTTGTCCTTTCTCTTTTGTGTTTTTATTAAAGTTCCCTCCAGTTCACAGCACTCTACTTTTCTCAGAAAATGTTCTTAATTTATCTGCCTTTCCCCAAAGGTGCCTCCCCGGTCTAATTCCATACTGAATTTCTGTAATAAAAATTTCAGGAGTACATGTATGTATGAACTCAAGAGAGACTGTCTAAATAGCATACTCTAACCCAGTTGTCCTTTCTACTTCTGTAGGGGAAACCCAAGAAGAAGCTTATTGGCAGGAAGAACACGGTAACTGAATTTTAAAAGTTGAGAAATTCTTTCCATGTGCATAATATGTGACCATGCACAGACTAAGTATAATACTTTACATAACCATTTTCAGTTTGGCTCAGCTTGAATAGTAACATAAAAAAGTTTCCCTTTTAAAAAGATTCTGTGGCTACTTTTTACTAAGTTTGAGATTTACTTTATTATAACTATAGTTATATCATTTCAACCAATAATAATAATGTTGTCATTTGGCTGTGTGAGACTGTCCAGAGTGTTAATGAGGTTTCAAGGTTATTGTCATGTTCAAGTCAAATACGAGTTTGTGTTTTGGCCCTGGCATACCTGAGGCATACAACTGTGTGCCTTATGGGACTGAGCAGAACCTGCTTCCAGTTTGCCACAAAATACCTGAGGCTTTTTATCTGGGCAGAGTAGGAAAAGGTCATAGAATAAGGGCCTCCCTGAAGATTATGTTCACAACAAATACTCTTGAACGTAAACACACACCTTTGGTTATAGAGAGTTTGTGTTTGTGCTGTACCTATTTAATAAGCATTGTGATAACAGTAAGAAAGAAACCCTTCTATGTCTAGGTTTTTGTATTGCATTTAAAAATTAAGATAAACTTGGTTTCTCATCTAGGCCTTTTAAAGCAGAAATCTAATTTTTCTGTGAAGAAAGAAAACATTATGATTGCCATTTAATTAAGGGGACACTGAGTTCAAGTTTGTAGCTTGTTTCTCACACTTAGTTTATAATCTTCATCTATTTTTTAGTCAAGGAATATGCTTCCCTAGAATATACTGCTTCCTAGAATAGTATGTGTTGTGGAGTATACAATTCGAAAATTGGGAAAAAAAAGAAAAGAAAAATATCTTAAACAATAGAAATATATAAACATCAGTGGGTTCTGTCCTTTATTTATTGGCACTCATTTTATATTGCCACCAGTAGGGGTCCTTGGGTGGTATAGGAGCGTAAGCAAATGAAAGTTGGCATACGATAGACCATAGGCTGGAGCAGGAAACACATCTTAGTATATTTAAAAGGATCAAAATGATATAGAGTGTGTTCTTTGACCACAGTGGAATTGGATATCAATAACAATAGGAAACCTCAAGTATTGGGAAATTAAACAGACTATTCCTAAATAACCTATAGGTCAAAAAAGAAATCTCAAGAAAAATTAGAAACCATATGAAAATGAAAGTGCTATAACATCAAATGCCGCTAAAGTAGTGCTTTAAAGGAAATTTATAGCTTTAAATGCTTATATTAAAAACTGAGGACAAAATTACTGATGTTGTCCATTTTAAGAAACTGGTAAAAGCAGAATAACTCAAAGTGAGTAGAAGAGAGGAAATGATGAAGGGCAGAAAACAAATCAAAGACAAACAATAAAATTAACAAAATTCAAAATTTATTCATTTGGTAAGCTTGCAAGAGTTGATTAAGACTTAGACTGATCTAGAAAAAAGAGAAAGAAAACACTAATAATATCAGATCTAAAAGAAAGGATATCACTATATATCCTACAAACATAAAATGGATAGTAAGGTGGGGAAGATTTCAAGGAAATATTATTAATAACCTTATTTATTCCATTACTTTGACAATTTAGGTGAAAAGACCACATTTCTTCAGAGAGGGGATATTTACCCAAACTGATAACACCTGAAATAGAAATTTTGAAGACTCCTATGTGTATTTGAGAAAATTACATTTTTCCTAGCTTTCTGGGAGGCCGTGGTGGGTGGATCAGCTGAGCTCAGGAGTTCCATACCAGCCTGAGCAAAAAGGGCCATCATTACTGAAAATAGAAAAACTAGTCCAACATATTGGTGGATGCCTTTTGTCTCAGCTATTCCAGAGGCTGAGACTAGAGAATCACTTGAGCCCAAGAGTTTAAGGTTGCTGTGAGCTGTGATGCCATGATACCTCAAGCTCATGGTGACTAAGTTTCAAAAAAGAAAATTGAATTTTTAATCAAAAATCTTCCTGCAAAGAAAACTTCAGAGTCATTGGTTTCCCTGGTGAATTCTGTCAAATGTATAAGGAAAATTAGCACCAACTCAGCATAAACTTTTTCAAAAATATAGGAAGGGTTGCTTCCCAGTTTACCTTATGATGCCAGCATTATTATGATACCAAAACCTAATATATATATTAAAAAAGAAGGAAATTGTAGACTGTGATTTGTGAACATAGACACAAAATTTCTTAAAAGAGTATTAGCAAATTTAATTCATAGGTATATAAAAAGGATAATGTATATGACTGAGATTTTTCCCAGTAATACAAATTTGATGTAACATTTGAAAATTAGTCAATATAATTCACCATATTAATTAAAGGCAAAAAACTGCATGATCATTTCATTAGATATTTAAAAAACTGATGAAATTCAGCACATATTTATGAGAAAAACTCTTAGCAAATCAGGAATAGAAGGAATCTTATTCAATCTGATAAAGGCCCTATGTGAAAAACCTATTGCTTTCATCATATTTGTTAAAATATTAAAGGCTTGCCCCTCATGATTAGTAATATGGCAAGAAAGATGTCCACTCATCCCACTTTTATTCACACTGTACTTTAACATGTTGCCACACTAGAAAAAAAATTTCTTCCTTGGGGCCATGGTGTTTTATTATGAAAATAGAATAAAAATGTCAAAAACATAATGATCCTTTCCTTTTTTTGTTGTTTGTTTGTTTGTTTGGAGACAGACTCTCACTATGTCGCCCTCGGTAGAGTGCTAGGGCATCACATCTCACAAACTCATGGGCTTAACCGATTCTCTTGCCTCAGCCTCCTGAGTGGCTGGGACTACAGGTGCCTGCCACAATGCCTGGCTATTTTTTTGTTGTAGTTGCCATTGTTTGGCAGGCCTGGGGCTGGGTTCGAACCTATCAGCCCCAGTGTATGTGGCTAACACTCTAGCTGCTGAGCTACAGGCACCAAGTCCAATGATCCTTTCTAATTAAATGAATAAAAAAATTTTTTAATTGTTTTCTGTGTGTGAGTAATATGCAACTCACATGGTGCTAGAATCAATTTTTACACTGCATGCCATGTGAGTTATATGTGACTCATGACATACTTGTTGAATATATTTCTGAAAATTGACTCTTTTCTCATTCTACAAGTATTTAGTTTTGTCTGGAGTGGATCTAGGATAGTCCTGGATGACCACCTGAACCATACCCTCCCAAGAATGTGCAACAATATCACATTGCCACTTACCATCCTATTGATTTTGGTCAAAGTGCAGCCAGGCAAACATTCAAGGAGAAGTGTGCAGTTGGAAGTTATGGTGGTTGGAGAGCACAGTACAGCACTTGTGGCCTGTGTGGGCTGGCTGGAGCAGGGTGACTGGAGGTGGAGGAGACATGCCGATCAATTGCAGCAAAAACACAGAGCAGAGGTTTCACGGTGCGCAGGCATGCTATTTACTTTCCTGCCTATCCACTAGTTCTACTTTAGTTCTACCAAAGCATTTTTTGTTCTCAAAGGAAAAGAAAGTGAGTGTACACACTTGCATATGAAGTGCATAAAACACAACTATAGCCTAGGATGAAGGAAGAAAGAGAAGGGAGGGTGGTGCGTTGATAGAGGGAGGGTTTATGGGGGACCACACCTATGGAGCATATTACAAGTACAAGTTAGATCTATCAGATGTAGAACACAAATGTCTAAATGTTGTAACTGGGTAAATGAGGTGAAGGCTATGTTGATTAGTAGGATGTAAGCACCGCCAATTTGTACACATAATCAACACACTGAATCCCATACCGGCATAAATGTATTCATGATCTATACACAAATGACTTAATAAAAAAAAAAAGAAAGAAAGAAAGTGAGTGTAAGGAATTATTGGAGGAAATGGGAACAAAGTTTTGGACAGGAGTGATGAAAATATTGATCTATTTAGTGATGATTCAGAGGAGTGATGTCCTAGTGGAGATAGTGGTTACAGTTCTCATAGCAGTTGCAGCCCACTGAGAAAAACTAGAAGAACATTACATGATGATCTTCTCAGTGGTGAATGTTGTTCAGAGTCTCTTATTGAAACAACTGAATCAGTTGTAGCTGATTTCAGTGAGAGTGATTCTTCATCAAATGTTTCTGAAGAACCTGTAGTAACTAGTGTAAATTCTTTGACCTGGAGTACAGTTCCAGGAAGTAACATGAAGATTTTTTTACTTTGTTGACAGTAACCCTGGTGTTCCAGCCAAAAAGGCACCTTATGATTTTTCAAATTCTTCATACTAGATGATGTTATTGACTCCGTGGTGAAAGAATCTAATATCTATGTGAATCAGACTTTACAAAAGGGTAACATCAAACCCTACTCTCAACTAAAATGTGCTATGATGTTAATTCTCAAGAAATGGAACAATTTGGGGGAGTATTTAGGATGGGCCTTGGTAAGAAACCAAGGCTTCCAGACTATTGATCAGAAAACGTTTTGTATGACAATTCATTGAACAAGCTTACATCATATAATTGCTTTGAAATGCTTCTGAGAATATGGCATTTCTCTAACAAGGAAGAATGTCCTCCTGTTGACCTTCTCTTCAAGGTCCAGCCACTTCTTGATCATCTTAAAAGGTTCAGGTTGCTGTAGTTTCAAATTAGGAAATATGGATTGAGGAAACAATGGTGCCATTTTGTGGATGTTTGAGTTTCATATAGTACATAAAAAGTATGCATCACAAATTTGGAATAAAACTTTTCAGACTGGCTCAGCACCTGTGGCTCAAGTGGCTAAGGCGCCAGCCACATACACCTAAGTTGGTGGGTTCAGATCCAGCGGGCCTGCCAAACAACAATGATGGCTGCAACCAAAAGGTAGCCGGGCACTGTGGCGGGTGCCTGTGGTCCCATCTACTTGGGAGGCGGAGGCAGGAGACTTGCTTGAGTCCAGGAGTTGGAGGTTGCTGTGAGCTGTGATGCCATGGCACTCTACCCAGGGCAACAACTCAAGGCTCTGTCTCAAAAAAAAGCCTTTTCAGACTGCCTGAAAGAGAGTTATACCTGGAATGTGAAAATTTATTATGGGAAGGAAGCAAGATCTGTCATTTCTGTTTTGTCCTCAGTTATCATGAAGCTGAAAGTTTACTAAATAGTAGATGTGTTTCATACACTGACAGCTATTACACCGGCACCCACCTAGTTCATCAACTCCTCTTGCACTCTGTGTATCTGGTGGGCACACTAAGAAGTAACAGGCTACTAACCCCACCAGATTTAGGAAAGGCAAAGCTGAACAAGAACAAGGCAATTGCTTGAGAAAGTGACATGGAGTTGTCCTCAAATGGAACGATTAGAGCCATGTACTGATGCTAAGTTCTATGCATGGTAGGGACACTAAAGCAGTTTAAATAAGAAAAGGTGTTGTAGAAAAAACACGTATGATTGTAGATTATAATAATTTGAAAGTGTTCATTGATCTCTCAGATCAACTGACATCATAACCATGTTCTTCGAGATGTGGCGTAAACTGGTTCATAAAGTTAGCAATAGAGCTAATCACAGGATCAGCTTTGGTGAATTTGCTTGTTCTCTACAGAGCTGTGAACAAAGAGACTCAATCATAAAATTCAGAAAACAAGTTAGCCTAAAACTGCTCCAGACAGATCAAACACCTACTGCAGTGCTGTCCCTCCCATTACCATCTGTGACTTGTTCTTTGATGAAGAGGAGTCCTGTCAGAGGAAGATGGGCTGTGTATTTCAAAAACACAAGCTCAGAGAGGATGTGAATATGCCATGAAGATGTCAACAGCATGGAGATGCAGCACATGTAATGTGTACTTTTGTGTAGAAGGCTTTTTCCTAAAACATACATCAATAAAGTAATATAAAACCTTGACAATTAATCAGTAATATAAAAAGTAACTTGAAAAATAGTTAATAGCTGGGCGCGGTGGCTCCTGCCTGTAATCCCAGCACTGTGAGAGGCTGAGGCGGGAGGATTGCTTGAACTCAGGAGTTCGAGGCTTGTCTGAGTAAGAGACTTTATGAAAAAACTTGAAAAACCCAGCTGGGCACCGCTGTGAGTGCCTGTAATCTGATTGGCTTCGAAGGCTGAGGCAGCAGGATGCCCACAACCTGAGTCTGAGGTTGCAGTGAGCTGGGACGCCTTTGCACTCTGCTCAGGGCATAGGGGAGAACTCTGTCTCGACACAAAAAAACCATAATAACAATAAATAAAAAAATAAATTAATTAATTAAAGAGAAATAGTTCATAAGGGTAAAATATTTTTCTTGATTTATCAAGTTTAAGTGTAATTTAAAGGTAAACATAAATAGAAAAAAATGCATTGATTTATATTCATTTAATCTATGTTTTTAGAATTATCAATATTAATTGTAACAAGAACATCAGTGAGTAAGATTTTCATGAACTGAATGCAGGGTCAGTTCACCCAGGGGGCCACCTATCATGTAACATGTATGCCATGGATGGCAACATGAGTTGCCTGTACACCATCCTGCACCCAAGGTCAAGAGATTATGTGAGTAATATACTTCAAGAGGCCCCAGGCTCAAAACTAGCATGAGTTAAATATAGCTCACACAACAGTTAATATGCTATTTCCTAGGTAGTATAATAAAGCAAGAGAGGGAGGGAAGAAATACACACAGATTAAAAAGGCAGAAGTAAAATGTCTGGTTTTGGATGACACAACCAGGTTAGTAGAACATCTAAAGGTGTTTACAGAATGACTATCAGGACACAGAAGTGCATTTAGTAAGGTCTTAGGATACAAGATCAATATATTGTACTAGAATGTATTATATTTTAATACACGATTAGTACATAACTGGAAATTTTTACAGTAGCATTTGAAAATATGAAATGCTTAGGCACAAATTTAACAAAACATGTTCAATACCTATGCACTAAAACCTATTAAATATTACTGAAAGAGATTAAAAAAGAACTAAATGAATGGAGAGACATACTATGCTCATGGATTGGCAGAATTGATATTTTTAAAATAATCCATTCTTCTCAAATTGATCTGAAGATCTAGTGTAATCTAAATCATTATTCAGTAGATTTCTTTGTAGAAACTGAGCAACTTATAAAAACTTTATATGGGAATGTAAAAGACTTAGAATGTCCAAAGAAATGTCGAAAACGACTTAGAGTACCTAACTTAAATACTGTAATTCTGCATTAATAAGACTTTGGGAACTGATCAGTGAAACAGAATAGGGAGCCCAGAAACAGAAATGACATTGAGCCCAGAAATCAAATGACATTGATATGGTCATTTGATTTTCAACAAAAGGTGTATGTAATCTAATGGGAAAAGGAAACTTTTTAACAAATGGGGCTGGTGTAACTGGATGGCATATTTAAAAACAAAGAACCCCAGCCTCTGTCTCTTGGAGAAATTAGAATTGGTTCATTTACACAAGCACAAAAGCTATTATTAATACTATACAACTTCTTGAGAAAAACATAGAATATCTCTGTGACTTTGGGCTTGGCTCAAGTTTTTAGGCCTGACATACAAAGCAGTAAACAAAAATAAGTTAAATTTTCTCAGAATTAAAATTACAAGGTAAACTTAGGAAACTCATTAGGCAAATTGTAGACTGTGTGAAGATACTTGTTAATTATATCTGACAAAGGATTTGAATCTAGAAAATAATACAACTTAATAAGAAAAAGACAACCCAGTTACAAAAGAGTAAAATATTTGAACAGACACCTCAAAAGGAAGATATATGAATTGCCAATGTGCTTATAGAAGATGTGCTTCCTATTAGCTATTAGGGAATTACAAGTTAAAGCCATGTTATAGTGGTAAACATCTAATATGTAGCAGAATGGATCGGCTGGGAAGGGGCAAGAAAGCTTTTCAAGTTGATAGAGTTTGGGTTATGTAGCTCTAAATGTTTGTCAGAAACCCTTAAATGGATGTTTAATATTTGGGCATTTGTCTATATGTAATTTTTAGGACACCCCAAAATTCTATAACACAAATATTAAACTCAAGATAGTAATGATATATGCATGTTGAAATATTTAGCAGGAGAGTGCATTGATACCTGTTACTTTAAAATATTTTAAATGTTCACTGTACAATTCTTTAAACTTTTCTATTTTAAATATTTTCATAATAAATTGTTAGAAAAATACAATGAAACAGATGTAACTAAAAGGTACTACAACTTATTTATAAGAAATTTAATTGCTTATGAATTAACCAATATTTATAAGTCAGCTATATGCTGGGCAGTCTCATAAACATCATAGATACAGTGATCAACAGCACAAGCATGGCCCTTGCCTTCATAGAACTTAACAATTCTTGTTTATCAGATTTGTATTTCCCCCCACATTTCCTATCTTTCATCCCTTGTACAATTAAGGATTTGCCCGTTTAACTAGAACAGATAAACTATGAAGTATCTTACTTCACAATTGTTATTTAAAAATATCTCTAGATGTAGCTTCTCCATGTCTCTTGAGCTTTTAGGATTCCTGCTTTCAGAAGCTTTTTATTGAGTTTTTGCTGATAATTTTCCCAAAAGAAATCTTTTTTTCTCCTAAAGAGTAGAATTCTTGGCAATGTAGGCAGAAACACTCTTGTGTATGTAATGAACAATGGCTCATGAGTGTAAACACTGGGCTTTAGTTTATTAGGTTGTCTAGTTAACTTCTACTCATTCAGTTAGGATGACCCAAAACTGTCTGAAATCACTGACAGAGTCACTATTACATTGACAGATTCAGACAGAATCACAATTACATTTTTAAAAGACATGTCTTTAGAGAGAGGAATATTTGTATGCTTATAAGATGGAAATGTCACTGTTAAGCTATATTCATGTTTGCATATACACTTATCAAATTTGACCAAGTTGGCCAGACATTACTAAATAAATGGTTTAAGTGATTTTATTTTTCTATCAGATTTGTTTCATTTTCTTTATTTTTTTATTTGACTAAATATTTTCATAGCTCTGTAGTCTTTGGGACTATGACAAGATAGGTCTGAACCAGTTTTAAAAGTTCACTAATTAGGTTCCCGTTTCTAGTCCCAATGTCAAAACCTTCCTGTTCTTGGCTTAATGTCCTGCTCTGAAGAGAAGACCTCCAAAAGATTTACTATCCATTCTATCCACCCTGAAATCCCTGGCAGAAGGTCCTAAATAGACCAAAACACAACCTCATGCTCAGAGGAGTTAGGATAATTACTCACACTTTTGAGTTCTAGAAAGAGAATACAGAGACAACCAGTTAGTTTTACTTCTGAGTGTACAGAGTTGGCTACATGCTTTCAGACACTGATAGGGATATGTCTTTTCTGATCCCATTACTCAGAGCCCTCTCTTTTTTTTTGGTGATTTGGTTATGTCTGCCTTCCTTTTACCACCCAGTCCTTGTCTAGACTGGGCCTGATAACTGTCACTTCCCAGGTTCCTAACATAGCCCCCTTTTCCCATCCCATTTCTCATGCATGGCCTGGTTAAATTTGGCCTTGTCCTACATCTGTTGCCTGCCCTTTTCCGGGCCGCTGACTCTAATTCCTGACCTGTATTCAATATCTGGAAAGTCCCCAGGGAGGGGCCGCCTCTCCCCATCTCCACGTGTAGCCAGTGGGGCAGAAGCCTTGGCAGTTCTTCATGTCAGCATACTGGAGATTTAGTGCACCTCTGGGTCTTGGTACCTTTTCACTGAGATCCTTCTTTGTTGGGTCTCTGTTATCTTGGTACTACTTGCCATGTTCACAGATTATCAGCCATTTCCCCTATCATCTCAATCTCTGTGAAATCAGATTTTGTATACATTCAAAAGGATATTTATATCATGCTGAGTAGATCATTTTCATTATATAAGGTATTGGGTAGCACTGAATACTTAAAGATACTTAAACATTGTCTTCAGATCTATACTTTTTTCAAAACATTTAATAAATTCAGATAGGCTACTAATGAGGTTTTAATGTAGATTCCAATATTCTTATCTGTCACTCTTTTTTAGAATTCTTTTTTTTTTTTTTTGAGACA
>NW_003852415.1:2395259-2397934 GCF_000181295.1 Otolemur garnettii
CTTCCCATTTTATTTATTTATTTATTTTGCAGTTTTTGGCTGGGGCTGGGTTTGAACCCGCCACCTCTGGCATATGGGGCAAGCACCCTACTCTTTGAGCCACAGGTGCTGCCCACTTTTTTAGAATTAACTAGAGTTATCTTGCCCAGTCTATCATACAGAATTATGTCAGGCTTACCCTTGGAATAAAGGAAAGAATTTTATGGAGACTGTAGCAACCATACTGTTTCTCCCCTAGAATGGCTGCTGATGGAACACCAGAATTGAAGGTAGAGAGTATGAATTCAAAAGCCAAGCTGCATGCTGCTCTTTACGAGAGGAAGCTTCTGTCTCTGGAGGTGCGAAAACGTAGACGACGGAGTGGCAGATTGAGGGCAATGAGGCCAAAGTACCCAGGTACCTGCTGATGAGCTTTTACCAGATCTGTTATGTGGGTTTGTCAGACTGTTAACCAGCTGCTTATTCACTATTTAATGAGTCAGAACCTTCTTGATCACATACATTTTCTTGTATATTCCTTTTTTCCTGAAACTTAATTTCAAAAAGAGAATAAGCTTTAAGCCTTCCATTCAGATATGAAAAATATCTAAAGCACACACATTTTGGCTTTTAACTCTTATTCCAGCATCATACAAATACCTGATACTTTGGAAATATTAGCCTTAGTTTAATAGAACCCTGAGCATTGCTGTTTAGATTTTATATAATTAGGTAAGTTCAGTTCATTCTTTGCCATTGCTGATGGGCATGCTTATTTTTAGACAAAGCAGAATTTTTTTCTCTCCTGGTTTCTCCCATGTTGCAGTTCTGTTTGTAATTAACTGATAGACTAACTTCCTTTTTTTTCTTTTTTTCCCCTTTTTTGTTGAGTACCTGTATCTGGCAACACATGAGTCACTGGTGTTTCATTAGAGCATAAAAAATATATGGTCCCTGTCCTCAGAACTTTTAAGACAGTAGAAAAGGATAATGAATAAAACACAGAACAGAAAGCTATTCCCCTACTTTTACCTTCATGATGTGTGCTTTTCTAAAATCCTTTAACTGATTGTAGAAATTACTCAACCAAGGATTTTTCTTTTTTGCTTTAAGTTGTGAGAGAACTGTTGGTATGATGAGAAATATCAAATTTAATGAAGACCATTAATAGGTTCTTAGACTATATAAGGTTAGAGAGTAACATGTAGTTGCTGTTAATTTTGTGTCTTATTTGTTGTTTGTTTATAAATGGGTTTTTACTACAAAGATAAAAGGAAGGTTTTGGGAGAGAGGAAAATTTAATCCTTTTTTCAGCAACATTAGTGATTCTTCGCATTTAGTGATTACCCAACCAGCTGAAATGAATGTTAAAACTGAGACAGAGAGTGAAGAAGAGGAAGAAGTTGCATTAGACAATGAAGATGAAGAACAGGAAGCTTCCCAGGAGGAGTCTGCAGGGTCTCTTGGAGAAAATCAAACCAAATATACACCCTCCTTGACTGTTATGGTAGAAAATTCACCCAAAGAAAATTCCCTGAAAGTTCCTGAATGGAATAATAAAGGTGAACAATGCTGCAAAATTGAGGCTCAGGAGCCAGAGCCTAAATTTAACCTGATGCAGATTCTGCAAGATAATGGAAATCTTAGGTATGTACCTTTTGTAATTATACTAGTAAAGCTAATAATAGATAACTTGAACTGTGTACCAGATAACTGTTTTGATGGCTTTATTTTCATTTAATATTTACAAAAGTCTTAGGAAATCATGACTATGATTACAAATTGCTATTATTAAGGAAACTGAGCCTTAGAGAAATTAAGTAACTTATTCATGGTAGACCTATAGTGCAAACCCAGGTCTCTTTGCCCCAACAAATATTTGTTGGGTATTTGTGTGAGTCACTAAGAGCACAAAGTGACTGAGACAAGTTGCTCAATTGACTCATGGCTTAGTATGGGAGACACTTAAAGAACTGGGGCTATAACCCAGTATGAACAAAGTGCTCTTAGGACACAGAAAAAGGAGTGATTGGTTTGACTTGGCATTATGGAGAAGGCCAAATTTGAATCTGGCCTTGACTGATGAGTAGGATTTCAGGAGGTTTGGAAGGTAGCAGTTAAATGTGGGAGTGCCGGATGGAGGAAATAAAGTCCCAAGTGTGCGACAGTATAATCATTAATTCAGTCTTTCAGTAAATGTTATTGAGTACTTACACTCTGCCAGGAATTGTGCTAGGTCATGTTGTGTTACCACGAGACCAAGACAGGCTCCTGGAGCTTACAGTCTGGCGGAGAAGACTGACAGTAAACAAACAAATAAGTTCTTTTCAGGCAATGAGAGATGCTCTGAGGATAAGGCAGTGTACTGTTAGAAGGCGATTGAGCAGAGGGTTACTTAGAATGTGGTGATCAGGCAGAAGGAGGTGACCTTTGAGGTGAGTCTTGAATGATGAATCAGTCATGCGAATATTAGGGTGTAGAATACTCCCAGAAGAACAGCAAGTACAAAGTCCTAAAATTGTAGTGAGCTTGCTATATTTACAAGATATGGACTAGAGTAGTCAATTACATAGAGGAGTGTGAGAAATGAGACTAGAAAATTAAGAGTTGTTAGATTATAAAGGGTTTTAAGAGTAGCCTGGGCTTTGTTTTCTAGAATTTTTATTTTTATTTTTTAAGAGGTAGGGTCTTGGCTC
>NW_003852415.1:2399055-2405121 GCF_000181295.1 Otolemur garnettii
TTTTTTTTTTTTTGTCATTGTTTAGCAGGCCTGGGTGGGGTTCAAACCCACCAGCCCCAGTATATGTGGTCCACGCCCTCACCACTGAGCTGTGGGCACCAAGCCAGAAATAATGTGTTTCATTTGGGACTCAGTGAGGAGGGAGTCTGGGTTGAAGTCCAGCAGACAGGTGAAAATAGTTGATAGTTAAAGCCTTCGAAATAGATAGGATTGTTCAATTCTATTAGCTTCAGAAAGCAGGAGAGGAAGAGAATTTAGCTCTGGGGAATACCACTGTTCAATGGATAAATCAATAAAAAAGAACCAAGAAATAGTAATCAGAGAGATAGGCATTAAACTGGGAGGGAGCAATGTGGCAAAACTACAAGATGAGAGTTTGAAGTCTGTAGAGTGCCTCCGACAGCCCCTAAAGACAAGCAGTGTAAAGAGACTTGTGGCCTAGAGCCTGCCAAATAGATGGAAGAGCAGTTGTTAGCTGAGAAAATAAGAAAGCAAATATGCACTGACTGTCAAAGCGTTTGGCAGTGAAAGGAAGATGAGAATGCATGAGGGAGAGAAGCAGCTAAATATAGGGATTCTGGAGCCTGTTTATCAACCAAGGGGAAGGGTTTGATGAGAAGAGGATTAGAGGTACAGATACGGATATGCCAGTAGAGAAGGGTCCTAAAGGAAAGTGGAAAGAGGTCAGTGTGGGGTATCACTTACTGTAAGTCAGAAAGAAAGGACTATGAGATGAAAGCAGTGGTAGACGCTGAAGAGCAAGGAAGTTCAGGTATTTATGCTCAACAGCCTTTATTTTCTAACTTAGAGGCCAGTTCTTATACTGAAGGATGGGAGAGTGACATTCGGGTCTGGAGGGACAGAGTGAAGGTTTAGAACAGTGTTGTGGAGAATGAAAATAGTTTCATTAGTGGAGAACACACAGAATTCATTCAGAAGACCTGGGCTGTGACTGTTTTACTGCTACCAACTGGCTATGTGATCATAGGCAAGTCAAAGAGCTTCTCTAGGCCTCTTTTTCTGTCAAGCCAAGATAGGGAGTGAGATAACTATGTTTCAGAGTACTTCCTGGAGGGAAATAAAGATTCCACTGAATTGAAAACAGAGCATCTGAAAACCACTGGACTATATTCTGAGATCCTTTCTAGTAATACCAGTAACATTCTCCTTAGTTGTTGTAGAAATAAATTATTTTTTTCATAAATCTTAATGGATCTCACTTTGCATGAGTAAACTGATTAATTATAGGTTGTGCTAATATAAATTAAATGGTTTTACTACTGTGTTCCATGAAGCTTCCCATTATCCTGTGGGGTATGTCAGGAGTTAAGGAGGGGCTTGGGGAAAGGTCTATGGTAAGGGTTTAAGACTCTTAAGGACAGCCTCCTTGTTATATATTTTATATACTGAAGATCTACATAACCCTTTGTTTTTTAAAAATAGGTTTCTTTAGTGGAAATCATTTTGGTTGATACTTTTTCATCTTTTTTTGATTGTTTGTCACGGCTGATTAGCTGACCAATATGTCTAGGACTTTAGAAGCAATCTCAGAATTAACACCCCAGGAATCTCATTAATAAGGTTTCTAGAAGTGGAAAACTGAGTACTTGTTCATTTGATTTGCAACAATGATTTGTGATAAAACAACAATTAAAGTCTCAAGCTAGGATTAATAATTCCCTGATCCATAAGACCTTCATATTTTAGTATAAAGGGATCGAACAATGAAATTGAATATGTAGCAACATTTGGAGATATCTGAAATATGCTATTTCTTGTTCATTTTATTACAAATGAATTCATTGAACAAAGTGGAGGATCTTTTTAATTTATTTTGACTTAAAAATAATCTGTTGTAGAGGTGACGCTTATGGGAATGGTTGAGGGGGTAGCAGCATATGCCTTATAGGTAAACAAGAATATACTTACTGTCTTTGTTGAGAAATATTTGGAATTGCAGATTTATTGTTTCAAAGTCATACTGTACTCCTATAAATGATCCCTATTAGTAAGAAAGATCTAGCCTTATTTATAGTTAATGTTCTGAAGCGCTTATGCATTAAGTTCTCAAAAGCAAATCTACTCCTCAACCTGACTTCCCTCCCCTTCAGTTCTCCAACACACAAGGGGAAGCTAGACTGGGCCCTTAGGATTCCAGTTTACTCTGGACAAGTTCTTCATCTTAACCTTGGGGGAATAGTGAGAAGAAAGCCTTCAGTGATTGCATGTGTGAGGATTGTAAACAAAGTTTGTGTTGGGCCCTAATCTTCACTGATGTAATTTTGGCTACAGTGTCAGAAAGCCGATCAGCTGAAGTAACCAAAAGCTCGCCTGAAAGAAAACAGATCTGCCACAATTGGCAGCTGAAGTGAAAATCGTCAGTGTCTCTGTCGTCCAGACTCTAGCTTGATCGGGATTCCTTGTTTCCAGCCTAGACCACCAGGCAGAAAACAGATGGGTTCTTCAGTGGTGTTGCTGAGGTGCCTTTCACCATATTTAAGGTTTCTTTCTCCCACTGAACATCTGAGCTTGTCCTGGCCCATCAGTTCATCTGTGCCAAATCTGTTGGACCTCACGCACTCGTTCTGGGCTCTGGCCATTACTGTCTTGCAGTTAAGAAAAGCATGACCTTAAATTTTAGCCTTAAAAGTTCCTTTGTAGAATTTATCTATTTCCTGCTTTGGATGTTTTTATACACTAGAAATATTAGTTACCATAGCAAAATCCATACTTTTCCACTAACCGATACGTATGTTCTTGAGGACTTCTGATGAAAAAACCTTTTCTCATTAGTACAGTGGTTCTTGTGCAGATTCAGTACTTCTCCTGTTCTTTCTCCCAAGACAGTTGTTTAAAAGTTTAGAAAGATAATGTGATGGAAAGGAAACCTGAGTTTCTCTTCTTGTTTTTCTTCCCCCATGTTAAGAAGAGAAAATAAATAGGATTTTCCATCTCTGATTCTTTTAATAGGAAAAACAATTTTAAACCTCAGGTACTGTTTAGAAGGAATTTTTATTTAGGACTATAACATGGGCTTCCTACTTCTTAGCCATTCTAATAGAAGTATCCTCAAAGGCCACGTTGAGAGAGGCAAGTACACATTTGATAGGCTTACAATTCTCTCTCTTAACGGTGTATTGTTTTGGATTTCTATAGCAAAGTGCAGGCCCGAATAGCATTCTCTGCCTATCTCCAGCATGTTCAGATTCGCCTGATGAAAGACAGTGGAGGTCAGACGTTCAGTGCCAGCTGGGCTGCCAAAGAGGATGAACAGATGGTGAGGCTCTTCTTATTGGAACATTTTTACTTTCCCTTTTCCTTTTCTTCCCTACCTCCCCCCTTTTTTTTCCTATTAGAATAAAAAGCAATATATTCTTCTGGTGAAAGGATTATTATAAAGTTTCTAGATTTCTCTTATTCTAATGTGAAGCAAATCTGGAGCCATGTTCATTGAACCATGTAGTGAAGACATCAATTTATTTCACTTTGAAATGGAAATTGATTTCTAATTGATGTTAAGCCCTGTGCAAAGCTCTCAAAAAGAATAACAATTTACATTTCTTTCTCAAGCAATCTCACATTTTATTAAGTCTTTGAGGTAGGCATTAGCTTACCTATTTTACAGATAAGGAAACAAAAACCTGAAGAAGCCAAGTCTGTTATTCTACAGCTTGTATGTGGTGAGGCTGGAACTTGAACTTAGATGTTATGATTGTACGTTACTCACTATTCTATTGTTCTCATGTTTCATAAGGCATTTATTTTCTGTCCTGAGGAGTCAAGTTAGCTCTTTGAAAGTCAACACCTTGTCATAACACACTGTCCTCTAACTTGACATATTTTCTTTACTAGTTGTAACTTTATAGGATTCTTAGATTACTGGAATCAAATGTGTGATAATTTTTGCTGGGTATCAGTTATTTAAGCAAGCCTGGGATTTAATCATCTAGGAAGGGTTTTGACACAGAGCTTCTAGCTTCAAGTAAGGTCAGAGCTTATAGAAGAAGCCACAGCCTTTCCATAACCTTTTTAACAACAGGGATCGGTCACCAAAAAAAGAGAGACCTTTAAATCTGAGGCAGCTTCATCCTTTATTCTAGCCAGTGGTGACCTTATTATAATTAGTAGTCTTCCACATACAAAAGATAGGTCTTTATGCCAGGCATATTATAAGAACATGTTGGTTATCCCAGAAAACAATTTGTAAATTTAAAGTAATCAATATAACTCAGAGATAAAACCTTGTGTGTTATGAATAATCCTTCAACCATCAGTGGAAAATGTTAGTTCTGCTCTTTCCAAGTGGAAAATTGAAACTGCATTTTTAAGAGTCAGTTTGTCTGCTCCACTGTGAAAAAATAATGTTTTAATATTATAGCTTAACCCACCCTATGGTAAAGGCAGATGAGTAGAACTATGAAATCTAACTCTCTGGTTATGAGGCTGTTCCATTTATGCTGAAGTAAATTGGCACCAAAGGACAATGAGCCAATATCAAATTCAAGAGGAAAAAAATAGTTGAGAAAAGAATAACCACCGCAAATGCTGGCTTGGAATTCACATGGTATTTCTGTGGGGCTTTCTTCAAGAATATTTAGGATCATCACTGTAAAACTTAATACCAGTTCTGTGAATTCCTTCTTGAAACTGTATCTAACAGACCCTGACCCATTCCTAATGATTGTAGCAGTGGTCTTGCTTTTGAGCAAGGTAGATATAGAGTTGCCCTCTCTGGTCTGGGTTAGTGTTTCTTTATCTTATCGCTCACAAAAGGCACATCAACAAAATCTATCACCAGTTTTTATTGTGCTTATAGGGATAAAACATCTTTAAGGCTCTTGGCCTTACAAAATCTCTCTTTGAAGCCTTTATAATGTTATCAGTCATCTGATTGATATCTGTCCAGATATCAAAATCCTTTGGCCCCATCTTAAGGGAGACATATTCTTTCTTTCTCTTAATGACTTTCCATTGTACCCTCCTTGCCAACCCTCACCTCTGAAAGCTCCCTTATCCTTAGGGAAGGGAAAAAAAGGCATTACCTTTCAAGCTACTATGACAGTTCTTTCCTTTTCTTTATCACTAACCTTTTTTAATGAGTAGTTTCTATTCTTTACCTACATTCTTCTTTACCCATACATTTTCCTAATACCTTCCTTTTACTCTCTTTATTGAAAATGTTCTGTTGGAATTACCCTCAATGCCACATCCAGGGCCTTGTCTGAGTAGTGGTCTTTCCAGTTCCAGCCTCTTGGAAGCATTTGACTTGGAACCCTTTCCTCCCTTAGCCTCTGTGACACTATTTAATACTAGATTTCTTCCTTCATTTTGGATGTTTCTACCTTTTTTTTTTTTTTTTCCTGAATCTTCATTCTCTTTCATAAATATGAATATTTCTGTCCTCTTTTTCTGCCTTCTCACCTTTGATGATTTTATCTGTTTCCATGATTTTAGTTTCTGCAACCTGTCATTGAATGCTATCTTCCCTAAATAGTTCCCTCTGATTATCCTATTAGAAATGATACCTACTCTTTGAATTATTATTGCACTATTATTATAATACGACTACTGCTTTATTACATAATAATTTGCATACATATTTGATTTTTATTTTCTAATTGCCACCTTATTGAGGGAGAAGAGTAAGTTTCTTTTGTTTTAACTTTGTATATCCTTCATATACCTACCATGTTTGCTCTGGGTTTTGTTTGGTGAAATGTGTAATATATCTCTTCTCACATCTCTGTTATATAATCCCTTCATAGCTTGTCTTCTGTTGCTTAGCATAATCCGTTCCTTTTTTCCTCCCATAACTCTTAATTTTTAGGAGCTGGTGGTTCGTTTCCTAAAGCGAGCATCAAGTAACCTCCAACATTCCCTCAGGATGGTATTACCCAGTCGACGATTGGCACTTCTAGAACGCAGAAGAATCCTAGCCCATCAACTGGGTGACTTTATCATTGTATACAACAAGGTAATTGATTTCTCTGTTAACCTTTTGCTTTGAATTGTCACACAACTGTCAGAAACAGGTTAGAAGCCTGTGTCAAACTGGGTGGAGACGTT
>NW_003852415.1:2406093-2441724 GCF_000181295.1 Otolemur garnettii
ATTGTTGTTTGGTGGGCCTGGGCTGAATTCGAACCCACCACTTTAGGTGTATGTGTCTGGTGCCTTAGCCACTTGAGCCACAGGTGCTGAGCCGAAACATGCTATTAATTAGACTATTTTACAAAGCATTCTATAACCAAAGGTCTCAAGATGCATAAAAATATAAAAATATTTTAATATAATAAAAAAAAAATTTTTTTTTTTTTTGAGACAGAGCCTCCAAGCTGTCACCCTGGGTAGAGTGCCATGGCATCACAACTCACAGTAACCTCCAACTCCTGAGCTCAAGCGAGTCTCCTGCCTCAGCCTCCCAAGTAGCTGGGACCACAGGCATCCTCCACAACGCCCGGCTATTTTTTAATTGCAGCTGTCATTGTTGTTTGGCGGGCCCAGGCTGGATTCGAACCTGCCACCTTAGGTGTATGTGGCTGGTGCCTTAGCCACTTGAGCCACAGGCGCTGAGCCAATAAAAAATATTTTTAAAAAAATTAAAAATATTTTAATATAATAAAAATATTTTATTCCATAAAAATATGGAATATGGGCTCAGCGATACCTGGCTATTTTTTGTTGCAGCTGTCATTGTTGTTTTGGCAGGCCTGGGCTGGATTCGAACCCACCACTTTAGGTGTATGTGGCTGGCACCTTAGCCACTTGAGCCACAGGCACCGAGCCACCAAACCCGTATTTATAAGTTTATTTGTAAAATTCTTGTTAAGAATTTTGATATATCTTAAGTGTCTTATATAATTTGTAAGTTGGTATAAGGAAGAGTATCTTCCAAGAACTATTTTTCCTCTCCTAATTGCAACAAAAAACCATGTCTGTGTTGTCATACTGTTAAAGCTGCAAGTGTGATCCTGGATATTGCCAAGCTGCTATAAGAAGCTCTTTAATCAACAGGCTAAGTAGGAAGTAAAAACATGATAAAAATTTATATTTGTTTTACAACTTTTATTTGGGAATTTGAAAAAATTTCATGAAGTAATGGCCAAAAGTAAAACATCAAATTTATAGGTGACAAAACAAGAAGGAATTAAATGATTTTACTATAAGGACAAATTAACCCAAGGGTAAGGAAACTAAAATGAAGTGCCATTTATCAGGAGTCAATTTTATCTTGTTGTTTTTGTGTGGGGCTTGGGCACTGGATAGGAAACAGAACAAATGGCTGAAAAGAAATCGAAGAAGAAACATGAGGAAGAAGAGGAAGATGGGGTGAATGCAGAGAACTTCCAGGAGTTCATCAGACAAGCAAGGTAGAAGATGTTCTGATTAATGAAAACCGTCTTATTCTCTCTTTTATACTGCCCATTAAATATCCAGCATGCTCTTGTTTCTGACATGTGAATATGAATGAAGTTACTTTCAAAGTTAGGCACAGTGGCAAGTACCCATAAATTAGCTACTTGCGGATCCTAGAGGCAGGAGGATGGCTTGAGGCCAGGAGTTTGAGGCCAGCCTTGGCAATAGAATGAGACCCTATTTCTAATGAAAAAAAAAAAAAGGAAAGAAAGAACAACGACAACAAAAAAATCACTCTCAAAAGGAGAAAAAGTTTCATAGGCTTGGCCACTTCATATCTCAGCCAATTATGTTGCTGTTGTCATGGCTTCAGTTATCAAAACACTGCTGCTGGGTATTCGGGCTGGAGTACTAAACAGCTTTCAAAGTACACACTACTCATAACGCTGAGAGAGCCCTTTGGAAATTTGAAGTTAGAGGCTGCTAGTGTTTACTGGGTCTGAATTTATCCCTGATCTACTGATGTAGTGGAGATGACAAAATTTTGCCTACACTGAGTGGGTTGAGAAATTGGCAGTTTCTCAACACTGTGAGGATTATGCCTAATTTATATAAAATAGAGCAAGTTTTTCATGCTTAGGGTTAGCCTTTGGGAATAGAAAATCTGAGTATTCAGTTCTCTTTCTAGATATAAGTCAGCTGGGCCATTTTCCTCATTTATGTTAGATTTCCAGAGGAGGAGACAACAAAGGCACTTAATGATCTCATAGAACTCACACTGTGGAGACTTTTCTAAGTGGGGAATTGTACAAAATAAGTAAAATAAGAAAGGCTAAAGCATCCTGTTACTTAGGTTTCAACCATCAAAGTCACAGTAAGGGGAAAATCAATAGAAAATTAATAGTGTTGATTTATGAAGTTAAATCAGGTTGGGATTTATCTGTCATCAGCACAGTATGATCTTTATTTAATACCTTGTACAGACATCACTATAGTTTCAGTATCATGAGCTTAAACACTCAGCAAACCAATACATCATTTTGTAGGAGTCCATAATTATATGATAGATATTATTTTGTTGATATTCTTGGGTCTCGAGTAATGTGATCAATAAAGCAGGTTACAGATACAAAGCAAGAAGCAGTTTCTTACATCAAGGTTATAAAAATAGAAAAGGACTAGTTTAAGTTTAGAAAATAGCTCTACTTTAAAGATAAGAGATTAATTTCTGATTTCTTCTTTGGATCTTCAGAATTCCTAAAAATACTTTAAAAAAGAAGACCCATCCTTTTTTGTTTGTTTATTTGCTTTTGTTTTTGTTTTTGAGACAGTCTCATTCTGATACCTAGTGTGGACTGCCGTGGTGTCATAGCTCACAACAACCTCAAACTCCTGGGCTCAAATGATCCTCTTGCCTCAGCCCTCCAAGTAGCTGGGACTACAAATGCCCAGCTATTTTTAGATACAGGGTCTCACTCTTGCTCAGGCTGATCTCGAACTCCTGATAAGAGTTTGGGCAATCCACCCGCTTCAGCCTCCCAGAGTGCTAGGATTACAGGTGTGAGCTGCCATGCCCAGCCCAAACCCATTCTTTTAAAAAGTGATGTGTATTTCCCCAGCAGGTCTAACTGGTTGCTAAAAGTGAATGATGGCTTGGCACCTGTGGCTCAAGTGGCTAAGGCTCCAGCCACATACACCTAAGGTGGCAGGTTCGAATCCAGCCCAGGCCCGCCAAACAATAATGACGGCTGCAAAATAAATAAATAAATTAAATAAAATAAAAGTGAATGACACATGCTGTTAACTAATTATGTAGATTTTGAGATAAAATATATTGGAACATATTACTTCTGATTGTGGATTAAGTGTCAACTGTTGGAATGTGTGTGGTAGCATCAGTTTGGAGTGAGTACCTGGATGGTTTGTCAGAGCTGGTAAATTCAAATACCTGCAGGAGTCAGCCAGGGAAACATAAATTATAAAATGGGCAGAGGATAAAGCGGCTTGTATTTTGACCAACCATAACCTTTGGCATTTAATATTCTGTGAAGGGCCAAATAAAACACACTGACAGGCAGAGGCAGCTGCCCGTTTGCAATGTCAGCTGTGGATCTTTGATAGTTACTTGTGGTACTTTTCGTGTGACACTCAGCTATTTTGGAGACATTGGTGCATACGCTGAGATTCATCCCAGTAGTTTCTAAGTTCTCATTAAAATGTGTTCTGAAGATGGGATAGGTTCTTGGTAATGACACGGGCATGCCTCACTTCTGGCTGCTTACCTGGAACATAGCCAAGCTTCAGGAGAAAGAAAAGAAAAAGACTGTGAGAGGCTGCTACAGATGTTACAAAATCTATGCTTGGTATGTTAACCAGAACACTTCCTTAGGCCTTCACCCGCTTCCTTATACTTCATATTGTGTGAGTGTTCATAAACAGGATATAATTTCAACCTTTAGGAGTGACCTTGCATTGTGAGGGGTCTACACAGTGAGGTATCCCAACCTGTGGCCTGCAGGGCCTCATGTAGGTTTTGTGAGGACCTCTTCTGCATTTTGATGGTGTCAGATATCACGAAAAGTATGCACAGACCTTTTTTTTTTCCTTTTTTTTTACTAATTAGCTTTTGTTAGTGTTTGTATATTTAATGTGTGACCTAAGACCACTCTTACTTTTCCAATGTCTAATAGACAAAAAAGAAAAGGTCGGATACCCCTGGATGGTAAAAGAACTCATTTGGGCATAACACACTAGTTATGCTGGTGTGTTTCCTTATTTCTGCGGGAGGCAGTTAAAATGACAAATGACTCCTTTAATAAAAATACTTCCATTGTCTAGAAGTCGGGTGGGTAAGCTGTAAAGGGACAGAAGTATGTATTTCAGGCTCTTTGGGTTATGTACATATGGTCATTTTTGCATAATCTTCTTTAAAAATATAAAAAAAATTCTTAGCTGGAGCTATACAAAAACAGCTTGCGGGTCAGATTTGGCCCTCAGTCTTGAGTTTGTTGACTTCTGATAGGGCTGTCCTGCGGGTGACTACTGAGCCCTTGAAATGTGGCTAGTATTAAGGAAAAGAATCTTTAGTTTTATGTAATTTGAATGTATTTTTTTGTTTGTTTGGGGTTTTTGTGTTCTTTTTAGCAACTCCACTGTGCTCTCTAATTTTATTTTAAGTAGCCATATGTGACTAATAGATTCCATATTAGACAGTGCTCCTCTAGAAAATTCACTGTGTGACAAATAAAGCCTTATCATGGTTTAAATTTTTTAGGTTGCTTGTATTTATATTTCCTTTTACCCATCTATTAATAGGGAATTTTCAGCTTGTGCTTTTCATTTTCTGCTTTTCCAGCTAATTCTGTTTCCATAATAAAATCTGGTGGAAAGATTTTTCAGGATAGCTTCCTGCCTGACTGTACTTTTTCTCCTCATTTCAGTGAGGCTGAACTGGAGGAGGTTTTGACTTTTTACACCCAAAAAAACAAGTCTGCCAGTGTCTTCCTGGGTACTCACTCTAAAAGTTCTAAGAACAGCAACAGTTATTCTGATAGTGGAGCAAAAGGTGGTAAGTATGCTGGTTAATAAATGAAAAATAGAGCAAGTGAACAAATTAGAAATGCAAAGGGGAGTCAGGAATGATGTGTCAGCTAAGCACTAATAGTGTCCAAGGTGGTGAATCTTTGTAGCGTAGGATGAAAGTGGAAGTTTGGGGACAATGGTTTTCGTCCTAAAAGCAGAAGAGGATTATGGTCTTTTTTGTTTTTCCTATGGTCATTTACAACAGCAAGCTTTTCAAGAAAAGGTGGTAATAGTTAACATTTAATGAATACTTATCATACTATCTGTTGGACATGATCATGTTTTTTACTACCAAAAATCATGTGGAATAAGCACTACAATAAAACTTCCTTACAGAAAAGACAAGACCTAAAGGAGACTGAGTAATTTGCTCAAGATTACTGTTCACCATGCAGGGACATGACTTTGATCCATAGTCTGCCTGATTCCAAGCTTGTGTTCTTAATCTCTGCTTTCCTGCCTCTCCTACTGATTATTTCTCACTCTTGTCAAGTTTGTGCTTTTTCTAGCTCAATATTTTTGACATTTTGAGTAGAATTCTTTGTTGTGTGGGGCTGTTCCATAGCTGATGTGATGCCTCATATCCTTGATTCTACATGCTCTTTGCTTTCTTCAGTCATTGTGATAACCCAGAATGCTTCCACATGCTGCAGAACTCCATGTACAGGGATTTTAGAATTGAATATGGACTGGGCTGTCTAACCCGCATCATCATGTTAAAAAAATAATAGTAACATTATAAATAAAGCTCTGTGCTTTAACCACAGGGTCATTTAAAACCTAGATAAGAGTAGAAGGCATGGGTAATCAACATACTGATTTTGTCGGTGTGTACTAGACTCATAGATGGAGACTTCTTCCCTGCTCTTAAGGCTACCATAATCTGTTGTGGAAATTTGTTTTTTTGTGTGTTTTTGTTAAAATAGAGTCTCACTCTGTTGCCCTGGTTAGAGTGCAGTAGCTCACTGCAACGTCAAACTGCTGGGTTCAGGCCTTTTGGGCAGTTGGAACTATAGGCATATACTACTATGCCTGGCTAATTTTTCTATTTTTTATATAGACAGGGTCTTGCGCTTGCTCGGGCTGGTCTCAAACTCCTGAGCTCCAATAGTCCTCCCACTTAGGCCTTCCAGTGTGCTAGGATTAAAGGTGTGAGCCACCATGCCTGGACAGAAATTGTCCAGAATTTCTGGACAGAAATTGTTCATTTAAAATGTAGAATGAATTTTTCCAAAGAAAGAGTATTAATGTTTTAAAAATGGATTTAGTTCATAGGCCAACTCAGAAAAGCCCATTTAACACACTGTGTCATTAAAATATTGTATTACTAGAAGTCCTCTTGAATCCAGACCTCTTCTTTGAGTTTCCTAATTTCATTCATCCTTCTACACATTTTTTACTAAGCCCCTATTATGTGTTAGGCACTTTGATAGCTGCTAGGAATACAATGACCAGGACTGTCATAGTCTTTAGCATTACAAAGTTTGTTGTCTAATAGATGAAGTTGGGTGAGTAAATACAAGAAGGTTGGTGGAAGCTCTGAATAGCCTCTGTAATTATAAGTGTTGGGCAAGGGAGGCTGAGGAATTCTTGTAATAATATTAGGGTGGAGAAGTGTTCTAACGTGGGGCGGTAAATAAGGGCATTCATAGATGGGTAGATGGGTTTCATATGGTAATATCTCCCCTGGCAATAATGGGGAAGCCCTAACAGCATGTAGTGGCCACACCTTTGTACACGTGGGTCATTTGAAATTCTAGGGGTCATGTGTTAAGGACTACCTTTGCCTAAAAAGAGTTTTCTCAGTGACGGAAACAACATTAGGACAGTTCATAGTATAGTGTCTGACTCATTTCAAACATGAAAAACAAGTGTGTGATAGCAGTGCCACTGCTGGTGGTAATCGAGAAGAAAGAATTCATGTGTCCTTATTCTTTCACTCTAAAAGATGATCTGGAAGTTAAAGTTTTTGTATGAACCTAGTTCTTAACAAAGATTTTAGACTATTTCCCTACATGATTAGCTCCGGTTATTCTGTTTCAAAATTCTGTAGAAGAGAAAAATTAATTTATTAGAATTTTTTTTTTATTGAATGTATTGGTAACTCTATCTCAAGTAAAATAGGCATTTAGGATACAAAGCCATTGTAGTTATCCAGATGTACTGACATACAGTGGGGCTGCTCTTTTATCTCATGGTAGCTGCCCTGCTCCCTACATATTACTTCTTGGCTCCAGGGGGTACCCCCAATCAACTTGATCTCTCAGACCACAGGCCTCCATCCACCAGTTTGAATTCCTGGCAGAAGCATTTAATTGACCTTAGTTTTGTTTCTAGGCATGTCTAGCTTGTGAGTAGTCCACAGGTGGCCACCCTTGGGTTAGGTACCTTTCCCTGGTTCTATTAGCTGGAGTTGGGGTAAGAAATAGTTGGGAATCATTTGTGTGGTTGACTCACTCAATGGGGTTATGGGTGTGGTCACCCTTAGGAAACTCTGGTAAGACATGCAGTGTTCCCCAGCATTGATTAGTTGTTGTCTTATATTTTTGCAAATAAAATTGTGTATAGAACTACGGCTTTGTGTTTGATCCATAAGAGGCCTAAGTGCAGTATTTCTTATTTTAGATCACCCTGAGACAATGGAAGAAGTGAAAGTAAAGCCACCCAAACAGCAACTGGCATCAGAAATTCATTGTGATAAATTATCTCGTGAGTGATTTCAAACCTACATAGATTTCTTGCTCTGTGATAAATGTATTTAAAAAAAAAAGTTATCAGATGTTAAATATTTCAAAAGCATGGGACATTACCCCAAAGTTTTTGTCCTTTGTTCTTCCTTTTCCTTTAGAATTTCCTCTTATCTATTAATAACCTATTTTCCTCCCAAAGAATTTTTCATTTTCTTAAGTTTAGAAATTCTGAACACTTTCTTTTTTCCTAGAAGGATGAAAAGAAGAGGGAAAGGAATTAGCTGTTGCTAGCAGAAGCTTTGTCCTGATGCTCTAACATGTGTAAAACATGTCTGCTCTGTTTTGTGGAGGTAGCTTGTAGAAAGGACTACAAGTAAATTCCTATTTCTGTTGCCAGGTCATCTCTGGTAGGCAAGATTCATTAAGTTCATGATGAATACTCATTAAAGTCTGTATTTTTCATGATTTCTGTTTCATGCTAAGATTATTTTGATGTTTTAAAAAATGTTTATGTTTTATAGAGATTATATGTCCATTTTTCCTAAAATGATCTGTTTGTTTTGTTTTGTTTTTGTTTTTGTTTTAATAGGATTTACCACTTCAGCTGAAAAAGAGGCTAAATTAGTATATACCAATTCTTCCTCTACTTCTTTCTCTGGTCCTGCTGCTACTCTTCTGCAGAAAATTCCCAACACCCATTTGTCATCTATTATTTCAACCTCTGGCCTCACACCAGGGCCTGGCCACCATTCTTCTTTGTCTCAAATTCCTCCAGCTATCCCCAGCATGCCTCACCAGCCAGCAATCTTACTGAACACAAGCTCTGACAGTGCTTCTCCCTCCATACATCCTGGGATACAGAACATACCAAGCCCCGTTGGCCTGCCACGCTGTCGATCAGGCAGTTACACCATTGGGCCCTTTTCCTCTTTCCAAAGTGCTGCACACATCTATAGCCAGAAACTGTCTCGTCCCTCTTCAGCAAAGGCAGGTGAGTGAGAAAACAAAAGGCAGCCCGTGATGACAGCTCCTCTCCACCCCCAATGAAAAAAGAATGTCATCTCTTCCCTTTGCCTTTTCTTTTGAAAAGTAAAGGGACACATGCTGCATTGTTCTGATGGGACTAAGGAAGACTCTTTCATTTCATCCAAGAGCATTCGTTAATTGATGTAGAATGAAACAGGACTTCTTTGAGTTACTGGAGATAAAGAGATGAGTAAGACAAGGCTTCTATTTACTAGGAGCCTATAGTCTAATCATGAGATTTTCCATTACAGATAACCATACACCTATGAGTATGCTATATGCATACTTTCTGATTCAAATAGTTATTCCTGACATCAGACAAATTAGTATTTTTTATTTTCAATGTATTTAAAGTCAAGAATGACCTGGATGAAATAACCAAAGAATTCTTAAAATAGGGTATATAATTTCAATAAACTGGACCCATATTACTGGTCAAGTTTCTCCCCTTTTTTTGAGACAGAGTCTCAAGCTATCACCCTGGGTAGAGTGCCGTGTCATCATAGCTCACAGCAACCTCTAATTCAAGTGATCCTCTTGCCTCAGATTTTCTATTTTTAGTAGAGATGGGGTCTCACTCTTGCTCAGGCTACTCTGGAACTTGTGAGCTCAAGCACTCCACCTGCCTTGGCCTTCCAGAGTGCTGGAATTACAGGCAGGAGCCACTGCACCTGCCCTTCTCCCATTTTTTAATGACAGCTTTATTGAGATATAATTCATGTTCCATAAAATTCACCCTTTAAAGTGTACAATTCAGTGGTTTTTAGTATATTCACAGAGTTGTGCAATTAGTACCACTGACTTTAGAACATTTTCATTATCTCCAAAAGAAATCCTATACCTATTAACAGTCACAGTCACTGTCTGTTTCTTCCTCCCTCAGCCCCTGGCAGCCACTGATCTACTTTCTGTTTCTATAGATTGGTCTACTTTGGACATTGCATATCGTTAGACTCATACCATTGGTAGCCTTTCATGAATGGCTTCTTTCACTAAGCATAATGTTTTCAAGGTTCATCTATGTTGTAGGACGTTGTACTTCCTTTATTATATGGGTATATGGCACATTTTGTTTATTTGTTTGTCAGTTGATGGACATTTAGTTTGTTTCCACTTTTTGGTCACTGTGAGTAATTCTTTTATGAACATTTGTATATAAGTTTTTGTGTGGACATAGGTTTTCATCTCTCTTGCCTGTATAGCTATAGTAGAATTGCTGAGTCATATAATAACTTTGTATTTCTTCCTTTTGAGGAATTCCCAAACTGTTTTCCACAGTGGCTGTGCCATTTTACTACTAGTACTATATGAATCCAATTCTCCACATTCTCACCAATACTTACTGTCTGTCTTTTTTATGTTACCCATCCCAATGGGCATGAAATAGTGTCTTATTTTTGTAGTTAAGATTTGCATGTCCCTAGTATCTAATGATAGTGAACATCTTTTCAGATGCTTAATGGCTGTTTGTACATGAAATCTTCCTTGGAGGAATGGCTATTCAAATTCTTTACCCATTTTTAAATTGGTATATTTGCCTTTTTATTACTGAGTATAAGTTTTCTTTAATATACTCTGGATGTGATCCCCTTGTCAGATAAATGTTAGAAATATTTCCTCCCAATCTGTTGATTGTCTTTAATTTTCTTGAAGCACAACTGTTTTAAATTGATGAGTCCAATTTTTCTATTTTTTTTTCTTTTGTCACCTGTGCCTTTGGTGTCATAAAGATTTCCTCTTATGTATTTTCTAAGAGTTTTATGGTTTAATCTTTTATATTATGTCTTTTGTCCATTTTGAGTTAGTTTTTGTGTATTGTATGTCATATTAATCTAACTTCTTCTCTTGCTTGTGGTAGTCAGTTGTCCCAGCACCATTTGTTGAACAGAGTATTGTTTCCCCATTGCATTGTCTTGGCATTCTTGTCAAAAATCAATTATCAATGTAAAGGTTTATTTCTGGGATTTTAATTTTATTCCATTGATCTGTATGTCTGTCGTTAAGCCAGCATCACATTACCTTTATTATTGTAGCATCATAGTAAGTTTTGAAATGACCAACCGAGGATGATTTTTCCAGATTCGTTTTTCTTTTTCAAGATTGTTTAGGCTGTTCTGGGTTCTTTGCTGTCCTGGGGTTCATTTCCATATGAATTTTTGGATCAACTTGTCAATTTCTACAAAAAAGGCAAAGGAAATTTTGATAGAGATTATTATCTGTAGATTAATTTGAGGAGTATCTCTTTTTAAGCGCCTTAGTAAAAAACATTAAGATGAGTTACAGCTAAGCCATGTTTTGTAAGTATCCAGTTTATGTTTCTTAAACCTGGTTTTATTTGGAGTGGATATTGTAATATGTCACTTGAATCAAGAGACTAAGTTGTGTAATAAGTCATAGATATGAATATATGTATATGTCTGTGCTAATACTTAGGAGTGGTCGTTGTTCTTGTGAGTGAATTTTCTAAAATCAATAATAATCTGGTTTGAACTTTTTTTCTACATGTAAGAAATTCAGTAAGATCAGGATCTCTAGCCTGTTATTGTTGAAAGTTTAAAAAAAAACCTTCCCTTTTCATTTTTCCCAAGAGAGGGATAGAGAATGTGAGAAGCTGGTCAGTTCAGAAATATTTTCTGATGTCTGTTATAATTTCTTACTTGACATGGATTGTCTATAAGTATTTTATTTAATTTTCAGGTAGTGGAGATTTTCTTTTTTGTTGTCTTGTTTTGTTTTTGAGATAGAGTATTACTTTGTTGCCCTTGGTAAAGTGCCCTGGCTTCATAGCTCACAGCAACCTCAAACTCTTGGGCTCAAATGATCCTCTTGCATCAGCTTCCTAAGTAGCTGGGACTATAGGCACCTACTACAATGCCCAGCTAGTTTTAGAGAAGGGGATTTCACTCTTGCTCAGGCTGGTCTCGAACTCCTGAGCTCAGGCAAGTCTACCCACCTCGGCCTCCCAGAGTCCTAGAATTATAGACATGACCACCGCACCTGACATTCTCTATTTCTTGTAACTGGCTTTTAACTTATCTTAACTGTGGTAAAAGAACGTATTCTAAGTGGTTTAAACAGTAGTAGATAAAAATATAAAGACAAAATAATGTACTAGGTAACAATAGCCTACAGATGATTAGAGTTAAACTTTTCTGTGGTAGATGAATAGTTTTAAAATGAGATTAAGGTATTTTATAGCTATAGACTTTTTAAGGTCACATTATCCAATTTCAAAGGTCATTACTAAAAGAATAAAAGTATGTAAATTCTAAACCTGTGGGGAGAATAAAAATGATTTAAGGGGGGGAAACACATATAAATATAGGAGTATATAAGAAAAAGAATAGAAAAAGCAAGAAAAATAGAAATTTAAAACATGGTAAATGGAGTCCAAATATATGAAGACTCAAACACAAATGGATTGAACTTAACTTATGAGAAGATTATCAGATTGAAGTTTTAAAAAATTCAACTATATGTTGTTTACTAGAAAGCACAGCTAAGGTTAAGGAAACAGAATAGTTGAAAGTAAAAGAATAAAGAAAGAATTACCAGGTAAGTACCAACCAGAAGAAAGATGGTGTCAATACATTAAAAATGCAACAATGAACTTTAAGATATAAAACTTTCTTATAGATAAAGAGTAACTGCATAATTACAAAAGGTTCAGTTCAGTCAAAAGGTAAAACAATTCTAAAAGTGTCTGCACCTAGTAAAAAAGCCTCCAAAGATGTAACACAAAAATTAAAATAGCTGTATGAAGAATCTATAAGTCTGCTGTCTTAGTGGGAGATTTCCACATGCTTCTATTATTTGTTAATACACTAAACTGATTATTTTTTCATTAGAAAAGGTAAAGAGGATTTGAGCAAGTTGGTAAGTTTATCTACAGATCATGTTATAGGACTTTTCACCCAACAATTAGAGAAAATACATTTTCAAGCATACATGATATATTTATAAAACTAAGACATGGTCTTATTTCTTAAAGAACAAATTTCAAAGACTTGATTTCACACAGCTATATTCTTTGTTTACACTGCAGTTAAGTTGAAAGTCAGTATCAAAAAGATACATGACAAATCCCTGTATATTTCAGAATTTCAGCATGAAAGAAAAAATACTAATGTAAATAAATTTAAAAGTATTGGAACTGAATGATAATGGAAAAACTGCATGTCCAAACATGTGGAGAACAATGAAAGACAGTACTTAAAGGGAAATTTACTGCTTTAAATACTTAGATTTGAAAAGAATACAGGCTGAAAATTAATGTGCTAAATGTCTGACTTTTGATTTTACAAAAACAACACTATCATAAATCAAAATAAAGGAGAAAGAAAGATGTAATAAAGATAACCGCAGAAATCACAAAATAAAGTAAAATAGAGGAGATTAAAACCAAAAGTGGTTCTTTGAAAAGCCTCATAAAGTGTGAAACTTCAGATGAGACTGACCAAGTAAAAAAGGGAAGTCATCGATAAATAATATAAGGAATGAACATGCAGATACGGAAAATATAAATATACCGAAAATGACAAAAAGAATATGATACTGTTAATTTTATTCCAATAAACTTGAAAAAATACACAAAAAGGATAAAAATCTACAAAAGTGTAACTTATATAAAGTTGAGTCAAGAAAATGAAGAAAGTCTGAAAGTCCTATACATATTAAAATAATAGATACAGTAGTTAAACATCTTCTCTTAAAGAAAACATATGGCCCAGATACTTTTATGGGTCAGTTTTAACAGTCTTTCCAGAGATAGACAATTGCAATGTTAAAAAGAAATCTTCTAGAATATAGAAAAAGAGTGCTCCTCAATTCATTCTGTATGGCTAAGTTTCATCTTGATAATATGTGTAAAACCAGTTGAGGACGGTATTCAAGACAAAAATTATAGACCAGCTTCATTTATGAACATAAATGCAAAAATTCTAATCAAAATAAAAACCAGCCCAATCTAACAACATCTAAAAGATAGTAGTACACCATGAGCAAGTTTATTCAAGGAACATAGGAGGGTTAACATTATAAGCTCTCACCTAATGGGTACAATGTAGGGGATATATGGCTCACCTCCTGGGTGAAGGGCTCAACTGCAACTTAGACTTTACCTAACAAATGCAAACAATGTAACCTAATTGTATGTACCTATATATTAATCTGAAATTAAAAAAAAAAACTATCATTTGCCACTTTAGCAGATTAAAGGATAAAAACCATGTTTATCATCATTGTAAATGCAGAAAAAGAATTTGATAAAAATTCTACACTTATTCATAATAATAATTCTTAGGATACTAGGAATAGAAGGAATCCAGCCTTCTTACCCTAAAAAAGGGTATCTGCCCCAAACCTGCGAGTGCTATCAGTCTAAATGGGGAGGTGATGAAAGCATTCATTTTAACATTAAGAACAAAATAAGAGGCCCACTAATGTTGCTTCTGCCCAGTGTTTTACTGGAAGTCAGAACCAGCCATAGTATGATATGAAAAAGAAATTGTAAGCATGCAGATCAAAAGAGAGGAAATAAAATGGTTTATTTGCAGATAATATATTATTTACATAGAAAACAGGAAATAATTATAGCTACATTTTAGAAATGAGGGTTTTTAGCAGTAAGATAAGATCAATATTAAAAATTAATAGCTTTTAAAATTACTTGCCACAAAGTATTAGAAAACAATTTTTTTTTTGCTTGTGATAAAATATATGTAACATAAAATTTAGGCCAGATGTGGTGGCTCATGCCTGTAATCCCAGCACTCTGTGAGACTGAGGCAGGTGAATTGCCTGAGCTCAGGAATTCAAGACCAGCCTGAGCAAGAATGAGACCCCATCTCTACTAAAAATAGAAAATCTAGCCAGGTGTTGTGGTGGGCACCTGTAGTTTCAGCTACTCAAAGGGGATCACTTGAGCCCAAGAGTTTAAGGTTGCTGTGAGCTGTGACACCATGATACTGTACCGAGGGCAACAAAATAAAACTGTCTCAAAAAAACCCATAAAAGTTACTGTTTTATCTGGTTTTTAAGTGTTAAGTACACTAAGTACACTCATATTATTGTGCAGATGTCATTATCAACAAAACAGTGTTTTTAAAAACATCGTTTACAAGAGCCCTAAAACTATAAGCCACCTATGGATAAATTTAGAAAAGGCTTAGGAAGTTGTATAGGACTATGTGGAAAGATAGACATTCCAGAAAACCTAAATAGATAGATTAATATACCATTCATATGCATGGGAAGATTCAGTATCATCAGTGTTTTAGTTCTTGTCACATCGGTCTCTGGATTCAATACCAAAATCTCAAGTTCTAACCAAAATCTCAGTTCTAACCAAAATCTCAAGAAGTTTGTTGTTGAACTTGATAAACCTACTCTAAAATGATAATCTAAAGGCAAAAGGCAAAGAATAGTGAGAACCTATTGAAGAAGAAAAATGAGATGGAAAATTAATCATGTCAGATTGTATAAAAAAAATCACATTGTATCCCACATATGCATGAATGTATTCATGATCTATGTGTATTTGACTTAATAAAATTTTAAAAAAAGACTTAACATAAAGATGTGATAATTAGGGTATGTGGTATTGGCAAAGGTACAGAGATTGCGACAAGTGGAACAGAAAGGAAGGTTGGAAACAATCACACAGATAGATAAAACTTAGACATCTAGCACAGATGGCGTTCCAGATCAATGGAAAAGAAGGGATTTCTCAGTAAATGGTTCTGGGGTAATTGGTTATCCATATAGGAAAAAAGCGAAATTAGATTCCAACCTCACACCATGTGTAAAATCAATACCAGCTGCAAAACTAAAAACTTTAGAATAAAATAAAGGAGACCATCCTTAAGATCCTACAACGTGGAACAAAAGTAAAAACTAAAGCCCAACTCCTATTAAGAAAAAAACAACATAATAGAAAACTGATACATGTTATCAGAAAAGAGATAACATGCTCAATATCATTAGAAATTAGATGAATGTAAATGAAGACTACCATGATATTTTATACTAGTTGTCCTCAAACTATGGCCCGCAGGCCACATGCAGCCTGCCTAGGACATTTATCTGGCCCACTGGGTGTTCTTGCCACCACTGCCTGTCCTGCTTAGCAGCCGACTCGTCCCAGGGCCCGCAGTCTGGCCCTCCAATGGTCTGAAGGACAGTGAACTGGCCCCCTGTTTAAAAAGTTTGAGGACCTCTGTTACACCCTCCTAGGAAAGAATTAAAACATTTGACAATAATAAGTGTTAGGATCTAGATCAATAGGAAATTTTTTGTTTGTGGGAGTGTTATATAAATCTGAAAATTCATATACCCTGCAACCCAGCAATTCCACTTCTAGGCCTAAGAGTTCTTCCACATGTACACCAGCAGGTGTATGCAAAAGTATTTATTCATATGAGTATATTGCTTTCAATATACATGAGCATGAAATAATCAGAATATCAACTGATGGGGAAATAGAAAAATAAATTGTGGTATATTTACAAAATGGGATACCATTCAGCAAAGGATGAATCTTGAAAGCGTGCTGTTGAATAACAAAAGCAAGTTCCAGGAAACTATTTCAATAGGATACCATTTTTATAGAGGTCAAAAACAAGCAAAATTATCTAGTATTTTGTTTATATATGCTTATGAATAGAAACACGTACATAAAACTATAAGAAAGGAAGAGAATGAATGAGAAGGGGAGATTAGGGGAAGAGCAAGCACGTCATTAATGCACATTATTGGTGGTGTAGTTCCAGGGTTGGGTAGTAAATTTACATTTGTTATAACTATATATACACCTGTAATAAATATTTTTTTGTGCCAAATAATATAAACATGAAAGAGTTTCAGATTTTAAAAATCTGTTATGCATGCAGAATGATCATGGTTACATTAGCATTAATACAAGGACAGAAACAGGCATGAACTGTTTTTACTTTTCTGAGTTTTTAAGTTAACTTTTTTGAGGTAAGGTCTCACTATATCACCCAGGCTATTCATAAACCCCTGGGCTCAAGTGATCCTTCCACCTTAGCCTCCCGAGTAGCTGGAAGTATAGATGTGTGCCAGCCACCATACTGGCTAATTATTCTTATTTTTTAGAGTTGAGGTCTCACTATCTTGGCCAGACTGGTCTCGAACTTCTAGCGTTAAGGGATCTTCTGCCTGAATCTCCTTAGTAGGTGGGGGTTACAGTCATGAGCTACAGTGCCTGGCAATTTAATTTTTTAAACGAGATGTGTGACTTTTATATTCAGGAACAATATGACTCTTGATTTTATATAAAATAATTTTTTGCTAGAATTTCAGTGCTCAGAATAATAGAATTCTCTGATCATGTAGCTGAAAGAAGAAAATTTAAATCTGAAAGGAAAGTCTGTCATTTGAGAGTATTAAGGTTATTGTTGTTTTTCGTTGTACACTCATTTCGACTTTTATTCCTGTTTTCCTTTTGGGCTTTCTAAGTATTGTGGATGATCTGACAGTAGATCCTATAGATTATTGCCAAGTAAAACCATATAACAAGAAAAAGAAATGTGAACTAGAATGAGTTTCAAAGATATATTTTTAATTCATTAAGACAAAGTCTAGGATTGTTTATCCCCTTCTCCTTAAGATGAAAATGCTTCTTGAAGCTTTCCTACTAAGGAAAAATGCAGTGATAAATATGTGTGATAGTTTGGCAATAGGAAGTTTCTAGGATATGGTTGGCATTTATTTTTACTTTTGTGACCATTCGAAAATAGTTTATTACTTCTTATGTTATTAGGAGTCCTAGAATTCAACGAAGTGTCTGTTGACTTGAGATTTCTCTGTCATCCTCTTACTTTGGGGCGGGGGGAGCTGTTTTTCCTGAGTATTTGAAAACTTTTCTCCTTTTTAGCAGGTTCATGCCATCTAAAGCATCATTCAGCAATGGTCAAAACACAAAAGGAGGGAGAAGATGGGTCTTTGTACACCAAACGGTATAACCAAAGTATGGTCACAGCTGAACTTCAGCGGCTGGCTGAGAAGCAAGCAGCAAGACAGTATTCTCCCTCCAGCCACATCAATCTCCTCACCCAACAGGTATGGACAGTCTAGGGTGCCAAAGAGCTCTTTAGACCTCATGATAGGATTAATGACAGGATACTCCATCTTGCCCTGTCTTTTCTATTCCAGAACACTGATGCCTCTTGAATGAGTATTAACTTGCTTTCAAGCTAAAGAACCAAGGTGTTCCTATTCAGTTTTAAAGAAAATGACCTTCTGTTTACAGATATTGTGACGTTAAGTCTGCTACTGGCTATGATGTACCTATTTCATGGATAAACAAACTTGAACATTCATCTGTAAATATAATTTTAGGGGATCTTTAACAATAACTTCTTTCTTGGACAAAATTTTCCAGTGAGTTCTAATCTTATAAATCTTTTTACCAGAATATCAGAATGTTAAAACATTATCTTTACAGTTTTTTGGTACTTTTTTTTTTTGCAGTTTTTGGCCAGGGCTGGGTTTGAACCCGCCACCTCTGGCATATTGGGGCCAGCGCCCTACTCCTTTATGCCATAGGCACTGCCAAGTACTTTTCTTTAATTGTACCTTAAGATCTCATGATGTTTTATAGGTAATTGATGTAAGCATTTCATCATATCCTTATCCAATATATGTTATTCTCCCCATTTCATAGATGGAGGAAAGTGAGGCTGAAAGAAGTGATGTGATTGAGGTCTTTCAGCAAGCTGGATGGATAAAAATCTGTCTTGACTTTAAGTCATAGACAGATTAACAAGCATACAACACACTGAAGTTAGATAACACTTTAAGAATTTTGTGGATTCTTAGTCCTCCTTATGATTATCCCTATAGTGTTTAAATGAAGGAGAAGCCATATCTTTTCCTCTTCCTTAATGCTAAAGGGCATCTAAGTCCTCCAAAGGAATTATTGTAATTGAATTCCACAGTTCAATTTTGCTATATCTTTGTCATGTCAAATTTCTCAATTGGTGGTAACTCTGTAATGACAATCAAGTCTTAAAAAAAAGCGAAGCAGATTACTTTAAGTACATGCTAAAAGTAGGCAACATACTGCTCCCTGGTGGTATTGTACTTTCCAGTATAAAATTCAGAACCAAAACTACAGGTAAGCCTTTTGTGGGCTTAGCTTTACTCCAGCCTCGTCCCAGTGTATCAGGCAAGAAATATTTACTTTTTCAGATCCCTAGTGGTTTGAAGGAGGTAGATGAGGAGGCCTAACATGAAATAGGAAGCAAAGACTCTTACAGGGCAATGTTGAGACTTGAAGGGAATTTTTTACTTGAATTTTAGTAATAAAATGATGGGAAGAGAAATAGGACATGGTGATGATGGCAGGATGGGGAGCTACTTCAATTTTGAAGTGTGAAGTAGCTGTAAGAAAAGATAAAGATTAGTGATCTACCACACTTTTATCATTAGATCACTAGAGAGAATATGTTTCCAGCTTAAAAATGAACAACTGGAAGCACCAAGACATTAAAAGATTTTGTGATTACTGTAGTAAAAACAGAGCCAATACTAGTACTTACATATTATTATTTGCTAGACTGCAAAGCCTACAAAATAAAAAGATCCTGATCTTGTAGGAATCCAAGGTGAACGTATCCTGATTGGAAAGTCATCCCCGTTCAGTCCGTTCTCATCTACAAAGAACTTCAATGCCAGTGAACTAAAGGTCTGTTAGGCTTCTGGAATCTGAATTTACCATTAGATGTCAGTCTTAACTTTTAGAGGTCTTAGTAATGAGATGGTTGGTGCTTGATACAGTACAGAGGAAGTATGTAATAAGCAGGGTGGAGTAGTGGAAAAAGAGCTGGCTTAGCCATCCAGAGACCTGTGTTTTTCTGCCATTGACTAACCGTGTGCTCTTGGGCAACTCATTCAACTTCTCTCAGCCTCAGGGTCTTTATTGGTTGCTGGAGAAAATATAACAGGGTCATGAGGATAGTGTGCAAAATGTCTTTATAAAGTCTAAATGCCATATATTTGGAAAATATTATTTCAGCCATAAAAAGCTTTCAATAATAAATGTCTTCTAAATTGATTTGAAAAGGCAAGGTTTTAGATAAAATGTACTTTGTTATTGAAAAACTCAATTATAGGTTATTCAACCCCTTTCCTTTAGAGAAAGTAATTTCTTAATTTGGAATTTAGAAACGTCTGTTCTTAATTGTTCTTTTTCTGGTAAATAACCATTAACATGTTGTAGTGGTTTAATATAGGCTCTGGTGTATTTGTTTCCTGGCAGTTTCCTTCTTACTCTAGTTCTGTTTGAAAGAAAGATGCTTTAGTTGCTTACCCACTGAGGCAAGTGATGCCCTTATCTGTGGCTTTGTGTAGAGAGAGGTGGGACCGCAGACTGAGGGTTGTAGGTACTCTGCTGTTTTCTCTGGACTTGGAGCATGAAAGCTTAAACTTAGTTATCATCAGAAACACCTTCATGTCCAATAATCACTTTCAGGGGTGACCAACCTGTGGCCTGTGGGCCGCATGCTGATTATTTGAGGACTGTTGCTTAACTGCGGTGTTAGATATTAAGAAAAGTATGCATGGACCTTATTTTGTTGTTAATCAGCTTTCCTTAGTGTTTGTGTATTTAATGTGTGGCCCAAGATAACTCTTCTTTTTCTTTCAATGTGTGGCAGAAAAGATAAAAGGTTGGACACCCCTGCTAGATGCTTTTGATTTCCTCTTATTTGTGATCATGTCCTTATTTTCAATTCCCATTTTGTGTTTGTGCTTTCTTTTCTTTCTTTTTTTCTTTTTTTTTGTTTTTGGCCAGGGCTGGGTTTGAACCCGCCACTTCTGGCATATGGGGCCGGTGCCCTGCTCCTTTAAGCTACAGGTGCCACCCTGCTTTCTTTTCTTTTTTTTAAAAAAATATTTTGATAAGTTTATTGGCTATTTCCACCCCTGGTTTTATTAACTATGGATATATTTATTCATTCTGTTGTTTTATTGTTTTCAAATTTAGTGTTTTCTTGTTTTATCTTTACTAGTTTCCTCTTTCTCCTTTCTTTATTTCTTTCCGATTTCTTATGTTAGGTGCTTTCATTCATTCTTATGTTTTACTATACTTAAATCTGGGATTTTTTTCTGAGCATTGCTTTAATTATATCCCAGAAACTCTGGCATATCCTTAATTACTTTTCTAGGCAAGGAGTTAAGAGGCCTTCTACTAAATTAAATTATTTGTGCTATTTTGGAAGATGAGTCAGGAAGATTGAATTTGTTGGATATTTCTGAAAAAATCATTTTGACTATAATTCCAACTACTTAGCCTGTTAAAGCCCTTAGTGGAATTTCCTAGAAAGCTTTCTATTCCGTTGTAGGTATATGTAGGTATGTATATATGCATGCATGAATATATCACAAAACGTTTTACTAAGCCCTTGAGAGTATTTTAGGCTTTGATGTTAAGTCTTGGAGATGACATAAGACACTGTCGTTGGCATGAAATAACTATCTTGTAAGGGTGACAGCCACATATGATAAGAATAGCATGGAATATGCATGACAGAGAAATTTCTAGGGAATGGCAAAACGACTCAAAGGGGCCCCTACCCCAGCTTTTGGGTAAAAGTGGTGAAAAAGACAAGCTAAACTTGGAAGAGATTACACCTAAACAGAATCTTTTTTTTTTTTAATATATTTTAAGAAAGAAAATTTATTTTCTACTCATAATTACTCTCAAAGTGAAGGGAATTCCACAAACTGAAACCCATACTGGCCTTTCTCTATCCCATTACTCATTCCCCCACCTGTCCCTCACCCACAAAGGGTGAAATTGAAATCAGAAAGTGGGTATGAATATCCAGCCAACTTCTTCCCTCCATCATCTTAAAGACCAAGCTGTGATTTCAATCACCAGCATGGGTGAATTTTACTAGTGAAATCTTTGCTTCCTGTAAGGGGATTGGCAAATGTCAATCTCCATTTGTCTCCAACATCCGGTACATGGGCCACCTTCACAGGTATCTTAGGATTCTCCTTTTATTATTGTTGTTTTACAGTCAGTTGTCCAGCATGGATTTCATAATTGAATTCTGACATTTTCTCCAAGATCCTCACCTCTCCTGAGGACCTCTGGAGTCTGTTCTCTCTCCTGTGTCCATGTGGCAGAGTCAGCATTCTCCTGGCTGCTTATTGCCAATTCAAGGCCATTACCCATCAGCTTTCTATGGAGTCCTGATTCTTGGGCAACCCCACCCCCACCCCCACCCCCGCCAAGAGAAGTGGAGGGGGAAAGGGCTGGCGCTGACTGCGGTGCAGGTGCGAGGAGAGGAGAGCCAGCTTGGGGGACACCAGTGCAGAAACGGTGGCATCCCAAGCAGCACGCCATTCCGGACAGCCCCTAAACAGAATCTTAAAAGTAGGCAAGTAGGTGGCAGAAGAGGGTAGGAACAGCTTCTAGAATACAAATTAGTTTATGTGCATGTAGGGGAACAAAAATTCTTTAGTGATGTTGGGGGATAGGGAGTCAGCAGGGCACACCTAGGATCAAAGCTGGGCAAGGCAGGGGCTGCTTCAGGGAGTGCTGTGAATGTCCTGTGAAGGCACTTTGCCTTTATCCTGTAGCTGATGGGGGATCCCTCAGACACAGTTGCTTTGCCTTTTAGCTGGATCACTGGGGGTACTGGGAGAAGGATAGATTTGGAGGATGAGGCAATGTTAACTCCTTTTCTCTCCCTGCTCACTGGTGAACATACCAAGGAACAATGAACTTGTCAAAGGTACTTTGACAACCAAAAAATTTGACAGTAAAACTTTCAGGGACCCAGAATTTACTTTAGAGGTTAGATTAAGGAATCAGTATGGCTAAAAGCAGAACCTCATTTACTTTGTAGTTATCACTACTTCTCCTGTGACTTACCTTTGTTTATAGTCTTGAATTCATAAGAATATCAAATATTTTTCTGCCATATGACCAGTGGCTACTTTAAAAAGTGATCATGCAAGCATATGTACACTTGAATTATGAAGAGATATGTGTTCTCAGCATGTGACTAACCATTCAAAAAATACCTTACAAATCCCAGCAGAGTAGATCAAAGTTAGTTCCTTCCCTTTGCATATGAAAAGCTGGTTATCTTTTGGAGATGAGATCTTCTGGAAGTTGATGTGTGTGTCCCTGAAAGCAAGGTTTTCGAGAAGCATTTTGCACCTGGGGTTAGGGGTGTTGTAGTGGCCAATAGGATGCTGGAGTAGAGCTTCCATGTGGGGTCCCACTATCTTTGCCTCACTCCTGTGCTAGGAGGGAGTGCAGTGCTCTGAGCAGAGGTAGCCCTTTGTGTGGTGAATTAGCCCAGCTTTGTAGTGAGGAATGGGAGGGAGGGAGTCAGAGTGCAGGCAAGTGTGAGATTTCAGGACCCAGCTGAAATCTCCAGCTCTTCCAGGCTGGGAGTTTAATCAAAGGGATAACAGCAGACCACCCAGGCCGGGGCTCCAAGTGAGCAAATGTGCTGTGTCAGTCTCTGCTCCCCAGCTAGCCAGTGCCCAGGATGTGGCCAGCCCTCCTGGAAATGTGCTGACAGATACGGGAGTGGGAGGGAGGAGACACGTTTTACTCTTCACATTTTTCATTTAGATGGAGAGTAGAACAGAAAACTATTAGCTTTCTCTCTCTATTTATTTTTATTTTTACTTATTTATTTTGTGCTCTTTCCCCTGAGACTTTCCTGCGTAGGCCTAGAGAAGGATGCATGCATGGATGCCATGGTAGAAAACTTAGCTTCATGGCACGTATTCATACACAAAGGGAATCTTTAGCATTTCTTCTGCTTCAGCAGAAGAAGCTGAACTATAAAGGTTTTACAGTGGACCTTGAGTGAATCTCAATTTCAAAAATTTCAATTTGAAGGTGAAATTGGGAGCAACAGAACCAAATCTTGGAAATGATTATAAATGTTTTCTAGGGTTGAGGCAGATGGCGCCTTATTTATCACACATTTGGCCTTTGGCACTGGAAACTTTCTTTCTGCCTCCTTAGCTTATCTGGCTGCATTTTATTACTGTACACCTGTGCTCAGATTCTGTGGTTGTTTGCTAACTCCAGTTCCTTTGGTTCTATATTCGTTCTTGATAGAAAAAGCTGTTCTTTCTACCATATACATTACTCTTGCCCATGTCTGGAAACAGAAAGGGTAAATAGAAAAAGCAGAAGGTCTTGAGTCAGTGAGACCTCAGACAAGTTGTTTAACCTTCCTGTGCCTTGATTTCCTCATTTATAAAGTGGGGTAATTTTAGTATCAAGACTCATTCTCCTTCTGGCTCCTGGTGCTTCTTGCTCTAGGACCTGCAGTAGCTCCAGTTGGTCTAATTCCTTAGCTCGTCTGTGTCTCTCCAGCTTTAGTGGCCCATTTGTCTTAGTTCCTGGCCTATGACATGGTCTTTTGTTCTGAAATAACCTTTCTTTTACCTTGCTCTTCCCCTTCAAGCTTTTGTCTTCCCTGCACTGCCAGACTTCTTTTAACGTAACTGTGCCTCTCCTATCCCTAGTTCTTGCCCCCTGCACTCTCTCTTGCAGTCTAGTCTCTCTTAACATTGGTCCATCCTGACGATCTTGGGATTGTGAACTTCAGTTACCTGCTCCTCATCCTCCTTCAGCACGTAGTGCTATTATTGACCACTTCCTACTTATAGTTTCCCTTATTGAAATTTTCCCTCCAGTAATTCCTCTGAGAGCTTATTCCTTCCTCCTAGATTCTATTTTCAACATTTCTTTAAAGCTACTGGCATACAAACCCTAAGTGTGCAAAACTGATCACAGCAGAGTCGCTGATTACAGAAGGTGGGATGACCCTGGGCATCTGCTCCCCTGCTCTTCGTGGGAGTCCTCCAACATCCCTTTGAATCCCAAGCTGCAATCCTCAGAAACTTTCTTTCTATGTATAGTTTCCCTGGCGTAAATTTTCTTTCCTTATAGCTTCATATGGCAGTTCTCCATGTTCCTCCAAATAATGTATCTTTACTTTGAACTTCTTCCCTAAGTGCCAGGTCCAAATTTCCAACTGCCTGCTGAACATTTCTACCTACCTAGCAGTATTGCCTAGCATCCAAAATATTGGACATATTTTGAAAATACTTGAAAATTATTCTGCATACCTAAAACCTATTTGTTCTCCTCTTTCTCTTCTTCTCAGCATTAGTGACTTGCAGTTCTAGAGATTTAGGAATGATTTATCAGTGTTTCTCTTCACTTCCTTATTCTATGTGCATGCAGTTGCCAAGAATCTACAGTGTCTCTCTTATCTATTTCCTCTGTTTGCTTTTCCATCTACCGTCCTGCTTAAGGCCTTGGCTATCTCTCAAATGGACAGTGACAGTTACCAATTGCCTCTTTACTGGTCTCCTGGACAGTCTCTTTCTGTTCACCCTAGTCTTTGCTCCAAAGGACTCTTTCTAAATCACAAGTCTAATCTTGGTACTCCCATGCTCAAGAATCTTGAGGTGCTTCCTGTGGCCCTCAGTGTGAAGCGCAGAGCTATTAAGTGTGATTCAAAGCCTTTATTCAGAATTGGCTCTGGGCTAGTTCTCCAGCCTGTCTCCCTCCCATCACACACATTTTTCTGCAGCTCAACCACAGTTCATTAGTCTCTGCATTTTGCTATCTTCCCCAGATAAATTTATTTTTTAAATAAATAGTAAATGAAGAACCTCCTGTAGCCCCACCCAGAAATCACCTTTATATTCTCTGTGATCATTTAGACTTGGATAGTCATTTTCTATAATAGATCTATTATAATTATTTTGTATCTCTTTTTTCCTGTTTTGTTCCAAACTACATGATGGAAGTTTTTTTCTAACGCATCACCTAGCACAGGACTTTGCACTTGGTGGACACTTGTCACATGCTTGCTAAATTGAAAAGAATTTCTCTTCTGCATCTTGTTGATTTTATATTCTCACTAAAAAGTATGCTCTTTCATTTTTTTCATTGATACTATACTTGTGCTCAATAATAAAGGGGTTTAAATTAATCAAATGCTTACTTTGTGTGAGGCACTGTGCTGAGAACTTTATATGCATTATCTCTTTAATCCTATGATGTAAGTATTTATTTTTAACCTGTGAAGATGAAGAAATAGAAGCTGGTAAGATGAGTGGTTCTGCTAAGGTCACACAGATGGCAAGTAACTATGCCAGGACTCAAACCCAAGCCCATGTCACACCCTACTCTTGACTTCAGGGTTTTTCAGCCCTTTTCTCTTTGAATCAGGACTATTAGACTAAAATAATTGTGTTTAACACTGTGAGCCTGTTGTCCTTTGACATTTCTGCAGAGATGTAGCCAAGCCTGTGCTTGAGCCTGCACAGAGAAATGAGGAGCTGAACTTCCCATTTTCGTGATTAGAAGTGCTTTTCCACTTCTTGGAGCAGGTTGAAAAACATGTGGTGCTGTCAAGATTATCAGTTGTAGCACTTTGGGAGGTGAAGGCAGATGGGTTGCCTGAGCTCAAAAGTTCAAGGCCAGCCTGATCTAGAGCAAGACCCTGTCTCTAATAATAGCTGGGCATTGTGGCAGGCGCCTATAGTCCCAGCTATTTGGGAGACTGAGGCAAGAGAATCGCTTAAGCCCAAGAATTTGAGGTGACTGTGAGTTGTGTTGCACAACACTCTACCAAGGGCGACAAAGTGAGACTCTGTCTCAAAAAATAAATAAATAAAAAGCTCAAAAAAACAAGGAAAAGATTATCAGTTACGTGTTGAGCAAACTTCTCATCAGATTATTTTGTGATATAGTGAACTGATTGTTTAAGGAGGCATAGTCCAGCTTTGCTAATAATCAGGAGAGAAGCAGTAAGAGTGGATCTACTTATCCTGGCTGCAGCAGCTGTCGTCAACACACAAAGGCAGTGTCTCAACTGGAAACACTACCAGGAGACTGGCCATTTTATCAGGTTTCCCAGGAATGTTTCTGGTAAATCTTGATCTGGAAGTCTGTCTGGATTTTGGAACACTAACTGTCTAAATGTATACGTATGTTATGTAAATGATGAAGAGAATTTAGTGCTAATGTATTAGACTGCAGAGATTTCCTGCTTTTCCTGACCCCCTTTACAATATGATTAACATTGTAACCCTGTCTCCTGCTGATTAGAGTATAAGTTTCTTAAGGTTCATTTTATCAGCATTTAGGAATTAAAAAAAGAATTGAAACTGCCTTAAACCATGTGTTTATTGGTTGTTGTGGCTAGGGATTTTAGAAAAGCTCATGAAGTACCCTTGGAAGAATGTTCAAAATGTAACTGTTTAAGGACGATTCTTTTCATGATCTTGATCAAATATAGTCTCTAATATTTCTGTAGTGGTAAAAATCTTGTATTCAGTAGAGACCTGGCACTTTGGTTTTCCTTTTTCTTCATCTTGAGTGGAATATATCTTGGTCCACTGGTGTTTCTTATTCAAGGATCACTTTTACTCTAGCAGCACATGTTAGAACAAGGGATTAGCTCCAGCGTTTTTCTCTTTCAGATCATTCAGAGCTCCAAGGCTGGGGGAATGAAAGCCTCTGTGGAATGTTCAATTGATCCAGTTATATTATGAACACCACAAAGCACATTATTCTCAAATGACACTGATGTAGGCTTGAGGACAATGTAAATGCAGATTTAGACAGATTTATCTTCCTATTAGTCCAAGTGATTCTTAACCTTTTTGGAGTCAGAGATCCCTTTTTCAAATTCAATGAAAGCTGTTTTCTTCCTTCTGAAAAAACATGCACTCAAACTTAGAGATTTATGTTCAATTTCAAAGGATTTGTAGACACCTTCCCTCACAACGAGCTCACTCTTGATGTCCTGTGGACTTCTGGCCTCCAAGTTAAGAACCCCTGAAAATGTTTAGGTAGTGTATGGACATGAATATCAATAATTTGGCCCAAACTTTAAATCTGTAATCATCTTTGTTTTATACACTTTTAAAATTATTTCAGTGATATTCTCCTGTGACAGCAAGGATTTTTAGGTTTTTTAAATTTATATATATTAGTTGTATATATTTGGGGGATACAGAGGATATTTTGATACAGATGTACAATGTGTAGTGATCAAGTTGGAATAATTGGGATATCCATCACCAAATATTTATCTATTCTTTGTGTTGGGAACATTACAGTTCTTTCCTTATAGCTATTTGGAAATATACAACAAATTATTATTAACTATAATTTCGGTGCTATATTATAGAATGCTAGAATTTATTCACTCCATCTGTTTTTGTCCCCTTGACCAACTTCTCTTCATCTTTCTCTCTCCCCGTTCCTCCTAGCCTCTGGTAAGCACCATTCTACTCGCTACTTTCATGAGATCTGTTTAAGCTCCCACATATGTGTGAGAATATGTGATATTTGTCTTTCTGGCTCATTTCATTTAACATATTGACCTCCATTTCCATTCATATTGCTGCAAATGACAGGATTTCATTCTTTTTAATGGTTGAGTAATATTCCACAGTGTATACAACCCGTTCATCTGTTGATGGGCCCCTAGTTGATAACATATGTTGGCTATTGTGTATTGTGCTTCAGTAAACATAGGAGCACAGAGATTTCTTCAATGTACTAATTTCCTTTATTGTGTATATATGCCCAGCAGTAGGATCATATGGTGATTCTACTTTTAGTTTTCAAGAATCTCCATACACTTTTCTATAGTGACTGTACTACTTTACTATTTTTTTATTGTGCTATCAATGCTCAAAAGAATGCCAAGCCCAGAATAGTACCTAATAAATATTTATTTGAATTAATGAAATAATTTTCTGAAACACCATCCTTAGACTTCCTCAGATAAGAATTATCTAATGTTTCATGGGCCATGCTATAATACCATGAAGAAATTGAGCTATCACAAGATTATCAACTGCCTTGGGAATGCTATGCTACTAATCGCTCACATAGTATGCTGTTATTAACTAAATCTTTAATTTCCATCTCTGTTTTGCTAAATAAGATGCATGAAATGTACAGACATCCTTAGTAAACCTGGGGTTAATTTGAGTGAGTTGTAAATGGTTTATTAGGCCTTTGCAGTTTCAGTACCGTGAAGAAACAAATACAGTATATGCATTGTGCAGACAAAATACAAAATCTGTATGTCAAAACTGTTAATATCAGCTCCGCTCCAATGACTCAAGTGGCTAAGGCACCAGCCACATACACCTAAGATGGCGGGTTCAAATCCAGCCCAGGCTGCCAAATAACAATGACAGCTTTAACCAAAAAATAACTAGGCATTATGGTAGGCACCTATGGTCCCAGGTACTTGGGAGGCTGAGGCAGGAGACTCTCTTGAGCCCAGGAGTTGGAGGTTACTGTGAGATGTGGTGCCACGACACTCTACCCAAGGGGATAGCTTGAGGCTCTGTCTCAAAACAAAACAAAACAAAACTGTTAATATCAACCATGTGAGAACCTTGCCTGAGGCTTCAAGATCAGGTAGAAATCATCTCTAAAATAATGCCAAACACCAGGAAGGCCAACACTCCTCTCTCACTCTAGTCACTGATATTTCATTCCCTCAGATTTCAAAGCAGTCCCTCCTTTGTGGTCTGTGTAAAAAGAGGTAATTTGGAACTTCTAATTTCCTTGCAAGCCTTCCATTGGTCTTAATCCCTTTTTGGTCAGACTAGCTGCTAACTGCAGGCAGAGGAGTCATGTGTGTGTATGTTTGGGAGGAGAAGAGCTCTCACCCAGATCCTTTGCTAGAATCCCTTTGGATGAGACTCACTTCATTTCGTGTGTAACTGCTTTGGTGCCTTCCAATTTAAGCTCTAGGGAGATAACAGTGCATAAGACACAGTCCCTGTCCCTAAAGGAGCTTGTAATGTATAGGGTAAGATAGTCAAATGAACTTGAAATTCTAATACAATACAAAACATGGCATGAAATTTCTTCATTTCTACCACTGTGCTCTTAATGTCATTTAATGTCAAAGAAACTTTACAGGGGAGGGAGATCCTTTATGCAAAAGAAATTGAATATTAGGAAGATTAGGATTTAAAGCACAGGTGCTCATGATAAAACACAGAAGAAGGTAGGCCGGGTACGGTGGCTTCCGCCTATAATTCTAGCACTCTAGGAGGCTGAGGTGGGAAGATCACTTGAGCTCAGGAGTTTGAGATCAGCCTGAGCAAGAGCAAGACTCCATGTCTACTAAAAATAGAGAAAATTAGCTGGGCATTGTGGCAAGTGCTGTAGTCCCAGCTACTCGAAAGGCTGAGGCAGGAGACTCTCCTAAGCCCAGGAGTTTGAGGTTGCTGTGAGCTACACTGATGCTGCAGCATTCTAAGAAAGGGCAATAAAGCGAGACTCTGTCTCAAAAAAAGAAACAAACATATAAAAATAAAACCACTCACACAACACATAGAAGAAGCTTCTCATTTTTCTATTTCCAGGTTGTGGGTAATCCCTTCCTCTCCTGACACAGCTGTATATATTTGCCGGTAGTATTTTTTCCCGAGCAGCAATGATAAACCTTGGTACTGTGTTAAGAAAGATCAAAGTCAGGGTGGTGCCTGTGGCTCAAGTAGTAGGGCGCCAGCCCCATATGCCGGAGGTGGTGGATTCAAACCCAGCCCTGGCCAAAAACTGCAAAAAGAAAGAAAGAAAGGTCATGTGAACATTTAGAAGCCCCAGAGGAGGGTTTCGCCACTACCTTTGTATTTTTATAGACAAACCATGTCTATAGAAAGGTAGGATTCTGTGGTGGTCTATGAATGGAGTGTGCCTTGTCCTGAGGGAATTGCCCAGCACATAAGCTAGAACTGTACACACAGGGGCAGGTGCTACTTAGTGATCTATTTGGTGAAGGACTTAAAGGCTTACATTGGACACATTTTTTTCGTAATTAACTTGCGTTGTCTTTTCAAATATCTACTAAAACCTTACCATCTCTAAATGTCATTTTATTTGGTTATGTTGTTCCACCATGGAGCTGAAAGTTATTGTACCACATTTAAACACTGATCCAGTCAGAACTGTGGCTGAAATCCAGGATTTACTACCTTGAGGTTTAGGAGAAGATAGAGAGGATTGTCTAGGAAAAAAGCTTCCTGTTAATTACTATAAAATTTTTCAATTCCCAAATATAATCTCTCCAGTATTTTTTTTTGCCCACCAGGCCTAAAGCCTCAGCTGAAGCCATACAGTTGACCTCTTGGCTACCTCTCCCCACCCTAGACTCATTCTCTAATTTTGGTCCTTAAACCATTTTACTGTTAAAGAGAGGCATTAAAGGTCAATCCAAGGAAAGGCACACTTTCCCATAAGGCCCTAGAGCAAAGCTGACCCGAGATGTTCATTCTCTGATCTTTTCTTCTTAAATGACAGGCAGCTCCATCTTGCCTTGCCAGCTGCATGGGAAGATGTAATCCAAAAGAGGGCAAATACGAAAAAGAAAACCTGAAAAATGAACATACGAACTCAAGAGCTTTTTATCATCAGATCATAAACCCAGTTGTCCAGTTTGAAGGCCCAGCACTATTCTTTAGCTTAGAACAGCAGTTCTCAACCTGTGGGTTGTGGCCCCTTTTAACAATGAAAATACATTGCGGCACTAGGAAGGTGGAGAACCACAGGCTTTAGAAGGAAGTGAGGACGTGAGAACATAAATAGCCATCCTGCTTCCCAGCCTTATCACTTCATGCCTGACTGTTAGGACTCTAAACTGAACATAGGTCCTTTCAAACTATCCCAGAAAGTAGGTTTACCTACCTTAACCACAATTCTGAGATACCACTGCTCTCTCAGTGAACAAGCTTATTATTGTCTACTAGATCAAGGGTAGAATCATTAGTCTGGCATTCAAGGACCTCCCAAAGCTATTTACCTATCTGTCCCTATCTTCTCTAGCTCTGAGCTTTTGCTAAATTAAATTCCTTTTCTATTTCTTAGACATTCTTCCTGCTTATCTGTCTCTGCATTTTTTACTTATGCTTTTTCTTCTTATATCCGTCCTTTTAGGCTAAACCCAGATGCATCTTTGAATTTCCTTAGCACTTTTATAATGACATTTACATTCTGGAGTTCTTAAATACTGCTTTTTGTCTAGAAGTCTTATCTCATCTACTAGATTATAAAATTCCTTCCTACATGAGGACAGAGACCACATTTTCATTGGTATATACCGTAAGATTTTACCCAAGCCTTGGTTATGATGGACAATACGTTAAATATCTGTTTAATTATAGTTGAGGTTTGGACTTCTTTTGAGCATTCAGGACTGCAGCATTTTCAGAACATGGGATGATAACAACAGTGCTCTAGTTAGGCGTGTCTCCAGACCCTCTTTGAATACCAAAAGGTTATGTATCTGGGTGGATGGTGGGTGTATTCTGGGAATCAGCAGGGGAATGCCATCATATTTTAATTATAGCATTGACAGCAGTACCACTTTTAGCAAACAGCAGTAACAAGCAGTAACACTTGGGCGGGCCAGCCACCGAAAATTGCCCCTCCTCTGTGATTCTCCTACCCGCTTTTCATCCATCACCTGTATTTATTCCTGCTGTAATTTAAACACCTGTCTAGATGGAATGCATGCAATGTGTCCCTACCCCACACATTCAGATATTTGCTCACCTGCCTTATTCGGAAGGCTGGCTCTAAAGTAAACAATGTTTTGGTACTAAAAGAAAAAATGCACTGAGGTCACTGTGCCAATGGACATGAGGCAGGGAATAGAAGTGGAACATCTGGACAAGCTGCTTCAGAAGAGTGGGAGCAGAGGAAGAGGAGGAGCAGGAGAGCAAGGGTGAAACATCTGCCAAGCAGGCCCCAAGGCTTCGGTAGAGGTAGACGTAGACATCTATGACCAGATTTCCCCTCGGCAATCATTCACTTAGCTAACCATCAGCCAACTAGAGGAAGGCAGGGGTGGAAGCATATGGAACAACATAGCTGATGGTTTTTAGGACTAAATATCTTGGGTTTGTTTGGGTTTTTTTAATGACCACATTTCTCATGGCAGAATAACAGGTAGTCTTAGAATTTTCTGAAGTTTGTCCTAAATTGTTTTATCTACTTTTGTATCTTGGCATAATAAACGATTGCTCATTTTAATACATGAGTATCTGAACAACATTGAGAAATAGTAAAAGCTTAAAGTACCTGATGGAATTATTTTCCATTCCTGTTCCCCTTTGCTGTTTTATATCTTACCATTTAGCCCATCAAAGGCATTTCTGCTGTATTTTAGAAGATCCCCTGAACTTTGCGAAGGAGAGGAAACATTGAATGGTTGTTCTTTCTGGTTCTGTTTTGTTCCTTTTTTTTTTTTTGGACAGAATCTAACTCTGCTGCCCTGGGTAGAGTGCCATGGGCGTCACTGTAGCTCAAGCTACCTCAAACCCTCAAGCAAAAGTGATTCTCTTGCCTCATCCACCTGAGTAATTGGGACTATAGGCACCTACCACGATGCCTGTCTAGTTTTTCCATTTATTTAGGAGAGATGGGGTTTTGCTCATGCTCAAGCTAGTTTCAAATTCCTGAGCTCAAGCAGTCTGCCTGTCTTGGCCTCCCAAAGTGCTAGGATTATAGGCATGAGCCACTGAACCTAGCCTGCTCTTTTCTTTTCTATCATTCCTGGTAAAAAGTGCTGCTCAGACTGTACAGTACAGGTTAGTTACCTGGGGATCTTGAAAATGCAGATTTGGGTTTACTGGGGCTAGAGCAGATGCTTTGGTCCACAGACCAAAATTGTAAGTAGCAAGGCTCAATCAATGGTACAAAGCAATGGGAGAAACACAGTGCTTAAAACTAGAAGAATAGGAGATTTTTGCATCAGATAGACAAGGAATTGCATTCAGGACCTAGCCCAATTATTTGATGTTGAGCAAGTTACTTTATTCACTTAACTTCAATTTCCTTATCTATGTCTTGAAGACTAGGTAAGTTAAAATATGCAGAAAGCAATGTTTAGAACAAACTAAGTATTCATTAAATTTAGCTAGTCAATTAGGCCAGAGAAACCAACTGGCCCAGTGGTCGTTACCTCCACTTTAATATCTTAATTCAAAAATCCAAAATCTAAAATTTTTTGAGTGCCTCCATTGTGTTTTGGGTTTTTGAATTAGGAATACTCAATTGGTATAATGCAAAGATTCAAAAATATGAAAAAAATCTAAAATCTAAAACACTTCTGGTCCCAAACATTTCTGATAATTACTAACTAAAATAATGACCCACTGTTTTTATGAGTGGTTTATCTCTTCATGAGCTATAATTCTATTCTTTTTAAAAAGCTCTTTAGCAGTGAAATGTTAATCATTATTGCATATCAGGTACATTAAGTACTATTTATCGTTTTCTCTTCATCTGATCAAAGCTAGTTTTATTTATGTTACCTGGAGCAATACAGATGGACAGAGACACAGATGCAGCCTGGCAACAACTAAATTTATCATTTCTCTGTCCTATTAGGGAAGAAGCCTGCAAGTATGAACTCTAATAGGCTTGTAGAGTTCATTAAGGTCTGATTCAAAGCTGGGAGATTTTCCCTGCCCTTCTGTCTTCCCTAGTGCCAGAACTGATGCTTGGATTCCTTTTAATTCAATGACTCCTTCTCCCCATTTTGGGAAAACGTGAGCAGCTGACAGGAAACACCAGATATTTAATGTAGACATAATATCCTTGGAGTAAACTTTAACCAGTTATAAGTCTGTACACATAAGATTGAGCCAGATCTGACTGAGGCTCTAGAGCAGCGGTTCTCAAACTGTAGGTCATGACCCACAGGAACTGTATTAAAGGGCTGTGCATTAGGAAGGTCGAGAACTGCTGATCTAGAGCCATGCCATACTAGTTACATCTGGCTTTTTAAAGTTACATCTGGCTTTTTAAGTTATGTAAAATTTAAAATCTAATTCCTTCATAGTGGCTACTGTATTGGACAATGCATTTCCATTATTATAGACCATTCTAGAACAGAATAGAAAATAGGTTTATTTCCCTTGTCTCTTCTAATTGATCAGTGATGGCTACTTGGAATGCTGTGTAGAAAAGATTCTGAGGCATGTCTAAGTCAGCCCCAAATTGTTTGATTATTGATTAGCAATGTATGTCAGCTGAGCTGGCGTAAGGCATGAGAGTGGTATTTGTGACACATGCGCTGAATATCTTCTAGACAAAACCACAAGGATAAGAGTAAAATACAGTAGAACATCCATAGTTAATCACCTCCTTAAGTTGACCTAATTTTCATAGACCAGATGTGCATCACATGTACTAAGGCCTAGTTCCTTATGTTGACCACCTCTCTATGTTGACCAGCTTGTTGCAGTTCCTTGGCTGGTCAACTTACAGGAAGTTCTGCTATATTTAAAAGAGAGGGCAGGTGGTTATCAATTGGTAGAGACAGGTTTGTTTTTTTGTTTGTTTGTTTGTTTTTTGCAGTTTTTGGCTGGGGCTAGGTGTGAACCCGCCATCTCCAGTATATGAGGCTGGCACCCTACTCCTTTGAGCCACAGGTGCCACCTGGTTTGTTTGTTTTTTAAAGCAGAAATCCAGTAAAGAGAAAAGTGATCAGTTGGCTTTAAAGTTTTCTTATTCCTCATTTAGTCTCTCTTTTAAGTAGTGGCCACTTCTGCTGTTTCTCAAAATAAATTAAAAATGATGCTTTGCTTCTGTGTAGAAGGAAATCACAATGGCTGCTAATTCTTGCTTTATCCATGAAATGAGGAATGGGTGTTACATGAATAAACAAAACATACCAATAGCCAAAAATTAATTTCATGTTTCATGCCACTTTTTACTTTACCTTCTGAGGTACAAAACTATTTGACTGAGGATGATTTTTTGTTTTACTTCTTTAAATCTTCTGATGAAGGGTAACAAGTGGGGAAGAAAAATTAAGGGAAAGAAGGAAAAGCTGGTATAGTTTTATTGATCCCTGCATAATCACTGAGTTCAGAATTTGAAGTCTTTGTATCTGGTGACATTTTCTTTATTTATTTATTTTTGAGACAGAGGCTCAAGCTGTCACCCTGGGTAGAGTGCTGTGGCATCACAGCTCACAGCAACCTCCAACTCCTGGGCTCAAGTGATTCTCTTGCCTCC
>NW_003852415.1:2441833-2459596 GCF_000181295.1 Otolemur garnettii
CTTAGGTGTATGTGGCTGGTGCCTTAGCCGCTTGAGCCGCAGGCACCAAGCCAGGTGACATTTTTAAAAATCAGTAACAAAGTTAGCTAGGAATTAGGATTATTTCCCTACTAGTCTCCAAACTAGAAAATGGATTTTAAAACCAGTTCTACAACTGTTATGTGACTTGAAGAAAGTTAGTTGCTGTAATCTCTTTGAGCCTTCATTTTCCACCTGTTAAGTAGGATAACAATATCTAATTTCTTTAATAGTGGGTAAGATGTAATTGAAATATAAAACCCACAATACTTTCTGTAACAGCTCAAATTTTAAAGCATATTATTTGGAAAAAGTAGACCACATGCATCTGGAGTCTAACTCTCTTCTAATCGTGGCCCTGCCACCTAGTAGGTGTGTGACTTTGTCTAGTCCAGTGGTTCTCAATCTTCCTAATACCACAACCCTTTAATACAGTCCAAAGGGTCCTGACCCACAGGTTGAGAACCACTGGTCTAGACCCTTATCCTCTTTAGACTTTAGTTTCCCCTTCTGTAAAATGGGGATAACAGTAGAACCGCTTACAAGGGATTGCTCAGGGTTAAATGAGATAATGCACATCAAAATAATGCAAAGGCATCTAGTACATTGCACACAGCTAGTTTTCAGTAAGTGTTAACTGTTACAATATAAATTATGATGTTTAATGTAGGGGAAGCCTTGCCAAAAGATAGAAGATTTACCATATTTGCTATCTCTTCTCCTTCCCTTGATAAGCTCCAAACTATACCATTTATACTAAATGTGGTAAGGTGTGCGTGTTTTATTTATTTTATTGCTATTCCATTAAAAATTACTAAGTCTTCTTCATTGAGTTTTTGGCACAACAGACCAAGGCAATAATTGGAGAAGCTGTTAGTTATCATAAAGACTTTTCTTACTTCGTAGTTTTTCTATAAACTGCAAAATCATGTCTAATTTAAAAGGCCTGATGTTTAAGGAGGAAGGGTCCATGTGTGGGACGGAACTGCCTTCAGTCCTGAGCACCTGAACTACATTGCCTCTGGGATATAGGGAGGAAGGGACAAGGCACTTCAAAGAAACCAGGGGCCAGAAAAGAGTTACTGCTGTAACTTACTATGATAGCTTCCCTGTTCTTCAGTCAGTATACCTGTTCTTCTCCCCTGAGTAGCAGCAGAAGAGGAACAGAAACGATATGCCATAGTTGGCTCAGGAGGCTTCTTCCAAAGACTGGTTCCAACTAGAGTGTACAGCCTCACCAGATGCCAGAGATTGCTCCCAGCCTATGGAAAGTAAGCACTTTCCACAAAAAATCTTTCAGGCCCTTTGGGAGTAAAGACAAGGTCCTGAGCTGTTTTCACTTACTGAATTCTATAACTAGGAATGAAACACTATGCTGTTGCTAAAAATGACTTTTATTTCTTTCAGAATTTATAGATTTTTTTTAAATTTGGTGTTCTTTTAGTTGTGTATGTTCCTAGGAGATGTTACAGGAGGCCATTTTCCTAGGAGTTTCCATCTCCTGTCTGAGGACTCACACATTATTCTCTAGTGTCTTTGTGCTCAAAATCCTGCATTCACCTTGTGTCTTCCCTCTTTTCAGCAGCCTCGTGCATCTTATTTTTTTTCTGATTCCATAACCACTACCCAGATTTTAAGTTTATCTCTTCACATCTGTATTTGTCATAACAACTTTAAAAAATCTGAAGAGCAAGAAGGAGGGAGGATAGGGAGGGTAGAAAAGGTACTGTACTCCCAATATAGAAAATGTGGAGAACATGGTGGATATAAAGAAGAAAACAAGTCATCGTTTAGAAATGATGTTACTTATAGTCTGGATTTTATTTCCAATCGTTGAGGAGTGTGTGTGTATGTTTAAAGAAATGTGGATTTACTCTTTATGCAGTTTCATATTACGACTTTTACTATGGTGATTTTTTTTGTTTGTTTTACTTAAGGTATCAGCACATTCCTGTATCATTAAGTATTTTTTTTAAATGTAATGAATATATAATATTCTCTTACATGGAGAGAGCAAAATTTATTTAACAATATTGTTAGTCATTTATATCTTCTTTTTTGATATTAAAAATAATGCTTGCTTTTCAGCATCTGTTGACAGTATAATGTGGTAAGTAAGAATGTGGGCTTTAGTACCACTGGCTAGATTTTTTGTTTTTTTTACAGACAGAGTCTCACTTTGTCGCCCTCAGTAGAGTGCCATGGTGTCACAATCACAGCTCACAGCAACCTCCAGCTCCTGGGCTTTGGCTATTCTCTTGTCTCGGCCTCCTGAGTAGCTGGGACTATAGGCACTCACCACAACCCCTGGGTATTTTTTTGTTGCAGTTTGGCCAGGGCGGGTTCAAACCTGCCACCCTTGGTATGTGGGGCTGGCACCCCTCTCATTGAGCCGTAGGCGCCGCCCTAATTTTTTTTTTTTTTTTGGCTGGGGTCGGGTTTGAACCCACCACCTCTAGTATATGGGGCCGGGGCCCTACTCCTTTGAGCCACAGGTGCTGCCCTAGCTTTAAAGTTTTAATTGACTAAATGTATTCCTTCTTTATAGATTATTTGTTGAAGTCAGTGCCCATTCTTGTATTAACTGGCCATCTTTTTCTTTCTAAACCAATGAGTTCTTTGCATACTATAATAGTTATTATTATTTATAACTTAAATTCATTGAGCGTATAAAACTTTTCGATGAGGAAACAAAGGCCAGAAAGGCTAGTTTGCCTAGTTTCTTTGAACATTGCCTGGTACAGAGTAAACAGTACTTTTTTTTTGTTTTTCTGAAACAGAGTCTCACTTTGTCACCCTCAGTAGAGTGCTGTGACATCATAGCTCACAGCAAGCTCCAACTCTTGGGCTCAAGTGATCCTCTTGCCTCCATCTCCTGAGTAGCTGGGAGTACAAGTGCCACAATGCCCAGCTATTTTTAGGGATGGGGCCTCACTCTTGCTCAGGCTGGTCTTGAACTCCTGAGCTCAGGCAATCTACCTGCCTCGGCCTCCCAGAGTGCTAGGATTACAGTCATGAACCCACTGTGCCTGGCAATAGTACATTCTTGTTTTTCTTGTCCATCCTTGCTTTTCACAGCATGTGGCACAGTTGAGTGCTGTGCACACCATTGTCAGCTTATGTTCATCCTAACCACTGTCCCTTCTGCTCCTTGTGCACAAAAGTCAGCCCTTCCTGGGTGCCTTTGTCACAGCCCTGGCTTCAACTCAGAGGGGTTACCATCTGTTGGACTTGATTTGTCCTAGATATTTTTAATGATACTTGTCGATAACTCTGTAAAGTCAGGTTATTTCCCTCACTTCATTTCTAGGTAACAAACCTGAATTTGGCAACTGGCGTCATAAACAGAAGCAGTGCTTCGACTCCCCCAACCCTTCGCCCCGTCATCATTCCTAATGGCCCGACATGGTCAATACAGTCAGACCCCCAACCTCCCGAGAACCACTCCAGCCCTCCTGGAAGCAGGTATGTGCAGGGCCCTGGAGCTAACACTGGAGTTGCACACATCCCAAACAAGCCATTCCCACCTTGAGCTCTGTACAGAGATACCAGTGAGGCAGACGCCCATTCTTTATCTGTCTAGATCCTCTGACACTTGAGTAAGAGAGCCTCATTTTATTTGTAAGACAGTTTTCAGGAAAAATCAAACAAAAAGGAAATTACTGAGACAGTTAAGAAAACCACTTCTGGGTGATAGCAAGAATTTATACTGTGTTAAGTCTTTGCTTATAGTCAACATTTTCACCTACTAATCTTTGGCATGTTATTGTCTTAATTCTTTTTGTGTGTGTGTTGTCTTAATTCTTTTTTTTACTGTGTTTCAGTAACTTTAGACTCTTTTCTTTTGAAGGACATATTTGTTTTTCATTTTCATCTAGTTTCATTAAACAGCCTCCCTGGGTAATCTTCATTTAGGAAGTAGGAATGAAATTTCCTTTATGTAGTTGAAAGAAGTGACTGAGTCAAAAATTTAAATAGATTCTGGCAATAAAGTAAGCTACCTCTGAATTTAAAAAGACACTGTATTAAATTCTAGTCTGACTCCCTATTTTAATTGCCCCTGTATAAAAAAGTGTAAGAAATGGATTCCCAGTACATCTTCCTTTAGTGACTATTAAATATGGATTAAATTGCATTATTTTCTGAGTCTTATGCATGAGAGAGAAATGTGACTGCTACAATGAAGTGTTCTGACCAGCTAAGATATCGTTCTCTCCAAATAAGCTCTATCCCAGGTGTCCCACTGAGTCTGCACACCCCATGCCAGTGCTTCCAGCCTCTGCTCTTAATGTGCTGCTTTGCCCTGAGGTTGGGAGGGGGAACTGATGATTGGAGCATGGAAGAAATGCCTAATTATTGGTAAATTATCTGTTGGTGTTAGAATTACTATGTAAAGAACTAATTTGGGAAGCAGAAACTCTGCCCTGGAAGCAACATGAACATAAGCACATTACATCATGCTGTGGTACAATGTCTTTCATATCCATGATCACTGTGGTCATGGTGAAAAGAATCTTCTCAGTTGAGAATTATAAAGAACTGAAGCCTAAGAGGCTGGATTTTTTTAAGGCAGGGTATCCACACAGTTCTCTTCACAGAAGTTTGCCGTTTGGTGATTTACAATCTACAGAGTAACTACATTCCTAAAACATAAGTCGTAAAAAAGAAATTCTGTTTATGCCATAGAGCTTTATTTTCCATATAAAATATTTCCAAATATTCCATTTTCATTTTAAAATCTTAACCTTGTTTTTATGGAAAACATTTTCACTGCCATTTTGGATACCCTCTGTATAATGAGGCTACAGGCATTTTCCATGCTGTAAACAAAACGTCAAAGCTACACATTTTGGAGAAGTAGAGTTTTAGCACTTTTTATATTTGTAGATAGAACGAGGAAAAACCTTAATAAACATTATAGTTGAGGGCTTTCTCTTGGTAGCACCTGTTCGTACTGAGATGAAAGGTGATGGATCAGTCAAGGTTGAACCAGGACCTGGATTCCAACATATAAATGGCCACCTCCCAGCCAGACTGTACTCGTGAGGCTGCAGTAGAATGGTACATTACACAATTTACTTCGGGCCCCTTGCAGACAAAAAGCATCCTCCGTGAGGCCTCTTGGTCTTTTTCATTTTTGAGTTTATTGTACTCACGGTAGCCCTCTCTTTATTTCTCTTGAAGTACTAGGGCCAGTTTTCAGGCCCCAGTCTAGGGAAGCCCTGGGAAATCTCTGCTCCCAGGTAACCTCTGGTTGCCAGGACAGTCGGAAGGCTCAGCTTGGGAGTCTCACTTCCACCTGGAATTCCCCAAGGTAACCACCCCGAAGCAGCCCTAAGTGAATTCTCAGAGGTTCTTCCAGGCCAGGCTGTGCAGTGGGCCCCAGCCAGACCCACAGCACACATTCTGCCAGTACTGCATCCTCATTTCCATTTTTACCTGATAATTCACTGCTTTGGGGACATTTATTTAGTCCCTTGTTGTTCCTCCTTTAGTAGTAAGGATGACTAAGTTTAATGAATGTGGGGTTTGTAGCTGAGAGATGTGAGTTTTATTACTGGTTTTGACACTAAGTGACCCTAAGCTATATTTAATCTTTTTATTGGGTAAGAATACTTACATATAAACTAGACTGTTTTGAGAGCTTTTAGATTGCCTTTAAAGCCCTTTGATCTCCCTGGAAGTGGGTGCTAAATAAATAAAAGGTACTCTTGCTACTTTTTCTGCAATAGAAACAGTGGATTCCAGTGCTGATAAACTCTAAAGTCTGATAATTTGCTTAAAGTAGGGACTGCCCTGTAAACTGCACTAAGATGCAAAGAGAATCCCATTGCTGGCTGTACTTTTCATCTCTGCACGTCGGAGAATTCAATGACTTGGTAGCCACAGGAATGTCCCTGTGGTGTTGCTATTGTTCTCTATTTTATGGATCATACAAATTTTTACCAAACAACCATGTTCTTCCCCTCTCCCCTTCTGTTTTGAAACCACCCCAAATGTAGCCTCAGGGTTGTCCTCTCCCATTGGGTCAGTGGAAGCTCAACCCAGCTCCTCAAATCCCTTGGTTCTTTGGTCTGTCTGGAGTCCCTATTCAGGCTTTGTTGTGGGAGAGGAAGGCAAAGAGCCCATGACTTGCCCAGACAGTCTGAGGCCTGGCCATGTAACTTGCAGTTCCCTAGACACTCTGGAGTTGGACTTGGCCAGCCATTCCTCTGTTGTTACTTTTCAGAGGTAATAAGTGAGATTAATTGCAGGCCATTCTCCAGAAGAAAAAGCAGTTAGAGCCAAATACAGTCACATGTTTAGAAGCCTGAGGTGTGCCTCTAAGCAAGGCCGACTTTAAATTATACCATAGGGGCTCCAAGATGCAGGTACAAGTGGTTGTGACCTCTTTTTTCATAAAGTGATATTTTTGGTTTCTAGATGTTGATACCTAGGTCTTTCAGCTTTTCTTTTAGCCAAAGAAAACAAATCTGATTTTTCAAACTATCTTTTAATTACCCATTCTGGGGGCACATGAGGAGTCATTAGAAGCTGACAATTGATGTGCAGAGGCATCTCCTCTTTGTTGCCAGCCTTCCATGGAATTGGACCACATCAGGGAGAATTTTCTAGGTGAGGAGTACTCAGTGGGCTCATAGTGCATTTTTCTTTGTTAGACCTGGAAGGGTTACTGTAAAGTCTTGGCTGCTTCTTGAAATGATTTGGGAAGGACAGGGCCTCAGACAGCTTGGCAGGAACCTGAGGCCCTGTTTTTTTCCAGTCCAGCCCTTCCTTGTGGATCGAGCTGTCAGGGAATCCCACGAATGTCTGGCTTCTGCCCCTTTGTATGTTTTTCCAGCATTTGTCATTGAATTATTTTTATCCATCTCTGGCTTTTTCACACATGCATCCTGGGGATTTGTCTGTTCCTCGATATTAAAGATGGGAGATGTTAAAAAAAAAGCACAGCTAGGAGTTCATTCCTACTTTTTGTCAGAGGTCAAGCTATCATGGGCATGGGCTGCTTGGCCTGGCTGTTCTCTCTAGAGAACATTCTACCAAGGAATGGGAAATCTTGGAAATCTGGGCCATTTTTGCTGTCACCCTGTCCCTCCCCTCTTTTCAGTGGTATAAAGAGTCTGATATTCTGCTTTACATAATTTTTAGGAACGTATTTTTCAGAGATTCTAATTCTAGTTTAGGCAATACTATTTCTTACAAATGTTGCTAGAGATTCAGGTTTGCCCCTTCTCATCTTTTCCTTCACAGTCAGTCCTCAGAAATGTTGAGTTTGTTAATTTCTTTTCAAAGTATGCCCCCATGCATTTTCTTGATGTCAGGCATTGGGTTAGATGCTCAGGAGTAGCACAAATCAAAACAGAATAGCCCCTGATCTCCCAGAGTAAACAATGGTGTATCTTCTACATTCTTAACATACTGTTGAGTACTAGGTAGGATCTAAAAGACAATTTAAAACATGGTGTTTGATCACTAAAAAATTACCATCTGCCAGGGAGAAGGAGCTAGATACACATGAAATAATTGGAGATCCGTTTCAGGCAGCATATAACAAAGATCTCCATGTTATGGCATAGGCAATTAAAAGAAAGAATATCAGGAAACACATGTAAGGATTCAGTGCTGCACATGGCTGTGCTACAACATGGATGAACCTTGAGGGTAGTAATGAGCCAGTCAGAAACTCTGGAATAGTCAAAATCATAGAAACAAAAAGTAAAAAAGTGCTTGCCAAGGGCTGGGGGAAGAGAGGAGGGGCAGTTAGTGTTTAATAGGTATAGAGTTGCAGTTTTGCAAGATGAAAATGTTCTAGAGATCTGTTACAGAACAATGTGAATGTATTTAACACTCCTAGACTGTTACATATAAAAATGGTAAGATGGTAAATTTAAAATTATGTGGTTTTTTATTATCATAAAAAAGAAGAATATATAAGGATTTAAAGGAGCACCCAGTTCCACAAAAATTATTCAGTGGCCAAAATGGCAAGGTTTTACTTCTATCCTCTGCTTCTGTGTAAGGAAATTATCCTGAATCTAGTCCTTTAAACGCTTCTCTTCCTTAAAAAGCATACCAACTACAGGAAAAGGGGCAAGCAACCTCTGTTAGGAAGATGCATAGCATAGTGGAAGGAGAAGGGACTTAGAGGTAGACAGACCTGTTTTGCCTTACTAAGTTTGTGGCTTTTGGGCAACTTAGCTTCTCTGAGCCACAATTCCCCATATTTTAAAAAATGTGCAATAATACTTACCTCATTAAGTTGCTGTAAGATTAATTGGAGTTGCATATATGAATGTAGCCAGCATAATGCCTCCTTTTCACTTTTTTTGGTGTAGGTTCTTGCTAACTCTCAGTTTCCTTTCTGGAAAAGAGAAAAGAAACTTAAGATTAGACTTGGTTTAGTACCTCGTTTAGATGAAACTGGCCATCGCCCCAGTTGCAGTGTGCTCCTGGAGCTGGATAGCAGAGGGGTAGCCTTGCCAGCTGAGGATGGGAAGGACTCAGAGTATGACCAACAAGAGACTCTTCTTTCTCTTTGACCCTTTTTTGAAGGGTAATTTCTTTCTACTCAGCAGGCCCTTCCTCTATGCTATCTTCTGAATGTTGAAATTTCCATTACAGCTCAATGTTCCAGCCAGTAAACAGTCATATTTTCCATCCATCCTGGGGGTCGAGCTTTGGGAGAGCTTTTCTCTGGAGGAGTTTGGAGCTTATAATTTTGTACTTTATCCTGTTATATAAACAATGCTCTCCAGCCAAAGAGCACAATCACAAAAAGAAACCACTTTTTGGGGGGCCTTAAAAAAAAAATCCCAGAGTTTTGTAGAAGTGATATTTCACTCCTGTTCTCCTTGTAAAATAAAGTTTCCCCACCCTCCTTTCTCCTGAGTCTTAACTCTCACTACTCCTTCCCCTTCAGTGAACGTTTTCTGCAGCACAAATGATAAAGTCTGAAATTCCTCCACAACTTTTTTCACTCAGCCAGCCACGTATAACTTCTCAGGGGTTCTCCTGTGTCAGTTCAGTGTCAGTTCAAGCTCTTAGGTTATACTGTTCCTCATTCATCAAGAGAGCTGAGTGCCATGGGTATCAGAATGATTGCCTCTGCCCACTGAAGGGAAGCGGTAAGCTTAGGAAGTGTGTCAAAGATGGCTCCTGGAGGTTATACCAGGGCTGGGCAAAGTAGATTCAGGAACTCTGGATCTAGTATCAGGAGTGAAACAAGCAGATCTCTTCCCCACAAGTCAGTAAAATGCAGATAGATTGCTTTGTCATTTGCCGCTATCGGATTTTCTGATGTAGTTTGCCTCTTGCACCCTTCCCCCACTGCCCTGACGCATTAAGGACAAACAACTTTACATTTGCCTAGGATTAACAGGCACAGAAAGAGTCACTGTTAGAGACTATCTTATTTGTAACTATTCACTTTGTAATTTTCTATCTGTTCAAAATTGATGACTAGTTTGGTTTTGAGAGGCCTGAATGACAAAGCTTCATGTACTAAGCTGAATGCAACTCTTTCTAGAAGCAAGAAATTATGAGTTGCTTCATTTAATTCTCCTCACATGGTTTTTCTATCAGCTGCTATCCCTTCAAGTTAACTGTGTTTTATCTGCTTGGAAAGAGCTGGGAGAAAATCTCAGCGGTGAGGAAACACATCTTTCTTTCTGACTCTGTCGAGATGCATTGGTGATCCATCCATATTTAAAGCCTACTTAATGTTGACTCAACAAATTTAGAAGGAAGACCAGCCAGCTTCCTTGAACTTTTAACTAAAGATCTCATCCTGGGGTACAAGTGAATCTTTCTAAGAGTAGAATGTGAACGTTTTAAAGCAATAACTGAGAAAATGACATGAAGGCTGTGTTGACCAGTTTGATGGAAGTATTTCGGATTGCATGTGAAAACCCCACACTGTACCCCAGAAGTGCATTAATGTACATATGTACATAGTTACCATTCAATAAAAAAAAAAAAATCTCATCCTACCCTCCTGTCCTTCTTTCTGCTAGAAAACTCTTGGCATATTACCTACCAAATATAGCGAAGAAATCAATGCTCTTTTTGAAAAAGTTCCAGGATCTAAGAGGCTAAAAGAAAAAAATTCCCTGTATCTGTGTTTTAATCAAAGGAAAATACAGAACTGTAGGGTCCAAAAATGAATAAAAATTCTCTTTTTCCTACAGCCTCCTTATGGAACAAAATTTTGGTGTGGATTCTTAGTAACTGTTACTTGCCTTTCCTTAAAAGAGAAAAATGTAAGATTGGACTTTGCCTGGAATGTGGTGTTTGCTACACCACTTAGTTGCTATTTAGTTTTAGATTCAACTGGCCATCACTCAGGTGTAGTATGATACAGTATTATAGCAGGGAATAAATACAGTTAATAAGTAGTCACAGTCCTAATATTTACATTATTTTTATTGTGAAGTACCCATATGTTAAAATTTTATCACTAATTATTAAAATGCTCCTAAAGAAATATAACCAAGAAAAGATGAACTTTAAAAATTTATTTAAACATGAAGTGAACTCTTCTTTGGTAGATGTGTGCGAGACTAGCGGTAAGAAAAGACAGTGTATGAGAGCTCAGGAGATTCAAAATGTCACAACATACGGCAGGCCTAGATAGTCACTATAAGTAACAGTAGAACTCTTGTCCTATTTGGACTACCCTTATGTTTCAGAGATAGTAAAGGATCAAGTCATAGTTTTCATGAATTATCAGGCTAAGACTTATCAATTTTGCTTCAAAGCCAATAATCAATGCCACACTTGGCTTGGTCCTTAAAATAAGTTTTACTGTCTCTTGTGATGAAAATGAAATATGGGTGCATCTCAGTGATATGACTGCAATTTAGGTCTTAGAGAGAAAAGCAGGCCTCTTGGTACAGCAGTTAAGGAAACCACAAAGGGGATGTATTTAGAAGTTAGGAAATCCATTGCCTGATTACTACTCTGGCTAGGACTACCAGTACTATATTACATAGTAGTGGTGTCCTATCTTGTTCTACTTCTTAAGGACAATGCTTTCAAATTTTCCCCATTCACTATGAAGGTGGCTATGGGTTTGTCATATATGGCTTTTATTAATTTGATGTTCTTTCTGTGCCTACTTTGTTGAGGATTTTTATCATGAAAGATGCTGTATTTTATTGAGTGCTTTTTCTGCATCTATTGAGATAATCATATGGTCTTTGTATTTGCTTCTGTGTGTGTGGTGAAGCACATTTATGGATTTGTGACCATCCTTGTGTCCCTGGGGTGATACCCACTTGATTGTGATGAATTGTCTTTTTGATATGCCATTGAATTCAGTTTGCTTATATTTTGTTGAGGATGTTTGCCTCTGTGTTCAAAAGGGGTATTGGTCTATAGTTTTCATTTTTTGTTGCGTCCTTTTCTGGCCTTCATATCAGGGTGATACTGGCTTTATAGGATGACTTTAGGGAAGATTTCCTCCTTCTCAATGTTATGAATAATTTCTGCAGCATAGGTACCAGTTCTTCTTTGTGGGTCTAGTAGAATTTATCTATGAATCTGTCTGATCGAGGGACCTTTTTGGTTGGGAGATTACTGCTTTAATCCCCCTACTTGTTATTGGCCTATTCAAGATTCCTGTTTCTTCCTGATCCAGTCTTGGGAGGTTGTGTTTCCAGAAATTTATCTATTCTTTCTGCATTTTCTAGTTTGTGGGTATAAAGGTTCTTGTAGTATCCACAGATGATATTTTGTACATTTGTGATATCAATTGTAAAGTCTCCTTTTTCATTTCTGATTGAGCTTGAGTCCTTTTTCTTCTATTTGTAGTTAATCTGGCTAGTGTTCTATTGATTTTATCTTTTCAAAGAACCAACCTTTTGTTTCATTGAACCCTTGTGGGTTGGTTTGTTTGTTTCCATTTTGTTTAGTTCTGCTCTGAGATTTGTAATTTCTTTTTTCCTGGTGACTTTGGGTTTGGTTTGCTCTTATTTCTCGAGTTCCTTGAGATGTGATATTCGGTTGCTAATTTGTGATCTTTTTGTCTTTTCCTCTTAGTATTCCATAGATTTTGATAACTTGTGTCCCTTTGTCATTCAATTCAAGAAACTTTTTGATTTCCATTTAAATTTCATCATTGATCCAAGATGATTCAGTAACAGAATTTCCATGATTTCGTGTAGATTTGAGTGTTTCTCCTGGACTTGATTTCTAGTTTTATTTAGTCAGTAGTTTTTGGTTAGAATCTTCCGTAAATGTGTTACGTCCATTTATTCTAGAGTTCCATTTAAGTCCTGTGTTTCTTTGTTGATTTCCTGTTTCAGTGATCTATCCAGCTTGTCAGTGGAGGTTGGAGTCCCTGGCAATTAAAATGCTACTGTTTATTTCTTTGCCTTAGATATAGTAAAATTTGCTTTATGAATCTGGCATCTTCTGTGTTAAGTACATAATATATTTAGGATTCTTGATGTCTTGTTAAATTGCTCCCTTTACTATTATATTAATATAATGACCATCTTTGTCCTTTTTTCAACTGTTGTTGATTTAAACTGTATTTTATCTGATATAAGAATGGCTAAACCTACTCACTATTCATATCCATTTGTGTGAAATATTTTTTTCCATCCCTTTACTTTGATACTGCATGAGTCCTTCTGATTTAGATATGTCTGTTGGAGACAGCACATACTGGGGGTGTGTTTTTTATCTATTTAACCAGTCTGTGTTTTTTAAGTGGGGGATTAAATTGTGGAAAATACTTTGTTGTTGTGTTTTTCCTCTTGTGTTATTTTATAAGAGCTGTGAGCTTTAATTTTTAAGTGTTTTTATACTTGTGGGTATCTATTGTGCTATTTATAATTGTTCTATATATAATGCAGTGTAGTTCCAAATATTTCCTGAAGGACAGGTCTAGTAGTGACAAATTCTCTTTAGTGTTTGCTTGTCTGGAAAAGTCTTTATTTCTCCATCATTTATGAAACTGAGTTTCACAGGATACAAGATCCTTGGCTGGAAGTTGTTTTGTGTAAGAAGAATAAAAATGTGGCCAGGCACAAGGCTCATGTCTGTAATCCTAGCACTCTGGGAGGCTGAAGTAGGTGGATTGAGTTCAGTAATTGGAGTCCAGCATGAGCAAAAATGAGATCCCATCTCTACTAAACACAGAAAAACTAGCTGGGCGTTGTGGTGAGCGCCTGTAGTCCCAGCTACTTGGGAGGCTGAGGCAAGAGAATTGCTTGAGCCCAGGAGTTTGTTTGAGATTACTGTGAGCTATAACACCACAGCACTCTAGCCTGGGGTAACAGAGTGAGACTTTGTCTAAAAAAAAGAGGGGGAGGAGAGTAAAAAGGGGTACTGATCCCTTCTGGCTGCTGAGAAGTCTGCTATTAGTTAGATTTTCCTTTGTAGGTTAATTGTTGCTTTTGTCTCACTGCTTACAGAATTTCCTTCTTCATTTTGACTTTGGCCAAGTTGATAACTATGTGTCTTAGAGATGTCTTATTTACTGTTAATTTTCATGGTGTTTGATGACCATTTGTGTATGGATATCTGAATTTCTATAGATACCAGGGATATTTTCTTCAATAATTTCCTCAAATAGGTTTTTCTGTGTTTTTTTTCTTTTTCTTTTCCAGGGGTACCTATAATTCATATATTGGTTCGTATTAGACAGTCCCATATTCCTCTGAGTGATAGTTCATTCTTTTTTATTCTTGAAAGACAATGTCAAACTATCCCTGTTTGTTGATAATATGTATCTAGAACATCCTAAAAACTCCACCAAAAGACTCCTAGAATTGATAAATTGAGCAAAGTCTCAGGTTACAAAATCAGTATATACAAATCAGTAGCATTTCTATTTCCTATTCTAACTATAATTAAGCTGAGAGTCAAGGAAAAGACTCAATACCATTTATAATAGCTACAAAGAAAGTAAAATACCCAGGAATATACTTAAGAAAGGAGGTGAAAGATCTCTTTGAGGAGAACTACAAAAATTGATGAAAGGAATTAGAGATAACACAAGTGAAAAAAACATGCCATGCTCATGTGTTGGTAGAATCAACATCATTAAAGTGTTCATACTGCCCAAAGTGATTTATAGATTCAACACAATCCCCATCAAAATACCAACGTCATATTTCACAGATCTAAAAAAAAAAAAATTCTACACTTCATTTGAAACCAGAAAAAGAGCCTGAATAGCTAAAACAGTCTTAAACAAAATGACAATCCTGGGGACATCACATTATCTGACTTCAGCTTATACTACAAGTCAACAGTAACCAAAACAACATGGTATGGGTATAAATTTAGAGACATAGACCAACAGAACAGAGTATAGAATGCAGGAATAAAACCATGTACCTACAACCAAATGATCGTTTTCAAAGCAGACACCAACATACACTAGGAAAAGGAACCCCTGTTCGATAAACAGTGCTGGGAAAACTGGATAGTCATATACAGGTGAATGAAACAGGACCATTATCTCTTGCCACATATAAAAATTAATTCAAGATGAATAGGGAGGTGCCTGTAGCTCAAGGCGCCGGCCCCATATGCCAGAGGTAGCAAGTTCAAACCCAGCCCCAACCAAAAAAAAAAAAGATGAATAAAAGATTTAAATATAAGGCATAAAGTCATAAACGTTGTAGGAAAAAAAGGGAAAGTCTCTTACAGACATTGGCCTAGGCAAGGAATTTATGACTACAGACCTGAAAGGCAAATACAACAGCAAGAAAAATAAATAAATGGGACTTAATTAAATTAAACAGCTTCCGCACAGCAAAGGAAATAATCTACAGTGTAAATAGATAACCTACATAATGGGAGAAAATATTCACAAACTATATATCTGACAAAGTGCTGATTCCTAGAATCTACAAAGAACTCAAATCAGGAAGAAAAAAATGAGTAATTCCATTAAAAATTGGGCAAAAGACATGAAAAGAAGTTTTGGGTTTTTTTTTTTGTTTTTTTTTTTTGAGACAGAGGCTTATGTCACCCTATGTAGGGTGCCATGGCATCACAGCTCACAGCAACCTCAAACTCTTGGGCTTAAGCAATTCTCTTGCCTCAGCCTCCCAAGTAGCTGGGACTCCAGGTACCCGCCACAGCACTCAGCTATTTTTTGGTTGTAGTTGTCATTGTTGTTTGGCAGGCCCGGGCTGGGTTTGAATCTGCTAGCTCCAGTGTATATGGATGGCACCCTAGTTGCTAAGCCATGGGTACCAAGCCTGAACAGAATTTCTTTCAGAAGAAGATAGACAAATAGGCTCGACGCCTATAGCTCAACCGGCTAGGGCGCCAGCCACGTACACCTAAGGTGGCAGGTTCGAATCCCCAGCCCGGACCCGCCAAACCACAATGACGGCTGCAACCAAAAAATAGCCGGGCGTTGTGGCGGGCGCCTGTGGTCCCAGCTACTTGGGAGGCGGAGGCAGGAGACTCGCTTGAGCCCAGGAGTTGGAGGTTGCTGTGAGCTGTAATGCCATGGCACTCTACCGGGGGGACAGCTTGAGGCTCTGTCTCAAAAAAAAAAAAAAAAAAAGAAGATAGACAAATAACCAACAAACATTAGAAAGGTTCAACATTACTAATCATCAGGGAAATGCAAATTAAAACTACAATGAGATACCACCCTACCCCATCAGAATGGCATTATTAAAAACTAAAACACAATAGATGCTATCATAGATGCAGAGAGAAACAAATGCTTATACTTTGTTGGTAGGCCGTAAATTAGTGTAACCTCTGTAGAAAACAGTATGGAGATTTCTCAAAGAAAGAAATGGTAAATAATTACCATTCAATCCAGTAATCCTCCTACTGATTATCTGGCCAAAGGAAAAAGAAGTCATTTTATAAAACAGACACTTACGCTTGAGTAATTGTCACAGTACAATTCAGAGTTGCAAAGATGTGGAATCAACGTAAGTGACCATCAATTCATGAGTGAACCAAAGAAAATATGATGTATATATATGTGGAGTACTATTCAGCCAGAACAAGGAATAAGATAAGGTCTTTTGCAGCAACATGGATGGACCTAAAGACCATTATGTTAGGCAAAGTATCTCAAGGATGGGAAAACAAACACTCAAATACCACACGTACGTTGAATGGGAGCTAAACAGTGAGCAAACATGGGCGTAGATGGATATAAAGATCATTGGAATACAAGAAAGTGGGTGAGTGAGAGAAGATGAGGGGTAAAGACTTACCTATTGCATATAATGAACGCTATTCTGGTGCTGTGCATACTAAGAGCCCCAATGGAAATATTATACAAGGTAGCAAAGATTTTTGTAGTCCCTTAATGTTTTGAAATTTTTTTAAAAAGGGCTAGAGAAACCAAATTACAGCTGACCCTTAAATAATGTGGGCCTTGCTTGAATCATGTGTGTTGGCTTATGTGTTGATTTTCTTTTGCCTCTGTCACCCCTGTGACAAGACCAACCCTCCCTGCCAGATGTGGTGGCTCACACCTGTAATCCCACCACTTTGGAAGGCCAAGGCTGGCAGATTGCTTGAGCTTAGGAGTTTGAGACCAGCCTGAGTAAGAGTGAGACCCTGTTTCTACTAAAAATAGAAAAACTGGCTGGGCATAGGGTATATGCCAGTAGTCCTGGCTACTCAGGAAGCTGAGGCAGGAGAACCACTTGAGTTTGAGGTTGCAGTGAGCTGTGATACCAGGGCACTTTACCCAGGGTGACAGAGTTAAGACTCTGTCTCAGAAGAAAAAAAGAAAAGACCAAGCCCTCCCATTCATCCTCTTCCTCAGCTTACCCAACATAAAGATGATGACAATGAACAACTTTATGATGATTCATTCCCACTTAATAGTAGATATATTTTCTCTTCATTATGATTTTTTTAATAACACTTTCTCTTCTCTAGCTTACCTTATTGTAAAAATGTAGTATATAATACATTTATCATATAAAATACAGTAGAACCTCCATAGTTGACCACCTCCCTACATTGATGAACAGTTGATTGACCTAATTTTCATAGCCCACACATGTATCACATGTATGTTATCTGTTCAGTAGGCCTGCCTCTGTGTGTTGACCACCTCTGTGTGTTGTTTAGTTTGTTACAGTTCCTTGAGTGATCAGCTTACCAAGGTTAGTACGTGTTAGTGGACTGGTCATGTTATCAGTAAGGCTTCTGGTCAACAGTGCGCTATTAGTAGTTAAGTTGGGGGAATCAAAAGTTATGTGTGGATTTTCTACTGCACAGGGGTTGGGGTCCATACAACCCCAACTGCATGTTTTTTGGGGGTTTTTTTTGCAGTTTTTGGCTGGGGCTGGGTTTGAACCCACCACTTCCAGCATATGGGGTTGGTGCCCTACTCCTTTGAGCCACAGGCACCGTCCACCAACTGTATGTTGTTGTTCAAGGGTCAGCTGTATGTTGTTTTGAAACTGGGTTGCACCAAGGAGAATTGAGTAGATGAAAGAACCTGCCTCCATTGTTTAATGGTCTCAAATATCTTGCTACCTATTAAAACTCAACACTGACATTTGAAATATAAGTTCCCAAAAGAGTTTGTTACCTTCTTCTACAAATATTTAGTAGACTGAAGTCTTGAAAAAGAAAAGGTGGGCTTGGTGCCTGTGGCTCAAGTGTCTAAGGTGCCAGCCACATACACCTAAGGTGGTGGGTTCAAATCCAGCCTGGACCCACCAAACAACAATGATGGCTGCAACCAAAAAATAGCCAGGCGTTGTGGCGGGCGCCTGTGGTCCCAGCTAC
>NW_003852415.1:2460587-2487072 GCF_000181295.1 Otolemur garnettii
ATTCACGAATGGTACTAAAGACTTGGGTGGCAAGATAAGGTTCTTCAGAAGACTTAAGGTTTATTTTCAGTTCTAGGTGTATAGAATAGGTGAAGAAAAGGAGAGGAGGGAAAAGAAAGATAATGTGTAGTGTTTAAGGTATTTTCAAGGGACAGTAAGTTAGAAATAATATATTAGTCAAAACACTTTGAGTTTCAAGTGATAGAAACTGAAATCAAGTTAACTGTAAATGTAAAGGAGATTTTTTAGTTCATATAACTAAAGCTCCCCTCAAAGTTGGTGTTGGGGTTTAGGGAGTGTCTTTAGTCATATATTCTGCTTTCCTTTAAGTACACAAAACTGAGAAATCATAGGAAAAATAAAACAGAGATAGCAAGATATTTGCTTTATTATTGGTAAAGATAAATGGAAGAACACAGCTTCAGAATAGGGCATAAATAGGCTTCTTTCTCTAAGTCTAATTCTCATTTGTTTGTGGTTTTTTAAATTTCAGAATAATATGAGGATACAAACAATTAGGTTACAGTGTTTGCGTTTGTTAGGTAAGGTCCATGCTGTAGTTGTGCCCCTCACCCAGGAGCTGTGCCATGTACCCTTAAAAGCCCATTGGGTGAGAGCACAGCAATGCTCCTTTCTTTGTTCCCTCCTCCCCCTCCCCAACTTCAGTTAAATTGAGTTTTTTCTCTTGTGTGGGCATGCATTAGTTCGTCTACTGGCTTCATATTAGTATTGAATACATTGGATACTTACTTTTTCATTCTTGTGATACTTTACTAAAGAGAATGTTCCCTAACTCTGTCCAGGTTAATATAAAAGATATAAAGTCTCCATCTTTCTTATGGCTAAATATGTATTCCATAGTATACATATACCATAGTTTATTAATCCATTCATGGGTTGATGGGCATTTGAGATGATCCCATATCTTGACGATTGTAAGTTGAGCTGCAATAAAAGATCTTGCACAAATGTCCTTGTGATAAAATGGTTTTTTTTTTCTTCTGAGTAGATCTCATTTGTTTTATTTATTCTAAATATTTCCTGTATTGATAATATGTTAACTTAGATAATTTAAACAAAATTTTTCAGGAAGAAAGAGAAAGGCCTTCTAACATGCTACGGTCTGAAAAACAGAAAGAAAAACAAAACAAATTTGGCCAGGTTTCCAAGGTGAACGTTTGCATCTGGGCCCCATCTACTTCTCCAGTTGTATTCTTTTTCACATGTTCAGTTCCAGCCAACTCAATAGATAAAAAATAAAGGTACTATTTTTGTATAACATGGTGACTATAGTTAATCACAATGTATTGTATACTTGAAAATCTCATTAAGAAAGTAGATTTTAACTGTTCTCGCCACAAAAAGAAAGTATGTAAGATAAAGCATGTGTTACTCAATTTAACCATTCTACAAGGTATGCATATTCTAAAACGTCCAATTTTTGTCAATTAAAAACAGCATAATAGGGCGGTGCCTGTGGCTCAGTGGGTAGGGTGTTAGCCTCATATACTGAGGGTGGCCGGTTCGAGCCCAGCCCCAGCCAAACTGCAACAACAAAATAGCTGGGCGTTGTGGTGGGCGCCTATAGTCCCAGCTACTCAGGAGGCTGAGGCAAGAGAATCACCTAAGCCCAGGAGTTGGAGGTTGCTGTAAGCTGTGACACCATGGCACTCTACCGAGGGCAATAAAGTGAAACTTTGTCTCTTAAAAAATAAAAAAATAAAAAAAAGCAGCATAATTACTAAATTTAAAAAGTCACTATTTGGAACAAAATAAATAAATAAGCATAATATATTTTCCCATCCTCACATATGCCATTCTATAGCACTTATCCTATTAGTTTACCATTTACTTTCTGTCACTCTTTTGCTAAAATATAACTTGTCTTTTTTTTTTTTTTAAGACAAGAGTCTCACTTTGTTGCCCTTGGTAGAGTGCCATGATGTAATAGTTCACAGCAACCTAAAACTCTTGGGCTCAACCGATTCTCTAGCCTCAGCCTCCTGAGCAGCTGGGACTCAGGCACCTACCACAATGTCCAGCTACTTTTAGAGATGGGGTCTTGTTCTTGCACAGGCTAGTCTCGAACCCATGAGCTCAGGCAATCCATCTGCCTTGGCCTCCCAGAGTGCTAGAAGTACAGACATGAGCCACCGCACCTGGCAATGTAGCTTGTTTTATTCACTGTTATGTTCCAATGATTTGGTAAATAGTAGAAACTTAATAAAGAACTAATATTAAATAACCATGAATGAATGGATATCCTAGTATCTTGCAGGGCTCAGGTTGACCCAGCCTCTGTGTAACCTTCCCTGATCTCCCAAGCAGATATTATTAGGATTTATCATCCTTTTGCTCTTTATTTACTAGACTCAAGCTCCTAAGAGATGCAATTTCAAGAAAGCTCTGGCTAATTGTACAATTTTAAGTCTGAGAGAATGGATCTTTGTAGCCCCTTTTGTCACAGTGGACTGAACGCTAGGGGAAAAAACCATGGCTTCTCTCCAACGAGCTTGGAGTACACGTGCTTACATTTGTTCATGCCTTCTCTGTCTTTCTTTCTCTTACTCACACATACCCCTGTCAAGTCACTTATTGGTCCTCCTTTAGATCTTACTCAGTTCCTTCCAGTTTTCCGAAGTTAAAAGTGCCCTGTAAGCAGGAAGCCCTTCCCAGTCTGCTGAGTAGAGGCCAAGTGTGGACGAAAAGTTAAGAGAATCTTTTCTCATCCTTCTCCCCACTATGCCCAACCCATACGAGTCTGAGGGGGTCCTTATAGAAGATACTTGAGAGTGGAAAGGCACCTGCCATCTTTGACAGCCCAGTGTAGGAGCATGATCTCTTACTCCCAGCCTTTCCATAGGGTTTGCTAATAAATTGTAGCATTTGCTGAACATGTGTTTCTGTGATGTTCAGTTTCTTCATGTTCTTTATACTTGTTCCTCTTTTCTTGCTGTTCTTCACTGGATAGTCTTTCTGGCATCCCCTACCTGAGTGGTTAGTGTGTGGGTGGGATAGGAAGGGTACGTAAAGACAGGCCACCATCTCCCTACTCCAAGTTCTGATGTCCTTTCTCTCTGCTATATCACTCACCGCTCCTCCTTACCTCTGGTTGTCTGTATACTTGTCTTACTACACATACTAGGTGGTAAGCTATTTGAGGGCAGAGATCAAGTCTTATAAATCTTTGTATCCTTATGGTGCCCTACACAGAGTGCTCAGTGGATGTTTGGTGAATGAATGATTAGACCAGTGCTGTCCAATATGGTAGCCACGAGCCACCTGTGAATATTTCAATTAATTAAAATGAAGTAAAATGAAAAATTCAGTTTCTCAATCATACCAGCCATAAGTCAAATGCTCAAAAAATCACTTGTTGACCTAGACAATATAATAAAGACCCAAACTTGGTCAGTCGATTAAAAACTAAAAAGGAATTAGTTTTTAAGAAAGGCATATTCTTGATTATTCTCTTAGGATCTTCTGTTGTTTAGATGTAGGGATTTACTACAGATGCTGTTCTTGAACTAATTTGTAGTGCTAGGAGGGGCATATTCTAATGTCTTGGGAATCTCAAAAGGCCAAAGCTTCTGTATTCCTAGTGTCTAACCAGAGCTGGGCCAAGTGAGAGGAAAGGTTTTTTAAAGCAGATCCCAGCAATTATCTTCTTATTTTCTGAGATATGTCCATGGCTAGATGTTGGGGGAGGCCTTGTTTCCCTCCCCTCCCCCTGCTTCCCCACCTGCCTGGCTGGCAGTTCTGACATGGCTTCTAGAGCTGCTCCAACCCTAGGGAACAGAGCCAAACATGCGGAAGTGGTTACGTGTACTAGCTCCCAGGGAAGCTGTGGCTAGCAGGGGGAGTGGGTGGGGTCCTGCCTGATGGCTTTTCAAAGAAGCCAAATCTTTGAAGTTTTGTTTTAGCAGCTGCCAGGTATGCTGTTTCAGCACTTTGGAGACTCTCTCCCTGTGTTCCCATATCACATTTTTTCTTTACTATATGTGCATAGTATACACAATGGAGCTTGGCTGTTGGCAGGGCAAATATAAAACTGTGGAGTAAGAAGCTAAACATAACCCTCTTGGCTTTTTCTTTTTATTATGATTCTGCTATGAAATAGGCTCTTTAATGTCCCCTTTTCAGCTCTGCCCCTTTCTGATCACCTGCCAAAGGAGAGGCAGAGTCCTCTTCTATTTAGTAAGGTTTGAAAAAACTAGAGGTCTCACATTTCTGTAATAAATTGAAATATCACTCTTGAGGACAGAACTCCTTTTCTCCCTTAAGAACAGATAACACCAACCCCACTTGGTCCCCACCCTCAGCAAGTAACTCCAATACTGTTTGGTCTTGGAGCAAACTTCTCGTTCACCATTAGCTTCTTGGCATTTAGCACAATGTCAATGTGAAATATCTGTTAAATTATTATACTTGCAGAGGCTGTGTTGAAGAGAGGGGCTGGGAAGGTAGAATACCCCTTTAAAGCCCTGCCCTGTGCCTTCCTGCTTAGTAATCCCTCCCTTGTGTCCAGTCTGTAGTCACCTCAAGCCTTTTCCAGTTGCTTGTAAATTTCTTCTGTTCTTGAAACTGTTCTTTTGGAGTTTAGTGTATGTTCCCTGTGTAGTTAACTACCTTTTTATGCCTTTTTTTTTTCTCTCCTGAGATAGGAGTCTAAGTCTTTTAAACATGAAGGCTGTATTTTATTTCTACACAAAGAATGCTGGACCAGGAAGGAGAAGACCTAGGTGCCAGCCCAGGTCCACCTGCGACTTCCTCTTTGGGAGCAAATCTTTTAACAAAACTAAAGCCTAATTTTGCCATGTGGAAGGTGACTGTGCCTGATTGTCATGGGGATTAGATGAGATTACATAGGTGAATGTGCTTTGTAAACTATAACGTACTACACACAATTAGGTATTTTCAGTATTAATAATACTCATCACTGTGAAAGAGTAGTGTTTGTTTCTGCTGCTGATGTACACAGACTAATCTCTCCCAGAGTTAAGGTAAATCACCAGTTCGGTCTCACATTACTCAGTGAGCTTGGCACAGGTTTAAAGCATTAAACGGTCCATTCCAGGCACTCCCTGTCATCGCTTCTCTTTCAATCTGCAAGCTCCTCCTTTTAGGCCTGTGGGGTCCTTATTTTCTTAAGTCTCCCCCTTCTCCTTTCAGGCCCAGGCTGAGCTCTTTCTTTTAACCCTCTCTGTTCTTAGAGTGGCAAGACTTTCCAACCATTTCCCAGTTTCAGCTACAATTACTATCCTAATGGTAGTGAGTTTCTCTTCAGCATGGCCCCCTGCGTCCTGCAGCCCTGCCCACTGGACGACTGAGGTCCCTTCATTCTTTCTTAGCCACACTCCACGCCTCTGTCAGCACATCTCAGCCTCCCTTGTTTTCCTCTCCTTGTCCTTCCTTCTCTGCCAGGCTGTCTCTCCAGCCTTCCTCCTCCTCCCTCTTGTCATCTCATCTTGCATTTTCTTTCTTTCTCTGAGTTCTGACCTTTCATCCAGAAAAAATATTCCCCATTTCAAGACTCTGCTGTTGGGTGCATCTTTACCCTCCTGTCTCCCAGTCCCCATCACCTCAGGGCATCTCCTTCTCAGAGAAGAGGAGGATAAATAAGCACTACCTTTTTTTCCTACCAACCACCAGTCCAGTCTCACTTACCCAGCTGGCTTGAGAAGCACAGATTCTTTATTTTAAAATCTCTAAGATTTCACATTTAGTGTTTGAGAACATGTATTTTAGAAGTAAGCCTATTTGGATTCATCTTTTTTTAGCCACTTACTAGCTATTTCATCTACGGCAATTCAAACCTAATATTCTTATCTCTAAAATGGCAATTAAATGAGTACTTCCTAAGGATATTCTGAGCAGCAAATGAAAATTAAATGGCATAAGGAAAGCACTTCTAATGTGTATAATGCCTACTGTAGAGTAAGTGCTCAGTAAGTAGCAGTTATTGTAAACATTTCCATGTCATCTGTCCATACCCTATTTCAGAGTTACTAAAAATTGAGACCCAGAGAAGTTTAAGTAGATTATGCAAATTTTCATGCCTGCCTCGTCGTCGTAAAGCAAGGATGGCAATCCAGGCCTTCTAGTTTTCTGCCTGATGAATTTTCCATTTGACCTTTCTAACTCCTCAAAAGCAGTTATTTAGTCTAGTTTGCTTTCTTCGTGTGGATCATAGAACTGTCCCAAAGAGAAGAATGTTCATTTATTCATTCATCTGTTCATTTAACAAACATTGCATGATCATGATCTTGCCAGGCTCTGTGTGTAGAAGGACCAGTATGACAAACTCAACTGCCTTAATGGTTAGTCCTCTGAGTAAGAAGTGGGCCCTGGAAAGAACAATCACAGAATAAAAAATACGCCGCAAAGGCATGTTGGGGCCTAGACGAACAAACTAAATCAGAGGAAGGGCAGATTTTGTAGAGGGTGAATCATTGTTCTTTTACTAGAGGGAAAGGGCAGAAAACTGTGGGAAGACAGGGAGGCAAGAGAGAGCACAGCCGAAGTGCAGTGCTGTGGGAGCATCACATGAGGCCGGGGAGTGATGGGGGTGAGGAGGGAAAGTTGAAAAGTTGAAGTGCCTGGATGCCATGTTAAGGGGCTTTTATCCTATTATGTGTCCTTTTAATTAATGTCAAATGAAGAAGTTAGGGAAGTTCTGTTGTTGTTCTTTTTTCTTTTTAACACATTTGTGTCTTTGTACCTATGTTTCCACTGTCTTTCCCCTCCCCATGAATATCTGCCAATCTCTTTTTGCCATTCTGGATCCTGCCCAGTTCTGCATCTTACTCTGTGCACCTTCTACTACCATCTCAGGCAGAGAACGCCTACTTTCCTGTACCTATAGCATTTACGTTGTACTATAACTAGATTTTTATGTCTTTCCTCTACTACTTCCTTTGGGGTCATGACCTATGCATCTTTACAGCCCTATCCTTCAATACAGTGACTGACACATAGTATCTACTAATTTAATGTATACCAAAAGACTTTGAATATGTACCTAGGTTCAAAATCACATACCAGACTTCCATCAGGGCAACTCTTTAGGTAACACCTATCTTCGGCACCATAAGAAGTCACATATTGGCTCGGCACCTGTGGCTCAAGGGGCTAAGGCGCCAGCCACACACACCTAAGGTGGCAAGTTCGAATCCAGCCCAGGCCATAACAACAATGACGGCTGCAACCAAAAAATACCCAGGCGTTGTGGTGGGCACCTGTGGTCCCAGCTACTTGGGAGGCTGAGGCAGGAGACTTGCCTGAGCCCAGGAGTCGGAGGTTGCTGTGAGCTGTGATGCCACGGCACTCTACCCAGGGGGACAGCTTGAGGCTCTGTCTCAAAAAAAAAATAAAAATAAAAAGAAGAAGTCACATATTGCATCTTACAAGGATACATGTGAAATTTACTAGGTGTAGAATATAAATGTCTTAACGCGATAACTAAGAAAATGCCATGAAGGCTATGTTAACCAGTTTGATGAAAGCATTTCAAATTGTATATAAAACCAGTAAATTGTACTCCATGATTGCATTAATGTACACAGCTATGATTTAATAAAAAAAAAAAGTCATATATCATCATTAAAAAAATTTTTTTCTATGAATGGACCAGGTCAGGACTTTCTCCTTTAACCAGAACCACAACTCAGCATGCTTAGAATTTTAGCTTTGGCTTCCTCTAGTAAGGAACTCTAACACTTACCTGGTCTAAAATATGCTACAGGAGCTGTAGTCACCCTTTTTGTATTTGCAGCACTCCAGAACTTTGATCAACACAGTTGAAGGGAGCAAAAATCTCAGCAATACTGAATCCAGTGACTTATACCTAGTGGAATCAGTATTAAAGTGGAGCATTGTTTCCGAGTGTCCATAAAGATATCCTTAGTTATACTCCTCACTTGGTCATCCTTTAGAACCATGTAGCTGGTTGAGTAGTACTATTTATTTCTTGCCCTGACTAGGTCTGGTATACTCACAGGTTTCTTCATAGTCTAACAAACACACAATCTATATTTGGCATTAGCTTGGGAGGCTGAGGCAGGAGGATCACTTGAACCCAGAATTTGAGGTTGCTGTAAGCTAGGCCAACGCCATGGCACTGACCAACAGAGTGAGACTGTGTCTTCAAAAAAAAAAAAGAAAAGAAAATGAGTGATTTAACACGTCCTTCATGCTCTAGTCTCAGAAGTCACATATAGTCACGTTTTTAAATTATTTTTAAAATTGTGGTAAAATATGACATAAAATGTATCATTTTAACCATTTTTAAGTGCACAGCCATTAATATTAACTACCTTCACATTGTTGTGAAGTTATACCTCCATCTACTACTGTAATTGTTTTCATCTTGTACTAAAACTCTTTACCCATTAAGGAATAACTCCCCATTCTTCCTTACTTCCCAGCCCCTGACAACGACCCTTCTATGTCTGTGTCTATAATTTTGACTACTCTAGGTACCTCATATTAGTAGAATCATGCAGTATTTATTTTTTTGTGATGGGCTTATTTTGCTTAGCATGTCTACTCAAAATAAACCCTGAATCATAATGTCTTTAGGGTTCATCCATGTGTCAGAATTTCCAACCTTTTTAAGGCTAAATAATATTCGATTGTTAGTACATACTATTTTTTTTACTCATCTATAGATAGATACTTGGGTTACTTCTGCCTTGTGGCTACTGTGTTAATGCTGCTATGAACATAGGTATAGTAATAGATGTTGATGTCCCTGCTTTCAGTTCTTTTAGGTATATTCCCAGAAATGGAATTGCTAGATTGTATGGTAATTTTGTTTTTTTCAGGCTTAATTAATCCACTTTAATTTTTTTTGTATAAAAACACTACATGGTAACCACAGCTGGAGCCTGGGTCCTCTGCTTGGAGGTTCTGGTGTGCATCCTTCCTTACAGGGAGAGTTGGCGAATACTTTCCAGAGGTCAGACAGCTGAACACCTTAGAAGTGGCCTTGTCAAAGTTGCAGAGAAGGGAGTATAGCCCTGGCTGTTAGTAGCATCTGCAGTACTGTCTTTGCCACACCAGCCCCAAGGTCTGCTCCAGCATCACAAGACAATGCCTCTGTGAGCTTCATAGCCTGGGGCCAGGGCACAGCTGCAACCCCAGCCCCAGATATCACTGCCCAGCTTCTGTGAAAGCTGCCTCAGCCGCTTCCTGGTCTTCCCATAGCACATCATCTGCCATTTGGTATTTTCTTGGAGAAGAAAGGTAGTTCTACTTTTAAATTTTTGAGGAACTACCATACTGTTTTCTGTAGCTGCTACACCATTTTACATTCCCATCAGTAGTTCACAAGTGTGTCACTTCTTTTTTTTTTTTTTTTGAGACAGAGTGTCACTCTGTTGCCTAGGCTAGACTGACTGCCTTGGTCCCAGCAACATCCACCTCCTGGGTTCAAGCGACCCTCATGTCTCAGTCTCCTGAGTAGCTAGGACTACAGGTGCCCACCATAATGCCTGGCTAATTTTTCTATTTTTAGTAGAGATGGGGTCTTGCTCTTGGTTAGGCTTGTCTCAAACTCCTAAACTCAAGCCATCTTCCTGCTATGGCCTCCCAGGTGTGAGCCACCATGCTCAGGCAGGTTTCACTTTTGCCACATCTTCAATATCTACTTTCTATCTTTTTCATAGTAATCATCCTAATGGGTACAAGTTGGAATCTCATTGTAGTTTTGGTTGGCATTCCCCTAATGATGTTGAACATCTTCTCATAAGCTTGCTGACTGTGTATCTTCTTTGTAGAAATGTTTATTCAAGGTTCTTGCTCATTTATTAATTGGGTCATTGGGGTTTTTTGTTGTTGAGTTTTAGGAATTCTTTATATATTCTGGCTGTTATTCTTTTACCAGATAGATGTTTGCAAATATTTTTCCACATTCCGTGGGTTGCCGTTTTACTCTGGTAACAGTGTAACCTTTGATATACAAAAGTTTTAATTTTGATGAAGTCCAATAGATTTTATTTTGTTTTGTCACCTGTGCTTTTGGTGTCATATCCAAGAATCAGTGCCAAGTCCAGTATCATGAAGCTTTTGCTCTCTGTGTTCTTCTAATGGGAGTCTTAATACTTTTAGCTCTTATTTCGGGTCTTTGGGCACACTCTCATTTTTGTAATATTACTGTTAGCATGGGCCAGCCCTATTCAGCATGGGAGTGAACTAATTAGACAAGCGTATGCACACTAGGACAGGGGGCCTTTGGGAGCCATCTTGTAGGCTGGCTCCCACAATAATCCGGGTATGTAGTTTTAAATATTAAGTAATTCTACAAGGTTTATAATAAAAATGGGAATCCACTGCCCTTTCTCTCCTTATTAAACCTTATTTCCATGCCTTAGAGTTAACTATTTTCCACTTTCTTTAAGCTATTTCTTCTATTTACCTTCATATTTTTAAATCATACATTTATTCTCCCATCTTGTGATTTTTTGTTTTAGATATTATCTCTTACTGTCCGAAGACAGAGATCTAGTGGTCTATACTCCACTCCCCGCCCATGGCTATGCCCCATGCCTCCCCACCCTCCCACATACTGCTGCCCTTCCTTCTATCCCATACTTGCAGTGGACTTTGAGGATAGTTTTTGGTTAGATTTTTGGTTAGTGTTCAGTGTTTTCATTACTAGTGCTGTGACATTGGGAACTTAGGAGCCATTTAGAGTGAGCATTTCTTCTCTGTTGTTTATCTCTTTTTCTGTCATCTGGTCTGATTTCTGGGGGATTCCCTCAGTAATTTTCCATACTCTCTACTTCCCTAAGTCTGACTTGGTACATGTTGTGAAGTTAAAAAATGTTCTAAGTTTCAGATTTCTTCCATTTCAGAACAATTTACACAGAGCTACAAACTGGGAGAGGAGATGGGGAAAGATATTTATATTTTTCTTACTTTCTGTAAACTATAGTATTTAGGTACATTTTAAAAATCAGTTGCACAATACACACAGGTAGCCTCATTGTACAATAATTTAACAACTACATATGAAGTACAAGGAGCCATGGTTTTAAAAAGTTGTATATTTTTCATGTATTTTTCCGTGATATTTTTTCATTCTGATATGTCTCCATGTTTTTTCAATCTGTTCATAGAAACTTACTGAAATATGTTTAACCACTATGTAGTTTTTCAAAGTCTGAGTGTATCATAATTTATTTTGCCATTCTCCTGTTAAGGGGCACTGAGTTGTGTCCAGTTGAGGCATTAGCAGTAAATACTTTATACATACATCTTTGTGCACATATGCAAGTATTTCTAGAGGGTAAATTCCTAAATTTGTTGGATCAAATTCACTTCAAATTTTTATAGATACTTTCAAATTGGCATCCAAAAGCCTATCTTGATACACCCCCCAGTCTGGAGTGCAGAAGCATGCCCTTTTCCCCACATCCCTGCCAGCATTGCATACTGCTGACCTTCCTACCAGTCCCCCTACCGCTTAGCCCAGGAGTCCTCAAACTATAGCCCGCGGGCCACATGCAGCCAGCCTAGGACATTTATCCTGTTTGCCAGGTGTTTTTGCCACCGCTGCCTGTCCTGCATAGCAGCCGACTCCTCTCAGGGCCTACAGTCCGGCCCTCCAACGGTCTGAGGGACAGTGAGCTGGCCCCCTGTTTAAAAAGCCTCAGGCTTAGCCCTTGCGTACAGATCTTATCCCATTTTTACCAATGATGAAATGAGTAGACCCTATCTTCAGATGTAGTACTTTAGGGGTGCTTCGTTTTGGGCTGAAGTACAACTGAGAGGGGCCCAAAAAGGCAAGAAGGTAACGGGGTCTCAGAAGGCTCTTTCTTTTCTGACTGGCACTTAAGACTAGAATGAATCCCTCTGAGTCAAGTTCAACTTTTCCAACACTGCTCAGGTCTTTCTCTCTGGCTTTGTTTCATTTTGGTTTTTTTAATTGATTTCACCCAAGGAGCCTGATCTTTCCCCTCCTGAAGTAATGAATAACCAGACAGAGTCATGGAACCCAGCAAACTAAGTGAAAGAAGCTTAAGGAAAATGTTAAAAAAAGAAGAAAAGTATTTGATATACTTTTAATATAAAAATGTGGAAAAAGTAGGAAAAGGGTGGGGGTTGGGGAAAGGAGGGAGGAAAGAGATTATTCACGGTAATGGGAACCAAATGTTGGCTGGGAAAGCTGCGGCATTCTCACACTCTTCCTGTAAACCCTGAGGCTTTTCCAAGCGATAATAACTGAGAGCTGAGAGTACAGGACACGCCTTAACCCTTCCATACCTGGACGCTTCCTTGGAGTCAGCATCAGAGGTGGTGTCCACTTTGAAGAAGTCTTGGTGCATGGAGAATTTCTGTGTCCCTCTTTTGCCACCATGGCAAAAAGAAGAAAGATGGAGGCAAGTATTGTAACGGAAGACACCTGCTTGCTGAAACCCGTTGTTCCAGTATGCCTAAATTTCTCTGCTGTGGATGGTAAATGGCCTACTTGACCAATAGCTTACCAGGTTTGCCTGACTGTGTTTTCTCCTCTTGCTGTCTTAAGGGAAACTTAAAAGGAGTTGAGAACCACCTGTGACAGGTACTCTTTCTCCATCCATAATAATCCCATCACTTGAAAACTCTAGTCTGACGGCCTCTTAAACGCCAGTGTGGAAATGTGTGTGCTTATGTGGAGGCTTGGCCCTTTGTTTCTCTTGGAAATCCACTCATGCCACTGTGGAAATGAGATGTAAATACTGTTCTGAGCTGAGAGGCTTCTCCTGACCTTGTAACTTCCAGCTGGTCAAGGACAGGCACTGCCTCTGGCCTAAGACCATTCATCCAAGGAGGGAGAGCAAATGGGGCTTCTAAATGCAGTTGCTTTTTCAGCTGGATCTTCACATCCATCTAGATTTAAACTTTGTTCAGACACCTTTAGAAGTCCATCTTGTGCAAGAAAGAGAGGAACTCTTATTTTTTGTGTCCACAGTTTTCCTTTTCTGAAAGACAGCCACCAAGTATAGGGCAGTGGCAACAGTAGGGCAGGTAGTTAGATAAGCAGGCTACTTAATTTTGCTGTGTCTCAGTTTCCTCATCTGTAACATGAGCAAAATTTAAGTGAGACAAAGCCTGCAAACCATTTAGCCCCATGCCTGGCATCTACTCTTTCTCCTTGTCATGATCCTCATATTGCATAGAGCTATAACTAAAACTGAAGCATCGCTTTTATTTGAAGTAAGACCTTTGGGATTATTATGTAGTTTTTCATTTTACATTTAAATCTGTGATCTATCCTAAGTTAATTTCTGTGTAAGTCTGATGTTTAGGTTGATGTTTATCTTTTGCCTGTTGATATACAATTGCTCCAACTCTGTCAACAAGCAAATACCTTAAAAAGGTCATCCTTCCTCCGTTATATCAGTTTTACAACTTTGTGAAAAATCAGTTGAACATATTCTTGTGGATCTTTGGATGAATTTAGTCTTAAAACAAAGGCCTAGAGTAATATATATATATATATAATACTCGGTTAGAAAATCTTTAACATGCCTATTTTAGGTTCTAATTTTCTGCTCCTCGCTGTAACCATGGAGACACACAGAGTTAGCCTCTTTGACTTACTGTGTGTGTGCACTTGCAGAAGTTATTTAACCTGAGCCTCAGTTTCCTCATCTGTAAATGGAGTAATGCCTATCTCCAGGAATTCCTATGAAGGCTACAAGATAAGGTATATGAAGATCTCAGTTTGGACTCAGGCATCTAGAAAGCCCTCGCACTGGTGGTGGTGCTGCTGAGACTTGGCTGTCTCCATTCTGGGCCACGCTAAGTCACATTCACTCATGTCTTTTACATTCCAGACTTTAACTTTTTTAAGCCTTTTCCTTGAAGCTTCATCATAAGTACATGAGTGATTCCAATTAAAGCTCTTGTGCTGTGCTTTGCTTAATGGAAGTTTTGACCAGTCACACTTCTGAGTCTGTGAGAGATCTGTGTCTTACCACCTCTATGACAGCATCTCTCCCGCTTCGTGACTCCCAACAGTTGGCCACAGTGGCTTTCCTATCGCTCCCCACTCTTAAATACTCTTCTGCCTGGCATTTCCTTTCCAGTTGGCAAGTTGCTGGTCATCTTCTGAGACCCAGGTAAAATTCTTTTCTACTTTGAAGCCTTCCTTGATTTTCCTTCATAGCAAGTTGTTTCTTTCCTCATGGTCTCTAAAGATCGTGTCCTAGTCCCAGTGCAGTAACACAAATAATGTAGGGTGTAGCCAAAGCTTTTTTCTTAATTTAAGAAAGTATATCCATATTTAAAAAAACATAAATATATCCATTATGTTGACATTAATATTAAATAATAAAAGCAAAATAGCATAACCAGAATGTATACTGGGATACGATTAGAAAGAGACATGCCAAAGTAGTCACCATGGTTGCAAAATGGGTGGGTAGTGTTTTTTCTCCTTTACACATTTTACTACTTATATTTTTATAATCAGCATGTGTTTAGTCTTTAAATTAGTGTTTATATTGTTTCAGGTGCCCTGTACATCATGTTAGTTTGATGTTGATTTATATGTATTTCTCTTTCATTTTGAAATGGTATGGTTCTGTTCTGTCATTTGTTAAAGAAAGGAACAAAAGGAAAATGGAACTAACATGTATCGAGAGCCCAGTTTATGACAGATTGTGTGCTTTGTATAATTTGTGCTTTTCATTCCTGAAAACATGACTGTAACACAGGCATTGTTTTCCTTATGCATAAATGTCAAAATAGTCTTAGAGATGCTACCATTTGTGCACAGTCACATGTCACAGTAACTGACAGTGCCGGAATATGAGTCCAGCTTTTTCTGATGTGAGCTTATGCTCTTTTCATTACTTTAACTTCCCTACTTTTAGAGAGAGGAAAATCACTACCAGTCTTTCCATAATGGCATCCCAGACCAATCTGGACTGACTTACTGATGATAATGTTCAGTGGAGAGATGGAAATAACTCTTAAACTATCACTGGTGAAATATATGAAACAATCTTCCTGTGAACAAAAATGAAGAAAAATTAAGTAGCTGGAACAATATAATTCAACATTACAAATAGCTTTCCCATAGTCTATGTATTTGTATGGGTTTTTGCTTTTGCCAGACACTGATGTCATATTGAGGCTTTATATGTGAGCAGAAAACATCAACAGCCTGGAGAAGCTAAGTCTAAGTAGATGAGTTCTATTTACGATTTGGATTAAATGTCTACTTGCTTTGTATTCTGACTCTCCTGGATATAACTTAATTTTTTTCATAGATTTGAACCTACAGGTCAGGCAAATTAGGCTGGCTGTTTTAGGTGTTGGGGAATTATCTAAGGGTAATCTTTTGACTATGGACGGTGGAAATTGTGGATTTTTTGGTCCTCTTGGTTTTTCACAATGGCCTGATCATACAGGTATTAGTCAATACATCTTGTAGCTGTTACTGTCATTTTAGCTATGCTGTAGTAAGCATATGGTTTATAGCTATGAAGTGATATCATGAAAAGGACATAAAGAAGAAGTAATGAAAGATGTCCCTCTTAGCCTCGAGGTCACTTATGGACTCAGTGAGTAGGAAATCAGGCATAAGACAAACATAGAGATGAATCATACAATTTATCATGGGCAAGTGTGATGTCTGAATTTCAAGCTCTACAGCAGTGATGTTCAACCAGTGTGCCATTAGAGGATCTTGGATGTGCTTTGAAAAAAAATTTTTTTTTATTTTTTATTAAATCATAGCTGTATATATTAATACTATCATGGGGTACAGTGTGCTGTTTAAAGATCATTAGTTAAATTATTTCTGAAAGAAGTTCAAAGCACAGTAACTATATTCTTTTTTTGTTTTTTACTCATTTTGTTGATCAACATAATTCAGGTGTGCCACAGAAGTTATATAGTTATAGGTTCAAGTGTGCCATGAGATAATTTAGAAGGTTGAAAAACACTGCTCTAGAGGGAAAAAGTTATGTTGGATTCAATCCCCAAGATACAAATTCTATATTTCTATTTTTATCACATTCCTACCAAATCTGATTAGTTTCACTATACCAAAAGGGCACAGATTAATCACATAGGAATATTGGTTTGTGAGAAATTTGGATAATGTCCCATTGAACCTCAAAAATAAGATCACAAATAAATAATAGGAGCTAATAGTAACTAAACTGCTTCATATACCTTAACTCATTTAATAGCTAACTTTTATTATGTACCAAAGCTGTTCTAAAAGCTTTGCATGTATTAATTTTTTTAGTACTCACAGCTACTATAGGAAGTAAGCACTATCATCACCCCCATTTAACAGATGAAGAAACTAAGCATAGAGAAATGAAATGAGGGCCAGTTGTGGTGGCTTATGCCTATAATCCTAGCACTTTGAGAGGCTGAGGCAGGAGGATCATATGAGGCCAGGAGTTCAAGAACAGCCTGAGCAACCACATCTCTACAAAAATATAGAAAAATTAGCCAGGCATGGTGGCACATGCCTATAGTCCCAGCTACTCAGCAGTCTAAGGTAGGAGGATCATGGGAGTCCAGGTATTTGAGGTTCTCTAGCACTGTAGCCTAGGTGACACAGAGAGACCCTGTCTCAAAAAAAAAAAAAAAAAAAAGATATAAAATGAATGACTTGCCCAACATGACACAGTTAGTGACTAGCAGTTAGGATTCCAGCCCAGGCAATATGGTGGCAGAATCCATGCTCCTAACCCCTCAGCCAGTGATTCACCTTATGTATCAGAATCTCCTCAACACAGAGATTGCTGGTGGGCCCTAACCACAGAATTTCTGATTCCAATCGCCCTGGAGTGAGGCTCAATTATTTTCATTTTTAACAAGTTCCAAGATGGTGGCAATACTGCTGCTGATGCTGCTGGTCCAGGGACCACACTTTAAGAACCATTGTTCTATGCTCTGCTCTGAGGCATAGCATAGAACAGTGAGCTAGCAGTGAAGCAGCTGAGGACCAGGGTAATGCATGTTTAATGGTCTGCTCCTATCGGAGACAGGAGCCTACATTTGATTCAAGCTGTCACTTTGGACTAGCCCCTCTAGCTAATTCTCAAACGAATTTCAATAGTCTTATCTTCATTTAACAGAGGCATATACGACTATAGCTATGCCATTGACTCCATCAATAAGAGACCAGTTCCTAGTGTGATGATGAGTTGATCTCATAGATCATACTAAATTCAACCTCATATGTTGAAGTTAGTTTGGGAATGGATTCCTAAGAAGCAGTTCATATACCACATATATACTGCAATAAAGAAAAAGGCTTGATGGTAAGTATATACTTTATTTTCCTCCTGTTGGCCCTATTACTTTAAAAAAAACCAAAACAAACCAAAAAACCTCCTTTCTTGTTATTTCCCCAGTATTTTCCCTTTAGGACAGGTGGAGAAGATTTTTTTAAAAGGTGGAGTTTTGGAATTGTCTCCCATTTTCCTTGGCCAGTTGAAGAAAGGGGGCAGAAGCAGGTCACTGGAGCCAGAAAGCTTGTAGGCTTGACTGTTCCAAGTTCCCTAAAGTCTTGCTTCGTGGGGAAAAGAGTAGAAATGAAGGGAGCCTAACAGATGTGATGGGGCAGGAATTCTAAATTTGTGACACTTTGCAAGCTGTTTGTGTGCACTAAGTTTGAACCCAACTACAATTCAGTGTAGAAATTCCTGGAAACTGGCATGACAGCTGCCCTAGACAATGTGCTCATTGACTTTGATTCTAAAAATTTTTCCTGGCTTGCCTTTGCCGGGTGTGAAAGCTGGGCAATGGTGGTCCAGGTTTACAAGGGCCAGCTGTGCTTTACCTATGTGTCACAAAGGCCTCAGACTTTTCCCTTGATTTGATATAAGTCCCTCTGAGCCGGACTCAGTCTTCATTGTTGAGTGAACTCGTGTCAGGGAGTTCTCCTTTGGCTTTCTTAAAGGTCATTCTTTGCTCACTTCTTTTTTAGTTCACAGCTATTTTTCAGGCTTCATGTGGTATGTTGGTTATGCCAAAATAAAGAGCTGGATCAAAGACATTTCTTGTTCATAAAGCTAAGGATCTATCTGTCTTTTCAGATCCAGACTGCTAATAAATAAAGGAGCAAGGACTTTCTATCTACATAAAACTGGCTGATTCCCAGAATCCTAAGTTGCCTTCTAGAATAGTGCTATGAACTTAACCTTTTGAAAGATTAGGTTTTATATCCAACTTTGTGTTCCATAAAGCTTGCTTCCAGAGTCTCTGCCAAATGTACTAAGAAATCCAACTTTGTCCTTATTTCCTCCTCCTGGGGACCATTCCATCGATCATGGAGTGGTAGGGGTGTGGAGACAGTGTAAGTCTGGTTCACATTCTGTATCCATGGTCAAGTCCAACTGGCTAGGATCTCACTATGCTTTTAAAGGACAGACATATCAGTTTCTAACTTTTGACATGGCACTTGGTGTGTTCTTCCCATTGTGTCATTGTCACCCAGTTATTTAATAAAATCAAAGTAAAGTTAGCCAAAATGATCCCACTCAGACATCTTCTCATCATCACTTCTGCTTCTTTTTCCTTTTCTATATCTCTGCTTATTGAACAAATAAACAGAAGCCTTTCTTCTCAATTGTTTGTAATTCTCTATTCCAAATTAGATATTTTATTTGGATACTGCTCATGCTCTTAATCTATTTTAATATTTGTATCTTTTTTCTAGCCTTTATTGATTTTGAGCCACTTTGTTCTAATTTGTTGCCTTACTTTCTCTTTCAGCTTCTCTTTAAGATGTGCAGTAAACAAAAGGGGCAGACTTATTTTCTGAGTGCTCATTAGTATACAGTCTCCTTCTTATATTTAGGTTCTTAGTTTTCAGGGTACATCTTTGGCCTATCCAAATCCTTAGTTCATTAGGAAAATAAACTCATGAGTCAAGCTGTTGATGAATCAATCTTATTTTCTTCATTAAATTACTTTGTCCAAAGAAGAGCAGTTCTTATAATTACTAATTTTTATTTATGGTTTTCGTGATTATGATAGTGATTCAGTGTATGATTTAATGCACAAAGAAGAAACACACCAGGGAAGGAAGGAAAGCAATGGAAAATAAGTTGGACACTGAAGATATAAACTGGTAATTGAGATGTTAATTTCAGGCCAAAATCTAACAGATTAGCAAGCCAATGAGTTGGCAGCCCTTAGAGAAGGAAAAAGGAATAACTTAAGCCCCAGCATTGATTCATATAAAAAATAAGTCATGCTAGACTAACTTCATTTCCCTTCACGGTAGAATTACTTTAGTAAGAGAAGACCAGGGGACTAAAAAAGAATTCCTGTAACTGACTTTCAGCAAGTCGTAATGAAATCTGGTGAGTACAAAAGAAATATGAATGTGATAATACTGTCATTAAGAATATTTGATAACTAAATGGACAACTGTACCCAAACAATGAATCAGTGTAAACTTGAGAAGTAGGTCTTTGGGACTCTGTGATTGGAGAACTAGTTTACCATTTTTATTAACGAATTCATTTATCCATTCATATTTATAAAGGTTCCTGCTATATGGTAGGCATCTATATATGTAAAAGAATATGAATAGTGAATACTTTAGATGACAGGATTTAAATAATCTAAACTGGCTAGAATGATTAATCTAATTTTATGAAATTTAGCAGAGAAAAACATAAAGCTCTTCATATGAGTTCAAAAACTAAAATGTAAAGAAGGCTTACAGGTTTAGGTTGACTGTAAATGTAATAGACATTAACAATGGAGTAAGAACTGGCAAAACCTAATATCACCATGTGGGAAAATGTTCATAACTTATTACCATATGAAAAATGCAAGCTATCCTGGCTCGACGTTCATAGCTCAATGATTAGGGTGCCAGCCACATACACTGAGGCAGGTGGATTCAAACCTGACTCAAGCCAGCTAAACAACAATGACAACTGCAACAAAAATAGCCAGGCATTGTGGTGAGTGCCTGTAGTCCCAGCTACTTGAGAGGCTGAGGCAAGAGAATCACTTAAGCCCAAGAGTTGGAGGTTTCTGTGAGCTATGAAAAAAAAAGAAAAACTCAAGCTGTAAATCAGATAATACAGAATCACTCTCTGCAAGGGAAGTGCACACAGAGAAAGAAAATACATCAAAATGTTGACAAAATGTTCATAGGAGATAATTTTGGTGGTGAAATCATGGATGAATTTTGTTTTATACCTTTCTTACTGTGTTTCTTAGGTCTAAAGCATTGAGAATATAATGCTTATACTCCTTTAAAAATTTCATTCATTTCTTTTCATTTTGAAATAGTGCAAGGGAGTGTAGCCACTGCTGGTAACCTAGGCTTGGGGGTGGGGAGGAGGATTGTGATAATCTTTCTCATTCTTCAGTGCTTACATCCGTGCCTGAACAGTTGCCACTTCCTGGTAATTAGTAATAAATTCCCCACTGTCCTGGAGGACCCAGCACCCTGCCCCAAATTAGTTGACGTGTCTTGGAGCAGCAGGCTTCCGTCATGAGGAAGTGTGCTCAGCAAGGACTGCCATGGGTGGGGAATGCTGGCACATGGACACTGCTCCCCTGCTTGCACATCTTAGTGACTCTGAAGTCCTTTGGTGGATACACTAGTTTGAGTCCCCTCATTTATCACCCAGGTTATCCCTCATGGATACAATACTTGGTAAGGGAATTACAAACACTACTTTGCCTCCCTTCTTTCTTAGAAGTACCAGGTTATTAAGTGATAAATTTCCAGTTTTCCTTAAGTACTAAGTTTGACTGTTGATATCTCTGACAGTTCACTTTGACATTTCTTATTTTATTTTTTACTGTGAAGGTAACATCTTCATTCTTTCAAAAGCACATTTTGACTTGCAGTTATCTTTCAAAAAAAATTTTAGAACAATTTTTGTGAAACCATGGGTAAGTCAAAACATTGTGTTATTTTTTAATATGAGTTCCATCGTGGAACCAATGCAGTAAAGACAGCTCAAAATATCAACAGTGTTTGAGATATAATAAACTAAACTTTTGGTTTGGAATTGGACATTTCATATTTAATCATCTAATAATACTTAAAGAAGTCAGTTAGTACCCTTGTTGACGTTTTTGCCCTCAGAAGTTTGGGTTCACTTTCCATAGGGAGAAGGTTAATGATAGCAACTTAGATTTATTGAACATGTATTATGTATGCCAGACATTGTGCTAAATGCTTTACATGGATTATCACATTAATTCTTGGACCAACTCTGAGAAGGGTGGGATTGATTATTCTCAGTTCACTGAGGAAGAAACTAAGACATAGAGAGGTTAAATATTTTAGCAACAGAGCAGTGATTTGAACCTGGCAATCTTGTCTTCAGTCCCAGCTCTTGGTCCCTAAACCACTGCCTCTCGTTCTGAGGGTGGTCCAGTTCAGAACTTGTGGTGTGGATCCAGGGGTACATGGCCTCCGCCCCTCCAGAATTCTCTCACTAGCCTAGCCCTCGCTTTGTTTTTGATTCCTTTTCAGCACCTAAACCCTTTTATTTCTTTTTGCTTTTTTTTCTTAGATTATTTCATTAATATTTTCCCAGGAGACTTTTATCCTCTCCAACAAACAAAACATTTAAAGGTTTTTAAGCCCTTTCACCCTGTTCCTAAACAGAAAGATCAGCTTGCACTTGTAATTTCATATAGTTCTGTGCTTCTGAACTAACATATAGGTCATCAAAAGTTCACATAGCTTTTACAGATTATTTCTGAGCTTTTCAGTATCTCTGACACTATTCCTATTATACTTCACTCTTCCTGCAGAAGAACCATCTCAGTTTGACTCCATAGTTTCAAAACAGGGAGGTAGAACAGAGTATTATTCTTTTCTCAAGGTACAAATTCAAAGGTTAAAAAAAATTAGTTTCTTTAGTATCAGAATTTGTAGAGATAATTTAAAAATCATATTCTTGCACATAAATGCTGTATAAATCAGAGAAGCTGTCACCATGAGCATGAACTCAGGGCAGGTCCCTCTAAGTTATTCTTCCTAAGTAATTAATGTTAGGCACAAATTTCATTTGGCTAGCTACCATGTTTCCCTGAAAATAAGACACTGTCTTATATTTATTTTTTCTCAAGAAGACACACTAGGGCTTATTTTTAGGGGATATCTTCCTCACTGCACCAAAATGCATGGTGGTGGCTATGCAGCATATCTGCATAGGTCTTATTATGCCTATCAGTAGGTCTTATTATCAGGGTAGGGCTTCTATTTAACAAATGTATCGAAATCCTGCTAGGGCTTATCTTTTGGGTAGGTCTTATTTTTGGGGAAACGCGGTATCAGTTTTTCAATCAACAGTTACTAAGAGGTATTAGCAGTTACAGTTATTTTGTAATTTACCTTATAGTTTAACTTGTTAGTAGACTCTAATATTTATTTTTCTATTTTTCTGTTTAATTTTATATCTAAATTGACTTTTATTTTTTCACTATTGGCAGCATTTCTTAATTATGTACTAAATATATTTTCTAAGTAGATTTTTTTTCTTTACAGAACCTATACTGTGCAATTTTGACACAAAACTTAACCATTATGACCCCTTAACTCTTTTGACTGCATATGACTCTTAATGGGATAATATATCTTCACGCTCAGTTTTTCAGAGCCAACCTTTCTTTCTGCCTTGCATCCATGGTGAGCTACGTCATTATTGTCACTCTGCTTGCATTCTTTCACCTCTTCAGACCTTTATGCCAAATGATTTGATCCTCCAGACTAGTGTGATTTTCATCACTATTGCTATCGTTGACTCTCTACCTAACACTCTTCCTCCTAGGCTAAGGTGACCAGATTTTAACATTGGTGAAGCAGGACACGACCGGGGGGGGGGGGACTGACAACAATGCAAACTTTGATAAGCAGTTCTCGATAATCACTTCTCAACAATTATTTGTTATTATTACAGTTTGACATTATAAAATTAACAAAAAATAATATAAAACTCATATCCTGGCGAAATAGCCACATGGCAGCCGAAAACCATATATTCCCTTACTGTTCTCCCGCCCGTTAGTGCATTCTTTCCAAAAATCGGGACTTTTTAAAAACACTACGGGATGCAGGACAAATTGTTAAAAATCGGGACGTCTGGTCACCCTATCCTAGGCATTGAACCTCCATGTTACTACCACCTATTCTAAATTCTGCCATTCCTGACTATTTTCAACCTCCTTCTTTTCCCTGTGGACTTACTACACAAGTCACTCCTAGGTCATGAGCCTTTTGAGAGCAGGAACTACGTGTTTTTCTTCTTGGTAGTCCTTACATAGCTAGGAACAATATTTAATAAAATGTGGATTGAATTGCACTGAAATGAAATAATTACTTAGGCATATATCTTTACATATGATCCCAGAATTGCAAAGTACATGAGGAGAAAAGGTAATTTTATAACTAAAATCGGGACAGTGCTGAGACAGGAAATAATAATAGGATTTGAACAAAGGGTAAATGAAATGGTGTAACTTTTCATTAGCATGTTTTGTCTTTTTGAAATTGAGGTATAATTTATATAAACTAAAATGCATATATTTTAAGTGTTCAATTTGATCATTTTCAATGGTTTTATACATCCATGTAGCCACCACCCGGCACACTTCAAAATTCCCTTGCGTCTCTTTGCAGTTAATACTCTCCCTCCCTCTAGTAATCACTCTTCTGACTTCTCTCACCATAGATTGGTTTTGCCTCTTGTTTGGACTTCATATAAGTGGAATCATAATATTTATTCTTTTTGTATCTGGTTTGTTCCATTCAACACAAGGTTTTTAAGACTCATCTCATTTGTTGCTCATATTCATAGTTCATTCCTTTTTATTGAGTAATAGTCCATTGTATGAATATACCATTATTTATCCATTTTCCTAATGATGGACATTAGGATTAGTTTCGATTTTTTTTTAATTTTCTTTTTTTTATGAGTCAAGGTCTTACTCTATTGCTCTGGTTAGAGTGTAGCAGCAGCATCATAGCTCACTGTAACCCCTAACACCTGGGTTCAAGCAATCCTCTTCCCTCAGCCTCCTGACTAGCTGGGACAATAGGCATGTGCCATCATACTTAGCTACAATTTTTTACTATTATGAATACAAATTTAATGAATGTTTAATGTGTATATATTTTTGGTAGCCATATTTTTCATTTCTTTTGGATAAATACCCAGGAGTAGAGTTGCCATATAAATCTGTTTTGTTTAATTTTATGAGGAACTAATGAATAGTTTGGAAAACATCATATCATTTTATACCCCCATCAGCAGTGTATGAGAGTTCTGGTTGCTTCACATGCTCAACAATATTTGATACTACTACCTGTTTGATGTTAGTCATTTTATTAAATGTAAAATGTTATTTGCCTTTCCTTAATGACTAACTACTAATGATGTTGAAAACTTTTCATGTACTTATTGGCCATTTATGTTTCCCTTTGTAAAATGTCTAGTCAAATTTTTTATACATTTTTCAGTTGGATTATTTTATTCTTGAAATCAATAATTAACTGTAACACTTCTTTATATATTTTATAGAAATCCTTTGTCATATTTAATTACCTGTATTGCAAACATTTTTTTGAATAGCATGACTTGCTTATTCATTTTCCTAATGATGTCTTTGATGAGGAGAAATGTTTAATTTTAGTAAAGTTTAATTGATCATTTTTCTTTTATGATTAGAGCTTTGTATATCCTATCTAAGAAATGTGGCCTACCATAAAGTTACAAAGACATTTTCTTCTAGTTGCATTATGATACTGCCTTTTAGGTTTCTGGGTCCATGATCCAACTCAAATTTATTTTTGTATGTGGAATAAAAGAATGGTCTAGTTCATTTTTTTCCATATTGATTTTTTTTTTTTTTTGAGACACAGTCTCACTTTGTCATCCTCAGTAGAGTGCCCTGGCGTCATAGCTCACAGCAACCTCAAACTCTTGGGCTTAAGTGATTCTCTTGCCTCAGCCTCCCCAGTAGCTGGGACTATAGATACCCACCACAACACCCGGCTAGTATTTGGTTATAGTTGTCATTGTTTGGCAGTCCCAGGCTGGGTTCAAACCCGCCAACTCCGGTGTGTGTGGCTGGTGCCCTAGCCACTGAACTACAGCCGCCAAGCCTCCATATTGATATTTTGATATTCAATTGTTCCAGCACATTTTATTTAAAAAACCTTTTTTCCTCATTGAATTGACTCGGGCACTTTGGTCATAAATGATGATATATTGGTGGGTCTTTTTGTGGACTCTCTTCTGTTTCATTTATCTATTTACTTACTCATATACCTATGTTGCACTGTACTAATTCTTGTAGTTGTATACTAGCCTTGTAATCAGGTAATATAATTTCCCTTTTTCAAGATTGTTTGACTATTCTAGATTCTTTGGTTTTCCATAATGTTAAATCTACTTGTCAGTTTCATCAACAACAAAGTCTGCTGGAATTCTAATTGTGATTGCATTGAATTCATAGGTCAGTTGTGGGGTAGTTTCCAGTTCTGATATTAGCAGAGTTTTTGTCTGATGAATCTATGGGGTAAAATATAAAGTAAAACTACCTAAAGGTACTTGAAGGTAAACAGAAGCTCATTGATACTGTAATCAATATTCAGAAGAAGGAAATTACAAGATGTGAATTTTCTGATTTTGTTGTTGTTGTTGTCGTCTTTTAACCTGAGTCGCCGTTTGTACCACATGGAGCACATAAACTTGGATAAAAATCTGTGGTCTCAGTGGCTTGATGAACTGGAAGATGAGTTCAGGACAAGCATATCTGCTGGAAAGTGAGAGGGGAACCCCAGAAAAGGGGAACCTAAATTCTCTGCATAAAATTTGTGCAGATCTCTGACTGACCATGACTAATGCATATGCAGGGCATACTCCAAACCACACAGATAAAGCAAAAAGAACTAGATGGAACTCTAAGCTGCAGCCCCTTGAGGGGAAGAAAGAATTGAACTTGAATTAAGCCAGATTAACCACTTGTTTAACACACATTCATGCATATTCTTGAGGGCAACATAATACAATCTGGTCTGTACAGCATACCATTCACAATATCCAGGATATAGTATGAAATTATTCAGTGTATGAAGAAATAAGAAAACATGACCTGTCCTCAGAATAGATGATAATTAATGGAGACCAGTCCTTAGACGACCCAGATGATGGAATGGAATTAATAGAAAAGGATGTTAAAGTGGCTATTATAACTATACACAGAGACATAGAGGAAAATATGCTTTAATCAACACAAAATCTCAAGACAGACTTCCAGATGGAAGTTGTGAAATTGAGAAAATTGAGGTTTGAAATATAAAATAGGTGTTTGAATGAGTCTTCCAGTCAGTCAACATGATAAATGTCTGGCATTTATTTAGGTTTTATTTAATATTTTTCACCAATGTCTTATAAATTCAGAGTAGTGATCTTCTACATGTTCCATTAGATTTACTCCTAAGTGTGTGATGTATTTTTATGGCATTGTATGTGAT
>NW_003852415.1:2487321-2488642 GCF_000181295.1 Otolemur garnettii
GCCGGTTGAGCTATAGGCGCCGAGCCTGTGATGTTGCTTTTTAAAATTTTATATTCCAATAGCATACAAGTATTACAAACATGTGACCTTGCTACATTTATTTATTAGTTCTGGCAGTGATTTTGTAAAGTTTATAGGGTTTTCTATACAAACCATCATTTGTCAATGAATAATGTCATTTTTTTCTTAAATTATGACACTGGCTAGGTTTTCCATTACCAGTGTTGATTAGACATATTTCCTACTTAGAGTTTCTTTTATGAATGGGTATTAAAATGTGTTAAATGTATTCCACATCTAACCATGTTACCACTTGATTTTCTTTCTTTTCTTTTTTTTTTTTTTCTTTTGAAAGACTCTCACTCCATTGCCCTGAGTAGAGTGTCATCGCATTAGAGCTTAGAGCAACCTCACGCTCTGGGGCTCAAGCATCCTCCTCCCTTAGCCTCCCAAGTAGCTGGGACTACAGGTACTCAACATAATGACTGGCTATTTTTTTTTGTATTTTTAGTAGAGACAGAGTCTCACTCTTGCTCAGGATGGTCTTGAACTTGTGAGCTCAAGGGATCCACCTGCTTCAGCCTCCCAGAGTACTGGGATCACAGGCCTGCACCACTGTGCCTGCCCGGCTAATTTTCTTCATTTTCTTAATGTGGTGAATTACATGATTGATTTTTTTTTTTTACCTTCCACATTATGATATATTATTCTATTTATATTTAGTATTTATTATTTATTTTTAGTATTTTATATAGTAACAGATAAATTGATAAATTTTATTTGATGATGTTTTGTTACAGCTTTTTGTTTGTATGCATTCACCAGGCATATTAGCCTGAAAAGACCAAAAAAAAGCAATTTTCTTTTCTTATAAATATCTTTGTCAAGCTGGGCGCCATTCCTCAGTGGTTAGTGTGCCGGCTCCACACACTAGGGGCAGCAGGTTCAAAACCTTGCCTAGCCCTAATTAACAACAACAACAAAAATCTTTGTCAGATTTCTATATTGGATATGCCCTAACCTCTCACAGTGAGCTGGGACATTTTCCCTTCTATTCTCTTTCTGAAAACGTTTGTGGAAAATTGGAGTTATTTCTTCTTTAAATGCATATAGAATTAATTTGGGGGTTAGAGTTTATTTTCTTTATAAGAAAATTTAACCCTTTTCAAAAGGGTTTATTACAAGTTAAATTTCTTTATATTAAGTATGAAATGTCCAATTTCCTTGAGTACTAAGTTTTACTATTGATATCTCTGACATTTCATTTTGACATTTCTTCTTTTATTTTTTATTGTGAAGGTACATCTTATTCTTTCTTTTC
>NW_003852415.1:2488904-2508837 GCF_000181295.1 Otolemur garnettii
AACCCGCCACCTTGGGTGTACATGGCTGGCGCCTTAGCCACTTGAGCCAGAGGCGCTGAGCCCATCTTCATTCTTTCAAAAGCACATTTTGGCTTGTGGTTATCTTTCAAAAAAAAACTTTAGAACAATTTTTGCGAAACCATGGGTAAGTCAAAACTTTAAAATAATAGTGTTATTTTTTAACATGAGTTCCATCATGGGACCAATGCAGTGAAGACAGCTCAAAACATCAACAAAGTGTTTGGAAAGATGTGGCTAAGGCATGCACAGTACATAGGTGGTTTGAGAAGTTCCATTCTGGTGATTTTAATCTTGAAAATCAGCCACCTGGGCAACCTGAAAGCAAGGTGGATAGTGATACGCTGAAAGCTGTAGTGGAAGTGAATCCATCTCAACCTACGTGTGAATTAGCACCAAAGTATGACGGTACTATGCCAATAATATTGGACCATTGGAAATGAATCGGCAAGGTGAAGAAGCTGGATAGATGGGTTCTACATGAATTAAACGAATGTCATCAGAGACATCATCTCCAAGCATGCCTTTCTTTGCTGTCTTGACATAAAAGTGAACCAATTCTATACTGTATTGTTATGTGTGAAGAAAGGCAAATTCTTTTTGACAATCACAAGTGGTCAGCACAATGGTTGGCAAACGCAGTCCAAAACCAAAAGATTCATCAAAAAGCTAATGGTGTTTATTTGGTGGTCCAGCACTGGTGTTATGTTATCCAATACAGCTTCATGAAACCTAGTCAGTCAGTTGCAGTGGATGTCTACTGCAACCGTGGGTCTGCATGAGGATGCTTGCGATAAAGCAGCCAAGTTTGGTCCATAGACACAAGCAATGCTCTTGTAAGACAACACTGTGCACAAACAACGCTGCTCAGACTCCAGAAGCTGGACTTGGAAACTCTCATCCCACCATATTCACCGGTCCTCGCACCAACTGACTGCCACTTCTCCCAGACTTTGGACCATTTCTTACAAGGAAAAGTATTCAGTTCTCAACAAGTCATGGAAAATATCATTGCCACTTGCTCTCCAGGCTTCATTGCTGCTGGCATATGCAAGCTACTGTGAAGATGGCAAAACTATGTCAGTAGCTTAGGCACATACTATTATTAATTGTGCTGCTTTTTGTTTGAGATGTAATAATCTAAACTTTTGGTTTAGAATCGGACATTTCATATTTAATGATGTAATATATTTTAAATGATCTGTAGTTCTTAGAAGCCTGTTAATGGACCCGGGGGTGGTGGGAGGTTAGGATGAGGGAGATCCTCAAGACTTTTTGAAGACGCCAGTAAAAGCAAAACCATTTTTATAGTAATATTAAGATGTTCTTTGCTTTTCCCACTGCATTTATATTTGCACTGATGGTACAAAAACAATGGTGGGTTTATAAAACTGCTCATGCCTTAGCGTAAATCATGGCAGTAGCACCAAATTATAGTAGTAATCATTGCATTCTTTACCACCATTGTATTTGCACTTCAAAGAGAAATGCCAGTGCTACTTAAAAGTATTCTTCAATAAGCAGTAATAATTATTTTATTAAATCTTAACCGTGTGTGTATCTTCTTAATATTCCATCTGACAAAATAGGGTGTATGCATAAAGAACGTCTGCATACTCTATGGGAGTGTCCCAGGAAATGGTCTTGTGACTGCACTACAATCTGAACTAGCCACTTTTTTTTTGAAACAAAAAAGAATTTTTACTTAAAAGAACATCTGATAGGCAAACTAGGATTATTCCAACTTGAAAATTAGGCACACATTTTCTCAAAAATAAATAGTGAAAAAAACTGCTCACTTCAAAGACTATAACTGACAGTATTTGTGGTCCATAGTAAAAGTCTAGCTTTCCAGGAAAACTTAGGCTTTTAGAAAACTATTTACCACTCTGAGTTTGAGAGCTTTCTAACACTTAAAGACTTTTCTGACAAGATGGTCGGTGATATGAGTGACAGTGAGTTTTCTTAATATTGTATAATGAAATGTGTCAACATTTGGAAGGTCTGCATAACTCTGTGAACCAGAATATTTCTAAAGCTCAATGGTTAATGTTACAAAATCTTAAGTGGATAAAAGATCCATATGAAAATTTCCTTGATTTGGTTTCAGATTGTACTTTGCAACTAACCCCGAGACTACTACTTACTGAGTTTGAATGAAGAATAAAGAAGAATGCCCACAATTTCTCTGAAAAGGACTCCTGTCAGTCTCCTGCTTGGCCTCCAACCTTTAGTGTGAAAGAGTAGGTAGATGTGTGCAAACTGAGCCTCTGTGGCTGGGATGCCAGCGATTCTGACACAGTTGTCATACCAATAGACACATCAACGTTAAAAGTTTATCAGAAGTTTAGCTGGTTGTATCTTACACCCATCTCTGGAAGATTCTTCCTCTTCTCAGGCATCTGTCCCAAATAGAAAGTTTTTCCTTTCCTGGGAAGATCTTACCACTTTTATGTCCTCAGCATTTTGTTGGATTTTAAATAAGTATTATTTAGTAGCTTATCCAGCTTGGGGTTTTGTTTGATTGATTGGTTGGTTGGTTGGTTAAGGTAGCAGTGACAGTCTGTTGAAACAGTCTCAGAAGTGGGAATCCAGCAGACACTTTTAGATATTTGTACTTGCGAGTGTTGGCTTTGATTTGACTACCAGAGAATATTCATGATGGAGAATCAGGGAGCTGTATTAAAATAGAAAGGGTTCTATTTCATTGTTTCTAGAAATAGAGGTTAAGAGCCTCCTTTGGGATCACCAGGGTTTGTCATTAACAGAGTCCCAGCAGCCTGTCCAGCTCACTCTCCTTGCCCCTTGAGCACCTTCTCTAGCATTAAGTCCTTGGGGGAGGAGGGAGGGAAGCCACTACATATATATGAATGGAAGCCAGGTTGAAAGGCATTGGGAAAACATAGGACAGGAAATCATCAGCTTAAACATACAGACCTTTCTCTGAGATCACCAATGAAGAAAAGAAGGCAGGATGAAGGCTTCCTGCCAAGGAATCACACTTTCAGTCTCTGCAGTGATCATCTGTGATGGAGGGTTAAGAAGTAGGTCTGAACAGAAAACTGAGTGCTTAAAAAGGTGGATGTAGGTTCCCTCTTCCCACCTTCACTATCTAGTAAAGGTATTTTCATCTCTCCCCAGCTAAACTGTCATAGTCTTCAGCATAGAGCAGTTGTAGTACAATTACCATAACCTGGCTCGGCGCCTATAGCTCAACCGGCTAAGGCGCCAGCCACGTACACCTAAGGTGGCGGGTTCGAATCCCCAGCCCGGACCCGCCAAACAACAATGACAGCTGCAACCAAAAAATAGCCGGGCGCTGTGGCGGGCGCCTGTGGTCCCAGCTACTTGGGAGGCGGAGGCAGGAGAGTCGCTTGAGCCCAGGAGTTAAAGGTTGCTGTGAGCTGTAATGCCACGGCACTCTGCCCAGGGGGACAGCTTGAGGCTCTGTCTCAAAAAAAAAAAAAAAAAAAAATTACCATAACCTTTTGGATGTCACGCAGTAGGACTTTTCTTTTTGGTGGAGCTCTTCTGATTTCACAAATAATGTTTTATTGAAAGTTCTATTAGGCTAACTTTGCAGCACAGAGTACTCTGCTGGAAAACTGATAAGTTTATGTTTTCTGTATACTACCTCAAAAAACTTAGAGCTCTGGCAGCACTGAAATGAAATCACATGGCAGGGGAAAGAATAGTGATAACAGTAGTATTAGTGGTGGTAATCCATTTTTGGAGCCCTTCCCACGTGCCAGTACTTTCACTTGTGTTAATGCTCTGATTCGCACAACAGCCCTATGAGATAGGTACTATTATGTACCTCTATTTTACAGATGAGAAAAGTATATGAATAATAACGTCACAGAAAAGAAAGATGTAGTAAGGGTCAGAGTGGATTCTTCCCTGCTGACCCTCCCCTCATCCATTTGGTCTTTGTGAATATTCCAGCTCCCCCAAGAAGCATTCATATTGGGACACACACTATTCATTCCATGCAGTCACTCTAGTTTTGTTCTTGGGAATATTTCCCAAAGCTGGGGAGAGCTCTACCACGTTACCATGCCTCTCTAATCACACAGCTTCCTTATCCTGGCCAGCACTGCCTTGTACAGCATATAAGAATGAGGGTCCTGGAGGATTTGTAGCACTTACTATGTGCCAGGACTACTGTTTGTGATGGAGAATTTATAGACAAGGAAAACATAGGCTCTGGTGTTCTTAAATATCTGTGCATTCTATAAAGTGCCATTGATGTGGATGGGTATTCTTTCTTGTTAATAGTGAGGTTCTCCCCAGAAAGCACTTCCTTCATGACCTTATCATGTTTCACATAGAAGTAGCATTGCTATTTTGTGTAGCAAAATTTGCTAGTACAAGACTGGATTTCTATATATTTAATACCCTTAAGCACCACCTATTTAATATCAATAATAACCCTACCCCCTATCATTGTGACAATTGAAAGCATACCCAAATAAATAGTCATCCACTATCTAGAGGGGCACAGCATCTCTGTACATGGTAGCTCCTGTTTCGCTGAGATTGAGTGAAGGAAGCTGGGATTGGGACCAGCAGAAGCACACTGTGTGTCCAGGTGTCACAGTCCTCTGCCTCACCCCTGCCCTGCATTCTTGTGACATCATAGCATTCTCAGGAAATCTTGATACTGAAAGTGTATCTTATGGAGAGTGCAGCTTCCTCTGCAGGAGATTTTGCTTTACACTTTCTGTATTCCCTCCAAGTTCCCTAAAAGCAATATCCATTTGGTGGGACAGATATTAAAGCAGAAGAAAAGTATAGCCCTTTAATGTACATTGGCTAGAGGTTGCAGGTGTGCTGCAGGAAGGACAGTTATAGAGAAAAACATTTCATCCTGCAGTGCTGCCATGTAATTAGAAAGTAAGAGGAGCTTATAAATGCATGGGTTAAGAAGAGAATGTAGTATTTAGAAAGACTCCCCATATTGTTACCTGTTAGCTACATACACTGTGAAGGCAAAATACAGTGAATTAAATGTTAAACACAGATCATTCCCACAGCTAGCTCTTGGCTTTATATACCCTGTTCTAGAAAGAATGTAAAACTATTAGATGATATTTACAGAGTATGTGTATAATATTATATTTTAATATTGAGCAAAGAATAATTCTAAATTTTAAGGCCAGGTGCTGTGGCTCATGCTTGTAATCCTAACACTCTAGGAGCCCCAAGTAGGTGAATTGACTGAGCTTTAAGGTTCAAGACCAGCCAGAGCTAAAGCAAGGCACCATCTCTAAAAAATAGCTGAGTGTCGTGGTAGGTGCCAGTAGTCCTAGCTACTAGGGAGGCTGAGGCAAGAGGATCGCTTGAGCCCAAGAGTTTGAAGTTGCTGTGAGCTGTGACACCATGGCACTCTACCACAAGTGAGACTCTGTCTCAAAAAGAAAAAGCCACAAAATTTTCAAAGGATTAAATCTCAAAATTTTGGTAGGAGTAGAAAATGTATTAATATAATAGAATTAATTGAGGTTTGAGAATAGGGTGGAAATTTGAATGGAAATGGAAACTAATTAGATGCCATAGATGCTGTAGAAAAGAATATTTCGATACGCGTGGTATAAACTTAGGCACCAGGAATCAGGGAAAGCCCATGTTATAGTACACCTGGCATACTACAGACCCCAAAGCCTTGTGCTTTAAGTGTGAGATACCATGGCCTGAATAACACCCGCTATAATTCAAAGCAAGTAAGTTTCTCATGGCACTTACTACATTACACAGCTGAGCATTCCTGCCCCCACCCAGTGTTGCACTATAAAAATTCCTGCTCTTTACTAAAAGCCTCTACTTGCTTGAGAAACTTCCTTTTGTGATTTGGAGACTGGGCTTATGTTACTGATGAGATTAAAAACAGATTTCATTATAAAACTTTATGATGGTCCAGCCTGTTCAATATGTATACAGTTGGAAGAACACATCTCTTCTCATCCAGAGCCCCTTATTTGATTTTTTTTCCTGCCCATTGCCCTACCCCTTATACATTCATAGACCCATCTCATGTTCACACACCTGAGATCTTGCCCACGATCATCCCAAATGAGGGAACCTGGTATAGACTTGGATTTCTGATATAGAGCATGAAGGCATTAAATTGAATGCCTCCTGGGGATATTTGTCACTAAAATAGCTGTTAGCAAATAAAATCAATCTATAGCCAGTGAGATGAACTATGTAAGCTTCATCATTATATAAGTCTTCTAATATCTGTCCTCTCAGTCCAGAAGCTTCTATAACCAGAAAACCAAGAACAGAAGCACAGTCAGTATTGATCAATTTCTTACTTTTGGTCCAGTTTTAATAATAGTTTTATTCTGGATTCAAAGCAGTTCCTATCCTAATTGGTGTGGAATTTTTAAGGTTATTCAGCCAAGGCAGCTCCTGTTTTGTGTTCCTTCCTGTCCATTCCTTTTGTGTTCTTTGATCAGCCCACCCCTGCCTTGCCCCTCTTCCCCCTTCTGCTTGCAGCTCACTCAGTTCCTTTAGTTGTTCAGCCCATTTGGGGTGTGTTATCTTCAGTAAGCTTATTCCCTTACTAATGAGAAAAGAGATAATAGATCCTCTGGCTCTCCCTTTCCAAACTGTGTAATCCTATTTTATTCTCACTCATCACCCTACGTTGTGAATAATGTTAACAGCTTATTAATGTACTGAGGTACTTATTTATATTCAATCAGCACTCACCACATTTCTCTATATCTCTGAGAGCCCCTTGGGAAAGGATGTCTTTTCAACTTTCTAATAGCATGCACATTGAAGCATTTCAAGAGGGATCACTGAAGATCAAATGTCCTTCTCAAAAAAAGTTAGCAAATAAGCTCTGAGCTTTCTGGTACTGTTCTCCAAGATTAGCTGATAGTGTGTAATTGAACATGTGAACTGAGGGAGCCAAACTGTGGGAGGAGATGAGCAAGGGATGTGACATAGCAGAGGTGAGATTACGTTGTGGAAGACCTTTTATCCATGGACTTCAGAGTGAATTTCACAGACTTACTCTTAATTAGGGTTTTGGAGATCTCTTTATTCGAGAAAGATTGAGAAACCAAAGCAGAGGCCTGAAAATGACCAGGTTACGAGGGAGGTCACATCCAAGAGAGAAAGGAGCCTGGATTTCTGAGCTCAGCAAACATTTCACTTTGCTCCCTCCCCTGGTGCTATGGTGGGTCCTCGGGACCCAGGCTATCAATAACCAGGTGGCCTATAAGTGGGGACTCAGGAGGATCTGCAAACCCAAGGTTTCTAACCTCTGTCATTGAAATGACCATTCATGCCAAAGGAAAGAATAACACCAAACATCTTTCCAAAAGAAACGTATTAGTTTGCATTCCCACCAGCAGTGTAGAAGTGTTCGTTTTTCTCCACATCCACGCCAACATCTCTGGTTTTGGGCTTTTGTGATGTGAGCTAATCTTACTGGAGTTAGATGATATCTCAAAGTAGTTTTGATTTCCATTTCTCTGATGATTAAGGATGATGAGCATTTTTTCACATGTCTGTAGGCCATGCGCCTGTCTTCTTCAAGTCCCTTGCCCACCCTGAGTTGGGATCACTTGTTCTTTTCTTGGTAATATATTTGAGTTCTCTGTGGATTCTGGTTATTAAACCTTTGTTGGAGACATAACCTGCAAATATCTTCTCCCATTCTGAGGGTTGTCTGCTTACTTTACTTACTGTGTTCTTGACTGTGCAGAAGCTTTTTAGTTTGATCAGGTCCCAGTGAAGTAGTTTTGATGTTGCTTCAGTTGCCCAGGGTGGGGAGGGGGGAGGTCCTCCTCATAAAATATTCATTCTGGCCAATTTCTTCAAGAGTTTTCCCTGAACTTTCTTCTAGTATTTTTATAGTTTCATGTCTTAAGTGTAAATCTTTAATCCAGTGAGAGTCTGTCTTAGTTAATGGTGAAAGATGTGGGTCTAGTTTCAGTCTTCTACAGGTCGCCAGCCAGTTCACCCAGCACCATCTGTTAAATAGGGAATCTTTTCCCCACTGAATGTTTTTAATTGACTTGTCAAAGATCAAAGAACAATAAGTAGCTGGGTTCATTTCTTGGTTCTCCATTCTGTTCCATACATCTACCTCTCTATTTTTGTGCCAGTACCATGCTGTTTTGATCACTACCAATTTATAGTATAGTCTGAGGTCTGGTAGCTTAATTCCTCCTGCTTTGTTTCCTGCCATTCGATCCTGTAAATCCTCTACTAAGTATATATCCAGAAGACCAAAAATCACATTATAACAAAGATATATGTACCAGAATGTTTATTGCTGCCCAATTCATAATTGCTAAGTCATAGAAGAAGCCCAGTGCCCATCAACCCATGAATGGATCAATAAATTGTAGTATATGTACACCATGGAATATTATGCAGACTTAAAGAAAGATGGAGACCTTACCTCTTACATATTTACATGGATGGACCTGGAACATATTCTTCTTTGCAAAGTATCTCAAGAATGGAAGAAAAAGTATCCAATGTACTCAGTCTTACTATGAAACCAATTTATAGTTTTCTTATGAAAGCTATAACCCAATTTTAGCCCAAGAAGAAGGGGAAAGGAGAAAGGGAAAGGAGGGGATGGGGGGCGGATGGGTGGAGGGAAGGTAACTGGTGAGACCACACCTACGATGCATTTTACATGTGGGTACATGTGAAATTTACTAGGTATAGAATATAAATGTCTTAACACAATAACTAAGAAAATGCCGTGAAGGCTATGTTAACCAGTTTGATGAAAACATTTCAAATTGTATATAAAACCAGCACATTGTCCCCCATGCTTGCATTAATGTACACAGCTATGATTTAAAAAAAAAAAAAAAAAGAAAGAGTAATACCATGATTTAAATCAGTATGAATACTTCTCTCAAATTAGATACTGTTTCATTTTTCTAAGCCCGTTAACCAGGGTTTGGGACAAGGTGGTTCACTCTAAGAGTGTTTGTAATGTTTCTTCTGTGTACAGTTTTCTTGCCACTGTACTTCAAAGGGAAAAATATAGAGAGAGTAATTAAAGAAGGTCCAGAGAAGAGCAACCCAAGTTTTTAAGGAGGCCAGGCACAGTGGCTAATTCCTTTAATCCAAGCACTCTGGGAGGCCAGTGTGGGTGGATTGCTTAAGCTCAGGAGTTTGAGACCAGTCTAAGCAAAAGTGAGACCCTGCCTATATTAAAAATAGAAAAACTAACCAGGCATTGTGGTGGGCGCCTGTAGTCCCAGCTACTCAGGAGGCTGAGGCAAGAGGGTCACTTGAACCCAGCAGTTTGTGGTTGCTATGAGCTATGACGCCATGGCACTCTACCCAGGGTGACAGAGTGAGTCTCTGTCTCAAAAAAACAAAAACAAAAAGTGTTAAGGAGATAGAAGCTAGCTAAGACTGTTCTCAAAATACATAGGGACGTTAAGAAAAAACTATATTAAAATACATGCAACAAAACTTACCATTTTAATTGTACAATTCAGTGGCATTCAGTATGTTCACACTGTTGTACACCTTGTCACCACCATCCATCTGCAGAACTTCATCATCCCAAGCTGATGCTCTGTCCTCATTAAACAGTGACTTCCCCCCATTCCTAGCCCTTGTCAACCACCACTCTACTTTCTGTCTCTAAAATGTGCCTTTTCTAAGTACCTCATATAAATAGACTCATATTTTTCCTTTTGTGACTCATTTCACTTAGCATAATGTCTTTAAGGTTCTGTACATATGCTGAGGAATATGTCAGAATTTAATTTCCTTTTAAGGCTGAGTATTATTTCATTGTAGATGACACACTTTGTCTATTCCTGGTGCCGGGCTTCCATTCATCTATTGATGGACATTCAGCCTATCGTGAATAATGCTACAGTGAACACTAGTGTATATAGTTAACTGTTTTGATTTCAGTCATTTTGGTGTATATCTCTAAGTGCAATTACCAGGTCATTTGGAAATTCCATGTTTAACATTTTGAGGAACCACCAGTGTTTGCCATAGCAGCTATACCACTTTACAGTCCCACCAGCCACAAGGGTCCAGTTTTCCAACATCTTGCCACAGTACTTGTTATTTTCCAGGATTTTGATTTTATTTAATATCGGCCATCCTAATGGGTGTGAATTGTATAAATGGTGACCTTTCTACCTTGCCTGCAATGGGAGAATATAGGAGCTGGTAGTTATGGAGACTTCTACTTGCATGTACACAGACATGGTCACCAAAATCTAGAATTTAAGAAGCTAGGTAAAGAAAATAAAGTATTTAACAAACAGCATTAGCAAAGGCCAGAAAGACCCTTCACCAGCCTGATTGTCAGCCTGCATGGGGACCATATTGAGGTAAGTTTAGAATAATGAAAAAAAGTATTTTCTCACACCAATTATGTTACCCAATGATGAGGACATAAGCTCCAATAAAAATAGCTACTAAAAATAATTTAGAAACTTCAGTAATGGGTAGTTAAGAAAAACCAAGAACTCTATGTAATTTACCCCTTTGCTTTTGAAGTGGTGTTAGAAAAGATGATTGTGCCTCTTTTTCTCACCTTACATTAGCCTATCAGCATTTGAAGCTCTGTAGATTCTTCTTGGAGGTCCTTATGTCAATCACAGGGCAATGAAATAGCCATTTCAGTTATCTAACTTTCAGCAAATATTTATTGTACATTGACCATGTGCTACACCTCATGAGAAGCACTAGGACACGAATGGAGTACAAAGCAATGTCCTTGTCCTCATGGAGCTATAGTTTAGTGGGAATTCAGCTAATTTATTACAGAAATAGATTTGTGATTTCAGATTATGGTTCTATAAAGGAAAAACCACCTGAGACATTTCTCTCCTTTCCTTTAAATTATTCCTACAGCAACTCAAAGAAATCCTGCTTTCTTTTCTCTTCAGGAGCCTCCAAACAGGTGGCTTTGCCTGGGAGGGAGAGGTAGAGAACAACGCATACAGCAAGGCTACGGGGGTTGTCCCCCAGCACAAGTATCACCCCACAGCAGGCAGTTACCAACTCCATTTTGCCCTGCAGCAGCTTGAACAACAGAAACTTCAGTCCCGGCAGCTTCTGGATCAGAGTCGAGCCCGGCACCAGGTAATTCAAGATAAGGCTTTTCCATGTGCTATTATCTTCCTGCTACTGGTGAAAAACAAATAAATAAGATGAATGAATGAGAAATGTAGGATTCGTTTTCCAAAAGTTTACCAGCATCACTCTGGCTTAGATGGTTCACAGGGAGTCTGCTGTTAGTACTATCAGGGAGGAACAGGTGGTGCTGAGCCAGTGTTTGACATGCCTGGGTCCTTCATTTGAGTGTTTCTCTACAAAATCTCTGTTGTACTATTTACCCTTTGTGTTTTGTAATCTTAGTTTAGAAACCTCCCGTAGGGTCTTATTCCCAGATCACCCAAAACTAGAATTTTAAGCATCTTTTACTTCTAAATCTTCTACTTTCTTACTATAAAACCTTGATAGATTTGGTATACATAAGTAAATATTAATCCATCATGATCTATCAAGATTTTTTTTTTATGGGATAGAGTCTTACTTTGTTGCCCTTGGTAGAGTGCTGTGGTGTCATAGCTCACAGCAACCTCAAACTCTTGGACTTAAGCAATTCTCTTGCCTCAGCCTCCCGAGTAGTTGGGACTACAGACGTCTGCCACAATGCCTAGCTATTTTTATAGATGAGGGTCTCACTCTAGCTCAGTCTGGTCTGGAACTCCTGAGCTTAGGCAGTCCACCCCCTTCAGCCTCCCAGAGTGCTAGGATTACAGGTATGAGCTGCTGTGCCAGGCCTATCAAGATTTTCAAGGAATGAAGAAGTTGTTAAGTTTTTCTTAGAGGAAGTGGTCCTAAGTTAGGTTGCTAACTGTCTTCTGTAAATAACAGCTGTTTATTCAACAAATGTTTATTGCATGTCCATTGTGTGCTAGGCACTATTTTATACTTAACTCCTGAATATATACAGAACTCCTGAATATATGTGTGAGGGAGCTAAAAAAGTATATTGCCCTACCCTATCAGTGTGATGCCAAGTACAGGGAAGGAATGACCTCAGAAAAACATCATGCCGCAGAGTGTTAAATTTTTGTTGGTGAGTTAGAATTGTCATTTGAATCAGTTACCATGTTCTGTAGTAGGGTTGTTCCACTGAACTGTACTGATTCTATGAGCTTCTCTGATACTTGGTTATACGAAGAAATACTTGATTCTCCTGTCACTTCTTTCTTGTAGAAATATCGTACATAATGTGCATCAGTTTGTGCAAGATTCATATTCACTCAAAGATTAAGGACTTATCTCCCAAAGGTTTTTTCCCACTAAATGAAACCATTTTATTATATATCTTTTCAACTGCCATCCATAATAAATAAAATGTGATCTTTTTATTTCAACATAGTTCATCATTTGATCGTCCTTATCTGTGGTAGTGTACTCTGTACATCATATTAATTTGTTGTAATTGAGAAATTGTAAGTGTAGGCATGTGTGAAGTAGTTCTTTGGCCCATTTTTACTGAGAAAAAATCCAGACTTCTTAATAAGAAGGTAGATTTGGTATACGTAAATAAATATTAATCCTTCACTATGCTTAATCTAGGAAGCATAGAATATATAGAGCAACTCATTTTAATCACCACACTGCCCTTTGTCATGTGGAAATTGACTCATTTAGAAAATATTGAAATAGTAGAAGCATTTAAAATGCCGGTTTGCATTTTCACAGTTGCAGATGCAAATATGTATCTTGGTTTTTTTTAATCTGTACAAATTTCTTAAAGCTTTTTAAACTTCTGAACTCCCTGTCAGTCAGGGAGAATGCCAACTTAATCAGATGTTGGATAGTCTAAACATCACTATATTTCCATTACTTATTTCCCTTATGTTGGTATTCTCTGTGGCTCTAATAGACAGTAACTTTTAAACATGCTAAATTTAAGGTCTTAAAATGGTGGATAATTTTAAAAATGGAGGTTTTTGAAGAGTATTAAAGTTTTAGGGAAGGAGAGAAAGTTTTGCTGATTTTCATTTTTAGCTGCTTCATTTTGAAGTCCTTCTCATACTTTTGATTAGCTTCCAGCAACTCACATTCCTTTGAAAATTCAGAGTACTGTACTGCTACTCTTGTGTGGATTTTTTTTTCACTGAGGATTATACTGGTTTAGTTTCGCTGAATTATGAAGTATATGGAAAATATGTTTTTTAGAATCTGTCAGAATATCTGTTTTAGGGAGAAGGCAGAACTCCCAAGAAGGGAGTTATCTCATGTCTCCTGGAGAGGGAACAGAAAATCATTCATCATAATTTTTTATATTTATATATAAAACATTTTATTTCTTCCCTCTGTTCTTCTAAGCCACAACTGATTTGGGTAAAAATAAATAAGGGTTAAGTTCTGAGACTGTTGGGGAAAACTAAAAAAGCTAAATTCTGTTAGCTTGAAGAATTTATAACTAATAAAATCACAAATAAGATATTAAACATTCTAACGTGGCTCAGTGCCTGTGGCTCAAGCAGCTAAGGTGCCAGCCACATACACCTAAGGTGGCGGGTTCAAATCCAGCCCAGACCCCCCAAACAACAATAATGGCTGTAACCAAAAAATGGCCGGGCGTTGTGGCGGGCACCTGTGGTCCCAGCTACTTGGGAGGCGGAGGCAGGAGACTCGCTTGAGCCCAGGAGTTGGAGGTTGCTGTGAGCAGTGAAGCCATAGCACTCTACCCAGGGGAACAGCTTGAGGCCCTGTCTCAAAAAAATAAATAAATAAATAAATAAATAAAAAACATTCTAACATCCAGAAAACATAGGAACTTAGAACACTTTATTTCAGAGGGAATTTAGCAAAAGTTCTACAGCAAAAGTGAAGTCCTACTAGATTTTAAGTTTTTGTTTTTAGGTTAGCTGTGCTAGATCTGACCATTAAAATTATCACCAAATTGTTAATTAAAGCATGGTTTGCATTCTCAGTATGTCTTGTGCTTCTGTCCTTGGGTTAAACCTTTCAAAAAAAGATGGTACTTCTCTAGTGAACTCCTTGCACTTTGGGTTCATTTTTCTAAAGTGTAGGTAGCCATTGGTGTAACTAACAATTTGGTTAACTTCCTGTTTAAGAGCAGTGAGTAGAATGGTAATGTGATTTACCTAGTATTCATCCACAAGAGAGGCCTGTTTATGGAATAGGATTTTAAAGGAGGCCTTACATTTGTATTATAGTGTATTAGTTACGTTCATGAACAGTACCTTTCACAGTGACCTCCTACTATGTTTGGAGAAAGGTCATGCAGCCTTTCTCAATACATGCAGAGGAAGTTCTCCATTAAACAGCTTATTGAAGGTGTTAATTTCGGATTAAACTCTGATTCAGGATGTGAATTTGGAAATGGCTGTCACTTACCATTCATCAGAATGAGTTTGGTCTTTATCTCTAGTGTTACACTCATAAACCAAGAAATTGTCTTGCACTGAATCCACTCCAGACTGATCTATAACATGAGAGCAGTAGAGAAAAGTCACCCAGAGTCATTGGCAGAGGTTTCCATAGAAAATTGGTGTTACCCAATCCATTTAACAGCACAATAAGCAAAATAAGACAAAATTGAAACTAGGAGCTTTTTACACTGATGTTTAAATTCAGCAGTGTGAAAAACATCTTAAGTCATAGTGGGGGTTGACAGACTTTTTCTGTAAATAGCCAAATACTGAATATTTTAGGCTTTTCTTGCCACAGGGTCTCAACTTTGCCATAGTAGCATAGAAACAGTCATAGACAATGTGTAAATGAAAGAGTGTGACTGTCTTCCAATAAAACTTTATTTAAGGCCCGGCGCCTGTGGCTCAAGTGGCTAAGGCGCCAGCCACATACACCTAAGGAGGCGGGTTCCAATCCAGTCTGGGCCCGCTAAAACAACAGTGATGGCTGCAACCAAAAAATAGCCAGGCATTGTGGCAGGTGCCTTCATCCCAGCTACTTGGGAGGCTGAGTCAGGAGACTCACTTGAGCCCAGGAGTGGGAGGTTGCTGTGAGTTGTGATACCACGGCACTCTACCCAGGGGGACAGCTTGAGGCTCTGTCTCCCGCCCCCAAAAAAACTTTATTTAACAGGCAGCTTGCTGGATTTGGCCTGCAGGTCCTAATTTGCAGGCCCCTAGTCTAGAGCAGTAGAACCATTTAAAGGATTCCCCATTTCTGATTTGTTAGGTTTAGAGTGGGGCTCAATTATTTCCGTTTCAAAGAAGTTCCCGCATGATGTTAATGCTACCTTCTGGTGACCACATTTTGAGTACCAGCGATCTAGAGGGAAAGATTAAAAATGTCTCTTCTTGCTTATTTGTTTTCTGTTCTTTCAAAGGGAGAAGGGATATATTAAAAGATAGTGTTGCCCTTACAAAATCTCAGGCAATGGTTTTTTATAGGAACTTTGTTGCCATCTTTTTCACCCCATCTACCACAATCTCCTCATGAATAAGTTATCAGAATACCTCCTTATTCATTCTTATCAGGGTACATTCTGCTCAGCAGTCACTGTTCCTGGGATGCAAGTGTTTGGAAGGCAAGAGATAAATAATGGGACACATTCTTCCCTCTTTGTTTTAATAATAATGGTCACCACTTAAACATTTGCTGCTTGTGTTCCAGCATTATTCCAGGTAGTCTGTATAGGTTAACTCATTTAAAAGGTGTTTCGGGATGGTTGGGGTCATTACAGCATCTCGATAGTTGGGGATAGTAAAGTGAATCCGAGTGGTATACCCAGATGTGTGTCTTCTCTCTAGTTTCCCTCCATGCTTCTCATTTCCTTGTCATCCTGGCTTCCTGCCCTTGAAGGAGAAGGCATAAAACTTTTCTTTCAGCTGAGTCGGGGGACTGTCTCAGGCAACAGTGACTACTGGTGACATCAGCATGAGTAGCTCTCCTTGCTGGGGTCTATGAGGAGTGCTACCCCAGCAGTGAGGCCTGACTGACCTGATTCTAATTGCCGACATTGAGCTGATGTTATTCTTGGCGCAGAGCAGAGCGATTACTCAGTAGTTTCTGTTAAAGTGATCCTTTGTTAAACTTCTGCTCCCACCCCACTCCCCATCCCTTCCCTCCCACTCTCTACTCTGCCTCATCCAGACTGAAAAAGAGCCCAAAAAGCAGAAAAATTAAGGACATTTTGATGCTGAGGGAGAACTGCTTAAGTTTCTTTTAAGAATAATAGGAGGAAAAGGGAGGAATTTAAATCCATCTTAATTCTTCAGTGGTTCTGTTCTCTTTCCAAAGCCCTTCAGTTTTTAGTAGACTTAATTTTCAACATTAGTAAGGTACCTCAAGGTAAGGGAAAATTGAACTAAATTCCTCTCATCCTCGCACCCCATATTCTTTACTCCTTCATTCCCGCCATGCCCAAGTTTAGCAGACCACCCTAGATTCAGTAAGGCCAGCAGAGTCTATAATGTTTTATGACCAGCATTGCCGCCGGCAGCTCCACGTTCACATCATGGTGTCTTCCAGTGTACTAGTAATACCTCAAGTTCTATGTGTGATGAGGGCTTTGCTCTTGGTGTGTGTACGTGCACAACCTCACAGGTGTCAGAAGGATGCCTCTATAAACCCAATCAAGTCTTACTGTTTTGCTCCTAAAAGTTCACTGCGTATGTATAGAAAAATGTTGCTCCTCTACAGGAATGAATACTCTTTCTCCAAGCCTTCCACTGCTGTCTGTTTGTGTTGTGGGGGTGGGGAAAGAAAGAGAAATTCAGCAGGCACTAGCAATAATATGTTAGCTGCTCAGCATGGTACAAAGAGCAGGGATCTAGCTGCTTAGGAGGTGTCTTTGTGTGCCTTGGTAACTTTGTCAGAGAGAAAGGTGGGCCTGGCGGGAGGGGTGTGGCTGGAGGGGTCTGTGTGTGCCTTAATTCTGGAGCCTATTGACTTGAATGTCCTCACCTGTTACTTTGGTTTTTGTTTGTTTGTTCAGTTCCTTTGTTCTATTTTGTTTCTCCTCCTGACTTTATCAGGAATTCATACAATACTATGCTTCTAACTTTTAGTTGTGACTGATTTTCCTAGGACCATTTGATTTAGTAGATTTTGCCAAACCAAACTCTTTTCTTCTTACCTAATAAAAATACATGAAATAATACATGTAATACTACATTCAGTTGTTTTGGAAATAACCATTCTGTTAGATAATCTTTGGAACCCGATAATCCTGAGTTTAAGTCTTGGCCTTGTCCGGTCCACAAGCTAAAACAGGTTATTCAAACTTCTTTGATACTTTTCTTTATCTCTAATATAGAAATGATAATATATACCCGTGAGTTATCATAAGGATCATAATCCTTGGGATGTTGTGTCAGCAGAAGTCAAGCACCGAACCAGGCGTTTTCTTTGTTACCTCCTTACAACTTCTCTTTCATTAGCCCTAGTTTACAGATGAAAAAGCAGAACATCATTTATATAACTTTCTCAATGCCATACAAAGTAATAAATGGACTAAATGATCATGCCACTGCAGTCCAGCCCAAACAACACAGCAAGACCCTCTGCAACTAGCAAATAAAAAATAGAAAAAGTAATCATCCTGCAACGTAGGTGAAAACCAAAAAAATAAATAATAATAATAATATAGAAATTATCTCTCCAGTTATTACTTTGTCTTTTCAACCCTGTTATTGTTACTGTTTTAATTTTATTTCTATGACAGGTGTTTTTGAGAAAACTCAGGAAACATGACAGGTGTCTACAAATGTAACTACTTCAGATTGACATCTTTGATTAATTCATATTATGCTTGCCTGTTCAATACCATATAAATCTGATTCTTAGTGTATTATTACAGTATAAATTTTACTTCATTATGTTAATTCATTACTGATAGTAACATAAGTCCCCTGGGTATCATGAAGTTGTTTTCTGAGCTGCTGCTAGGAGAATGTCCTTCTGGAATATTCAAGGAAAATGGATATATAGTGAGTGCTTCCTGTGTGCCTGATGTAGTAGTATTATTTCCATTTCACTTATGAGGTAACTCATGCTCAAAGTGTTTAAGTAACTTACTCAAGGTCACACAGCCCGTCTAATTGTAGAGATAATATTCACACCAGGTCAGAAGGCTTCTAAAGCCCTTTGCCATCCTACTACCTTCCCCCAGGACAGAAGTGACTCTTTACTTTCTTTTCATTTTACATGTTTCTTATCAGTTAGATTAAGCATTCTGGCTTCACTGCTGCTATGCCGCTACACACTCTGTCGTGTGTGTGTGTGTGTGTGTGTGTGTGTGTGTGTGTGTGAAAGGGTCAATGTAATCACTTGAAATTCAGAGCTCAGCTTGGTTGTGGGTATTAAGAGGCAACTGTCAGTGTACCAGTCTTGTTTATTGTATATCATTAAAATGTGATTTCACGTAGCTACCTGGTAATCAGTTTCATTCTCTTTCCTTATTCTGTAACCTGTAGTTTATTTCTGCTTATCTATAGCCATAAGAGACTCTCACAGCAGTAACTCTGTGTGAGCTGATGAAAGACTTCATCTTTAAACATAAAGAACCCATCCATCTGAGAAACCCATCCCAGGAAAAATGCTTAATGAATATGACATTTAGGTCTGTGCAAGATATGCACAGTAGGCCAACCATATTGTGATTCGGGGCCAGATAAAATAAATTGTACATTTCAAGACAGAGACAAGTTAGATATTTATAAACTCAGAATTTAATGTTATAAGGGCAATTTAGAGATTGCCTTTAACTAATTATTTCATTTTGTAATCAGGACACATAAGAAACAGACACATTATTAGGAGACTGGGGGCCCTGATAGACAAATATTTCCTGCACTTACTAGCAAATAAAAGGTAAAAAAGATGATTAAAAATGAAACTATGAACTATCTTTTTAACCAGTTGAGCTTTCAGTCTGGGTCATTGCTTATCTTTTGAGGTTATCTATATACCTCTTTATCTAATATATGCATACACTGTCTAATTTTTAGTATAAGTAACAAAGATTTGCTTACAATTTTTTTCAACCTTTTCTTCTCTAGAAAGAGAATGATCTTGTACCAAAGCAAATTAAATCTGTCCTTTATATGAATCTGATGAAAACTGGACATATTACTAGTTCTGCTTTAGATTTGCTTTGGAAAGAAAATTTGATTTAAATAGATTTGCTTTAGGTACATTTCTTTTAAAAGGGTGTCAGCATAAAATAAATAATGAAGGCAGCAGAGTATAGTGGGGTTTAAATCAAACTCCACGGGTGTAAATCCCACCTTACTATTCAGTAGCTGTGCAGTCATGGACAAATTACTGAATGTTTTTTGTGCCTTGGTTTCTTCTTTTGTAAATGGGAATGATAAAGGGACATGCCCCATCCATGGTAAAAGCTGAATAAAAATTAGACACTCTTATTATTATGCATCACCTTTTCGTTTTGGAGGCAGAGTCTCACCCTCTTGTCCCAGGTTAGAGTGCCATGGTGTCATCTTCACTCACTACAGCCTCAAACTCCTGGGTTCAAGTGATCCTCCTGCCTTAGCTTCCTGAGTAGCTGGGACTAGAGGCGCCTGCCACCATACCCAGCTAATTTTTCTATTTTTAACAGAGACAAGGTCTTGCTCTTGCTCTTGCTCAGGCTGGTCTGGCCCTCCTGAGCTCAAATGATCCTCTGGCCTCAGCCTCCCAGAGCTCTAGGAGTGCAGGTATGAGCCACCAGGCCCAGGCTATCCTTTTTTTCACTGTGGTAAAAAACATATGACATAAATTTAACCCTCAACAATTTTTAAATATACAAAACAGTATTATTTACTATATGTACATTCTTTTATGACAGATTTCTAGAACTTCTGAACATGAATGACTAAAACTCTACACTCACTAAACAATTTTTTGTTTTCCTCGACCCCTTGCTTCTGACAAC
>NW_003852415.1:2509325-2521288 GCF_000181295.1 Otolemur garnettii
TTTTTTTTTCTTTTTTTATTTGAGAAAGTCTCACTTAGTTGCCCCAGGCTAGAGTTCCATGTCCTCACCCTAGCTCACAGCAACCTCAAACTCATGGTTCGCGCGATCCTCCTGCCTCAGCCTCCTGAGTAGCTGACACTACTGGCCATCACCATAACACCTGGCTAAGTTTTTCTGTTTTTATAGAGGTGGGGGTCTTGTTCTTGCTCAGGCTGGTCTCGAACTCCTAAGCTTAAGCAATCCTGCCTCAACTTAAGCAATCCTCCTGCCTTGGCCAATCAGAGTGCTAGGATTACAGGCATAAGTCACTGTACTTGGCCAGATGTCCTTTTTAAGGGCTGAATAACTTACCATTAGATTACTTCTACATGTTGGCTGTTGTGCCTCAGTGACTGTAGATGTACAAATATATCTTCTATTGTGTATTTCTTTTAACTTAAATATATATAGCATTTTAGTTAAATCCTATTTGGGAGGCTGAGGCAAGAGAATTGCTTGAGCCCAAGAGTTTGAGGTTGCTGTGAGCAATGACACCAGGGCACTCCACCAAGGGCAACAAAATGAGACTCTGTCTCAAAAAAAGTCTTAAGTGTTAACAGGTTATCTCAGAGTAGAATTTGAAATAACTTTTAGCATTGTTTTTCATTTCTAATGAACATGCTCTAAAGAAATTGAAGTGTTTCAAAAAAGGGAAAAAACTCTTGTTTGCCAGCCTTGTGTGTGGTTGTGTGTGTTTATGTGTATGTGTGTGGGAGACCAACGTTCATACATTGCTGGGCACCAAGAGAGATGTGAAAGGAATGGAAAGCAAAGGTGTCTATAGTCTATAGTCATAAGAGTCTAAACTTGCTATCAAAATATCAGCCTCTACCAATGTATGACTGATTGGTTCTGTGGTTAGTTGGAGGGTGGGGTTGCTAGTGAAAAAGGCCATCTATGCCATGTCTCGGGGTGAATTAGTTTACCGGGGTTCATGGTCATGAACTGTAGCCCTTGCTTAACCAGCTGCCTCATAGTTAGATTTCTTTGGTCTCACACACCCAGCCCAAGATCAGTAAAAACCCAACTTAGAGATTATTAATGGTGTCTTCGGTTTTATTAGATGGAGTCTAAGCCTCATGAATAAATTTGAATATCTGGTTGTAATTACCTTCATTGCTTCTCAAATGTGGGCAAATACAGATATCTTAGGGACCAAGGTGTACTGAATTCATTTGGATGGTGAATAATAGTTTCAAAATTATTCTGCCCTGATAAGTAGCTGTGTATTCATATTTTTAGACTAGGTCATTTCTAGGTCATTTTTAGACTAGGACATGAAGTAATGAGAACCTCCTTTCTTACTCGCTAAAGGAGAAGGGGCTTCATTATTGGTTTTAGAAATAGAAGGATATGCCAGAGGATTTCTGTTATCTTTGGCAGCTCCATGTCCTGTCTCAGGTGTTTGTGTGGTTGGTCTCTCTGTAAGAACAGTAGCAACTTCTGGGTTTCTGCCCCATCCCTGTTGGAGTCATAATACTGCTCTATGCTTTGTAGCAATATCAGAAGTTGTGCTCTGTTGCTCTTGCTCAGCCCCCAGTCTTGTCCCAGCTGACAAACATTGTGAATGGAAGACAGCCAAGGACTCCATACAGTGTGAGACAAAGGCCTTTTGGAAGCTTACTTTTTCCAAAATAGAAACAGCTACCCTCACCCTCACCTTGGCCCTGAGGTTTTTACAGCATCCTAGGGTTGTGCAAAAGTTGTAATGTGTTCTTTGCACTGAACAGCTCTTGGCCTGGTTGCAGGAAGGTGAGTGATTAGTGGCTTACATGCTCAAGAAATTGTACCATGCCAGTACTTTAGTTGCCAGAGAGAAACATACTAGAAGTGGCTTCGTATACTATATAATGCGAACTTAATCCAAGTTGGGACAAAATGTAATGTGGGGAGAACAGTGCATAGAAATGTTTGCTCTTCAGAAATCAGAGTAAGAGGGCACCGACAGACATTAACCTCCTCAAATAGAGGTTAGCATTTTCTACTTTTATCTCCCTGAATTCTCAAAAATTGAGTTTAAGCATTATTTCACTGGGAAGAGACAGCCAGCTCTGCTCCATCAGCAAGAAGTCTGAGCAAAGGCAAAACGGAATGTTTTTCTGGAAGGAATTTTTAAAAAAGAAAATCCTCCCAGAATTTAATCTCTGAACAGTATTATCTTTCTAGTAAGAGAGCCCAGATCTTGCTTCCTCAGAACCTTCCAAGTTGCAGTCTGTGTTCTGTCTATCAGAAATGCCTCTTTCCCACCCACGAGTGCCCTTCTATTGTGGGGGGAAGGAGGGCCTTTCCAGTCTTTTGCCTGGGACCAAGCCAGCCCTCAAACTGTGGTTTTCTGTGAGTCTTTTTGCTGTAGTAGGGCTGTTTCCCACACCCAACAAAGGAGCAGGAGTCATGTACATGTCGACTAGGTCTTGAGTAGAGGCCAGTGCTGACATAGTTCTTTCCTTCCTGGGACATTGATGACAGTGCAGCCCCCATCCCTGTGTTGTTAACATTGTACAACTAAACGTAACATTTCTTAGAAAATATGGAGTAAGAACTTCATATAATTCTGTCCTTTTATGAATGAAAATCTGGACAAACAGTTCACGTGATCTGTAGTTGGTGGAGTGGTAGGATTGGGGCCAATACAGGCCAGGCGGGGCCTCACGGGGCTGATTTTTGTCATTGGTTTAAACGCTTTCATTTATGTGTCTGCTTTTAACATTGCCTGAGTGTTTTCCTGGGTTTTAATCCCATCCTGCACAGCCTTGTCTCTCATGAACCACCTGGAGATTTGTCTGCATTACTGACTTTTTGGCATTTCAGATGGTATACAATTGTAATCATTTCATTATCCATTCAGTGTATTAGAGTATCATCATTCAACCACAAGTCACAACCTAGAAGCTTTTTACTGTATGTGGAAAGAGTATCTGCTTTCTGAGATGTAGTACATTTCTGTTCTATTGAGGCTTAAGCAAGCTTGAATCTGTGATAGATTGAGAATTATTTCTCATATCAGTTAAGATTCCATTTGGTTGCATGTAATCAAACCCCCTCTCCTCATTCGTGGCTTACACAAGTTAGAGGACTTGTCCCCCGTATGTGGTTGAAGATACAGACATAGGCTTTTCCAGACTCCATGGTGCCATCAGAAACCCATGTTTCTTCTGTTTATATCTTCTTCTGTCCTTAGCCTACCTTAGCAACCCCTGTGCCTGTCTATCTCTAACTAGATATTTATGTTCTTGAGAAGAAGAACAACAGTAAATAAAGGTCACAAGTCACCAAGTCTGCCTCCTTGAAAGAGCTTTCCCTAAAATTGTACTCAGAAACTTCCGTTTATGTCTTTTTGGCCAGAATGTGTGTCATCTTTGGTTGGAAGAGAGATTTGGAAATGTAATTTTTTAATGGGGCACATTTTATTACCCAAACAAAATCAAGGTAGTATTATTAGGAAGAAAGGGAGAAGTGATAGTATTCAGACAACAAGTTAGCCTAACCTATTTTATTTTGTTATTGCCTAACTTTATTTTATTTTATTTTGTTTAAAGTGAAAACAAATTTTATATAGAACATCAGAGTCCAAGGACTTGCTACAAATTTTGCATCTAGGAAGGCAAATTTATTTTTGTTTGGGATTTGCAGAAAAGCTGATATATTTTGTGACTGAATGTGGGCTGGACACAAACAACACACTAGGCACTGTTCAAAGTCCAGAGAATGGTCCTTTTACAAGATTACATCTGTACATAAATACCTATTTGCCTATTTTCTTGTCTAGGAATTTAGTTGATGAGTACTTGGGGGGTTTCCCATGGTTTTCATTTATTAAGTACCAGTGAGTGAAACAAAAATTAAACACATACACAATCCAGCCATTATATATACACATACGTTTTTCCAAGTGTTCGAAAGAGGAAAAGATTATTTCTGTCAGAGAGAATTGAGTAAATATGAGCCGGGGAACCTAAACATGTGTTTTTATTTTAAGAGTTTGCCTTCACAGCTAGTGAGCATCGTCCCAAGACTAGAAAAACGTGTTGGAAGAAATGCACAACAACTCCCGTTCACAAACGATTACTGACAGGTAGATTTGCGTGTCTTCCCATTCTTGGTTCCTCACTAAACAGGTAGAGGTTTGGGAAGGAATGGAGTGTTTGCTGAGTGTCTTCTGTATGCCTGGCTCTTAATTGGTTTTGAGAAACCCTTATGGAATGCCTGGGCTAAGATTACTTGCAAGATCTCCAACAATCCAATACAGTAATTTTAATTGCTGATGAGAAATCTGAAGCTCAGAGAGGTTAAGTAACTTGAAAGGATCACCCACTTTGTAAGTGATAGGGCCAGCATTTCAGCCCAGGCACATTTGACTGTAAGCCATGTTCTTTTCCATTTACTCTGGGTCTCTATGCCTTTCACTAATGACCTAATCTGCTTTTGTAGCCAGTGTTGAACAGTTAATTCCTTATTTTACCCAGTCTAATAGGGAGTCTTATACCCACTGGTTGAAACTTAGGCTTCATTTGGATATTTTTGACTTGTGTTGAGTTAATTTGTTACTTGCTTAAACGTTATTAGAATTTGGCTTCCTTTTATCTTTTAGTAATTATTTTTGTAAGAAATAACTACATATATAAAATATAAAATTTAAAAGATACAAATGATATATAGTAAAAAGTTACTCTCCCCCCTACCTTGACCCCTCGCTATCCAGTTCTCCATGAGGGCTACCAGTTTTTTTGTGCGTCCTTCCAGAATTGTTCTTGTTAGTGCAGATACTAATGTTTGTGTGTATTGGTATATACATATATGTTTGTGTGTATTCTTTTTTACAGAAATGAAAGCTCACTACACTCACTTTTCTGAACTTGCCCTTTCCATTCATCTTTTTATTTGTGTTAAGATATCCTAGAAAGATTTTGAGGAAAAAAATAAAAGAGAGAAAAACTTAATGGATTAGGAAATATAGTTGTCGCTAATGGCAACATTTGTTGAATAGCTGTTCTTACTGATGCTAGTTCACTCACAACATTTAAAATATAACTCACGGCAGTTGTAGCGGTTCATGCCTGTCATCTTGCACTTTGGGTGGCTGGGGTGAAAGAATTACTTGAGGTCAGGAATTTGGGACCAGTCTGGGCAACATAGTGAGACCCTGTCTCTACCACAAAACTTAAAAATTAGCCAGGAGTGATAGCTGTAAGGCAGCAGCAGAATTCTAAACCACCCTTCAAGCCCATCACCTGGTCTGGTTGCTGGTTTCTGTTCCAGCCTCGTCTCTCCACACTGCTCATCATGCTCTGGCCACACTGACTTCTTCCCTCTCCTCCTACATGCAGACCTTCTAGAGTTCACAGTTTTAGCGTGGGCTGGAATCAAGTAAGGCATCAAGTTAGTTTTATTCTGTGCTCTATTTCTGCTGCTTGACACTGAGTAAGAGACATTTATTAAAAATTGGTTGAATTTAACAGTGAAGGAAACTATGACTGAAAGAGTCAAAATGCTTTCCGAATTCACATGTGGGTGGACCAACACATAGTGCCCACATGCCCAATTCCTAACCCAGCAAGACCATCCTAAATCTCTGCTTCAAGAGATTCCCCTTCTCTGAATCTACATTTGCACTAGCAACATAAGAGAAATTTTTCCTTTAAAAACATTTATTTACTTGTCCCTTTCCTTTTTTGCCCCCCTTCAGGATTACAAACCAGTTGCATATAATGAATGGACTGTGAAGAGGATCTCCATCAATCGTTTTTTTCTTTTTTCTTACAGGCAATCTTTGGCAGCCAGACACTGCCTAACTCCAATTTGTGGACAGTGAATAATGGTGCAGGCTGCAGAATTTCAAGTGCCACAGCTGGTGGTCAGAAACCAACCACTCTGCCACAGAAAGTGGTGCCACCTCCAAGTTCCTCCTCCTCCCTGGTCCCCAAACCTCCATCCAATCACAAACAAGTACTCAGAAAGGCAGCATCCCAGAGGGCTTCCAAGTAAGTTTTCTATAATCTCTATAATCTTCTGGTCACTTTCTATGAGTTATATTTTATTGATGGAGCCTTCAAAACAATTCTTACTGAGGTATTGAAAACAAGATCAGCCAATGGGGAATATGGGCTAACTCTAGTGCTCAGCCCTGGCTACAGCTGAAATCACCTAGGGAGCTGTTGCAACGTGTGGATAGCTGGGCTCTACCCTATGCAAGGAGTAGGCACATCTTTTAGGTCCCACCAGTTATTGTGATGAGAGCTGCCCACAGGGTTCATGGTCATTGGTAACCAACTCTGCTGGCCTCTGGCCAGAACTGTAATCTGACAGAGGACCAGGTAACAGTCCTGACTGTGGACTTGGAGAAAGGAGACAAAAACTTCCTCAATGTTTTTTTTCTTGGTCATTCTTCAGAATCAGATCGGTAGCCCCCTCCTCCCTCTTTGTTTCTTCATTTTTAAGTTGTGAATGGGAAGATACAGGATTGAGATCTCATTTGGGGAAATAAACTTTGTTCACATCAACAAGCTCTGTGTAGCAACAGTGTTTTTGATACCTTTTGTAATCCACCTATTTTATACCAAAGAAGACATTCCATGGCTCAGTCAAATTTTTGACAGTCACTCCTTCACTCTACCTACCTCCAGCCATTTTTTAGTTAGGGAACTTGAAGTAGGTTGGTAAACAGTCTTGGTTCTAGCAGCCCTTCTTCAGTTTACTTTTCAGAGATGTCTGGAAAAGCCAGGCATTTCCTGCTGTGTGGATACTTAAAGGAGATTTGTATGTTTCTCTTGCCCCCCTTAAGGCTTCTCATTTATTTGTCCTTTACAAGATCAATATTAGTTATAAGAAAGAATCCTAGGACACCAAAAAAGTAGTAACTGTTTTTTTCTTTGGGGATGGTGAATCAAATTCTGGATTTGAATTGAAAACAGTCCCTTGTGGCTATTTTTAATTATATTGCTGCCATTATTCCTGTATTCAATAAAGATTTATTTAGTACTCACTGAAGACCAAGCATTGTTCTAGAAAGAGTTGGCATTATAATGACTGCAGCACTCTCTGGAATAGTAGGGAAGGGCAATAAGAAGGCTGCAGTTTGTGGTTGAATTCCAGTAGCAAACTAGAAAGGAAACTGTGTATCTTCTCATGAGAAAGAGTAGCCTTAAATCCTTAAGGGCACAGCCTCTGTAGCCTGACTGCCTGGATGCACATTCCCACTCCACACTTCATTAATTTGATACCTTCAGCAACTTAAAGTTATTTGATTAAGAGTATCTACTTCATAGGTGGGTTGGTAAACATTAATATAGAGCAAAACCTTGAGCATTTAGGAACTCAGCCTTAGTCACCCACATATGCATTCTAAAACCACACTCTCCTTTGCAGGTTTGAAAAGCCCACAGTTAACTAGGAAAATTAGTGAATGGGATATGAGTGCTGAATTTGCCAGGTGCTCCTTGTTTGTGAATTTTGGTTCTTTCCAATACCCTGAGATGGCCCTCGGTGGCCTGTGTGGTCGTCTGGGGAGAGGTGGGTGTAGGCAGCAGGGCTGGATGTTCGAAGATGCTGCTTGCTGTCCTGAACTCAGCTGGCAGGAGAACTCCTCAGCCTCCTCTCAAGATGGAATTGCAGCTCCTTGGACAGACTTTGCTTTACTGCATTTTTGTGGTTTCTTCTCTGTGACAGGCAGGAGTGTGGGAAAACCGGAAACAGCTCAGCATCAAAAATGCACAGAAGGGGGAAAAAGCAAAGATTTCTTCAGAATTTAAGTAATATAATCCAAGTATCAAAAGGCATGCTGTGAGGCGTTGTTCCAGGAAATAGTTTCCAATTTGCCTTTAAAACTCTAGCCTAAGTCTCTGAAGCTAAGTTAGCACTAATGGAGACTTTAACATCCTCTTACTAACAGGTAAAATGCACACTGTTGTGATGGCCCCACTGCTTTCAAATATTCTTCTGACTTTTAGGACCAATAATATGAACAATCTTTATGAAGTATCTGGATACAATTTTCTTAAAAATAATGATAAAGCATATTTTATATTAATTTTAGATTTACAGAGAAATTGTAAGGCTAGCATACAGTTCCCATATACCACTCACCCAGTTCTTTCCATCTTACATTGCCAGGAGACATTTGGAAAATCTGCCATACTAAGAAATTGTCATTTGCATATTACTGTGAACTAAACCTCATACTTTATTTGGATTGATAAAGTTATTGTTATTTTTTTTTAGAGACAGAATCTTACTTTGTTGCCCTCGGTAGAGTGCTGTGGCGTCACAGCTTACAGCACCTGCCAGCTCTTGGGCTTAGGCGATTCTTTTGCCTCAGCCTCCCAAGTAGCTGGGACTATAGGCACCCGCCCCAATGCCCAGCTATTTGTTTTTTGTTGCAGTTTGGTCAGGGACAGGTTTGAACCCGCCACCCTCGGTATATAGGGCAAGCGCCCTATTCCTTGAGCCACAGGCAGCACCCTGATAAAGTTATTTTTAATCTAAGGAAACTTTTTCATGACTCCTAAAATTGAGATCTTGAGTATCCATTGATGATATTCTCACTATTCTGAAGTAATTCTTATTCCTAGCCACCATTACAAGTTACCCAATATCTCTATGACTCAGTTTCTGAATTTACAAAAGGAGTAAGAATAATAATAGTGCCTGCCTCATAGATTCTTAAGAGAAATAAATGAATTAATGAATGTCAAGCACAAATACAGTACCAATACATAATACATGCTAACACTAACACTAAATATTATGTTTAGAGATGAGATAGCATTTCAAGAAATTTTCATGTAATTTTTTACTTTCTTCTTACAAGATACGTTGCTTCATTGGTTTGGATCTTATTATGGCCTTACTGTGGACTCTGGCTCAGTTCAGATTAATCAGGAACCCTCAGTTATGACTGTTGATACTGAGTCACACTCAGGAATGCCATAGTTACCCCAAGAGACACAACTAATAAGTTGTAATGAGCTTTTGACCATGCCAAGCTCTGTGTTTTTTTGAGTTGAACTTCAAACTTCTAACACAGAAGTTGGCATTAGACAAATATAGAAGCAATTTCCAAAAGCATCAAAGTTTCCACATCCTAGAGGGTTGAGTTTAGAGAACAATAGAACATTAAAGATGGAATGTCCTTTCGATTTTGGTGCAAAGGGAGTTGAGAAGCAGAAGGGCTTGGAGTCCTGTTTCTTCATGATAATGCTCAAGTCACTTTCCCTCTAAAGGTTTCATTTTCCCGTCTGTAAAACAAACTGCTTGTTGTCCCTACTGAATAATTATCCACAATAACTTGTTTTCTGTCTACTCTGTTGAAAGCTTTTTTATGAGCACATTTGTTTTTTAATCCTGATACTTTATAGGCTTTTCCTCATGCTTTCTTGGCCCAGTAGTTCTTTGTTATTGTTCTAAAATTTGTATACTTACGTTTCTTATAGCTAAAATCTCATTTTTCAATTCTGTGAAGAAAATTATTTAGAATGTTTTCCCACCATTTCCATAGTGCCAGTAGCCTTTCTTGATTTCCTTCTGTAATGTTTGCAACACCTCATAATTTAGTACCCGCTTCAGATCCTCCTTTCAAAACTATTTGTGGTATTTCTTCCCAGCAGTCAGCTGGACTGAGAAGGATGACAGCCTGTGAATAACGCCATGCATCTAAACTGTCTTTTCCTTGTCAGTGACCTTTTTTTCAGATCCAGAATCACACTCTCCAGGAAGTATGGAGAAAGAAACCTGAGGAGATTGACGTTTGCCAGGCACATGGGCAAAACTCATAGACAAAGAGATAAATTTGAAAGGCAGGGTCAAAAGCTGTTGTAACTTGGGAGACTTCTCTAGAGAAACCCAGACTGAACTACGGTACTTTTCTTTAAGTAGCTGGGATTACTGTTCCTTATTCGGGTTTTAGGATAATCTGCATCAGTGTGACCACAGTGGAAACTGAAGGTAACTCCTTTGTCAGTACCCAGGACAGTGGTGTTTGTTACAGGCTGCCAGAAATTGGGAGAGGGTGAAGTGGTCAGGAGCTAAGGAGCCTGGGAGAACCAAATGCCAGTCAGTGTAACCTGAATGTGTGGTGAAAGATGTTGAGAGGTTCATGTCAGATAAGTATAAAAATAAACATCAGGTTAAAAAGAAAAGTTATATATTTTTAACATGTAAATCATTAAAGTGGGAAGATTCTAGGGCAAAGTAATCAGTAGTTATAATGCTCCAAAAGTTTCTTGATGTGAACATAAAAGCTGTCATATTCTATGTTAAACATCTTCTGTGGTTAGTCTTTTAGCCTTTTATTATATGTAGTTTTCAGAAACATAATTGAATCTGTGGCATTTCCATTGTTAAACATAGGGTTCTCTAAATTAGGTATTTCCAAAATATGTAATTGTAAAATTTCTGTGCTACAGATAAAGGATTGGAGGCATAGTGTGGGGCTGTGAATGTAGCAAGGGACACAGATGGTCAGTGGCCAAGCCACAACTGGAACTCTTATCACTGATTTCCAAGGTCCCTACCAATTCACCCACATACATCTGTGCAGCAAATGGCATATTAATTATTTTAAAACATTTCTTTTGGAAAAATACCATGTACTCACTTAGGAACTCATTCACCTCCCTTTCCATACCAGTTTTACCACTCAAAAGAGAGTTGATGCTGTTCTCATGTTAAAGGTGTTAGGGGAAATTCTGTTAGAAGGAGCACAGAAAGTATTGGATGGAAAAACAATATTGATGGCTTCGGTATAGTGCCTTCCTGAGAGAGTGCAATACTCCAGACAATCCCTCTTACTCAGAGTTGCAGGGCCTAACAGTGGGAAGGAGGTGGGCACTGCCCTGAGGCTCTCTTTCTTCTCTTGTCCTTCATGATTTGCATCTCAGTGATGGCATTAGGTCTTAGGGTTTGTTTTTGGCAAGGACAATGACATCAGTCAGAGAGGAGGGTACTAGCAACAATACCTAACCAAGAGTGGCCTGATCATGTGTGGTTCACAGGGGAGGAGAGGAGTACAAGAATCACAGAGTGATGGCCCATCCTTTGGGGATTCATATTTGTATAATTTAAATTAAACTCTTCCCATCCCTGCCTGCTTGGCTGTTAAAATAGTTGATGAAATAGTAATATAGCTCTTGGACATTTCCTATCCTTCACTTTCCTTCTTTCTTCTCCAAGTAGGAAAATAACCTTTTTAAGAATATGGGCAAGAATTTATACCAACCTCTAATAGAATCCATATCATTTCCTCCTTGAAAATAAGCCCTTAATGGCAAACTTAGACTTTCTTCTCTAAGGACGAGCAAACGCTGAAAAATCTAGGGGTTTGGAAGTAGAGAGTAGAGCTTAAAGAAGGCATCAGGAAAAGATCCAGAGACACTGTCAACCTCTGAAATAAGTTCAAGCAAGAAAGGAACATTTTAGAAAACATATTTTCTTAACAAAATTTAGGATAGAGTGCATCTGTGTGAAAAGATAGAAAAGAGTATCATATTGAAAGAGCAAGCAGTCTGAAGCCAGGGGAGGTGAGAACTACCTAAGTGAAAATTTAACTGAATACAGTGAATAGAGATTAGGCATTGCAGAAAATTGAATTCATGAACTAAAAGACAAATGTCTAGAATTCTGAAGAAAAGGTACACAAAGGTAAAAATGATGAAAGAAAAGATAGATTCAAACTTAAGTAAGGAATTCCAGAAAGAGAATAGAAGTAATATTCAGTACTATAGGCAAATAAAGCCTAAGGACAAAGAGTTTTGAACAATATAGCTAAGATTAAATCAATAGGTATACAACTTTGTGCTCAACTATAGGAATAGTTTCTGAAACTGAAACACTTCAATTATATCCTCAAAAAGTAAAAATTTTATAGGACTCAATCTCTGACTACTTTATAATAAAAGGAAATATTAAAATAAAACAATGGGCAAAATGCCCAC
>NW_003852415.1:2522554-2524259 GCF_000181295.1 Otolemur garnettii
TAAGTGTGATTTTTTTCTGGCTTGCAAGTCTGGTTCACTTTGGACCTACTGACTTCTAGTCAAGTTGGCTCCTAAAGTTCACACTTTTAACAATCCCCCTCTGCTTCTGATACACAGCAATGGTAGATAAAAGAAAACCTACAGAACATAGCTGTGCTTAAAAAAAGATAGAAACATCTTCTTGATCTCAGTATTAAATGAGAATCAGTGAATGAGGCTGAAGCTGTAAGCTTTGTGAACTCTCCTTTGGAAGCAGGCAGTGGCCACCTGAGTTCAGCTCCTGTTGCATACTGAGGCCTACAAGTACCCTACCAAGAAAAAAGATGAAAGCCAGGATCACAATTTGAAAAGGAAACTGATTTCAAATGGGGACAATTTTGCCCCTCAGAGAACTTTTCAAAATATATAGAGACATTGTCATAACTTGGCGGGGGGATGCTAATGGCGTCTAGTGGTTAGAGTCTAGTGATGCTAGATCTAGTGATGCTAGGATAGTCCCCCACTATAAAAATCATCCAGTCCAAAATGTCAGTTACACCAAAATTGAAAAACTAAAGGATGTAGTGAGCTTTTCTAATGGGAGACTGATAAAACTGGCATGGGCTCATGAGACGATGGGCCTAAAGACTTAGCAAGATAGTAACATACTCTTGCCTGTTCCTGTCTTAGAACTAATCTGGATTTCTAAATATCACTGAGGTAAGGCTCCCCGAATGCCATTATAAAGCCTGGTTTTGAACTGGTGTCAGGGCACCGAGGTAGAGGCAAGTGTTTAATATTCAGACAGGGAGGAATGAACTAGAAGAGACACAAGAAGGGAAAGGATTCTCTTTCAAAATAAGCCTTCAAACCAAAATTCCACAACACATGAATAAATCTAATACCAAGAACAATTGCCAACAAAATCAACAACTGGAGTATGAATTCTTTACAGATAAATGAATATTTCTAAATAGTCAGACATGTTAGATCGTGTGTCCAGTGGAGTATCTGGTGGAACATGTGGCTCCACCAGAGGGATGTATCAAAGAAAGACCTAAGGGATAGTTGGACAAGCAAAACTTTAAAAATAGTAACCAAGAATTTTCCAGAATTAAGAAGACATGAGTCCTTAGCTAAAAAATTTATTCCATGTCCGCAAAGAAATGGTACCTCGAGACACATAATAGTATAACTGTAGAACATAAAACATAAAGAAAAGTCTAAATACTACTGAGAGAAAATTCTCTTTACCTACAAAGGAACACCGAGTACTTGCATTCTCCTCAGCAGTAATGTTGAGGTCAAGTAACTTGGAGTCTAGAATTTTATATATAGATGAACTGTCATTCACATGAAGGCAAAAGTCTAAGAGTGTGTAACAGCCCTGAACCTTTACTAGACTGTACAGAGTGAAAGCGATCCCACTTGGACAGCGAGAAACAGTGAGGTGCAACAAAGTTAGAAAACATCAGTAAGTGTTCATGACTATAAATAATTACTGGTCTTAAAAAAAAAACATGTTTAAGACAACAACGAGTATTCAATGGATAGAGTCTGTGTCAAGTTCAAGGATGGGACATAACTGGATAATTAGGGAAAAAATAGCTAAATAATTGATACACAGTCTATAGCTTTTAAGCCAACAGAGACAGAAAAGTGAAATGTAGCAATTTTATGAATCCAGTGCAAGGCAGGGAAAGAAAAGAAGGATGGTAAATGGAAA
>NW_003852415.1:2525208-2527070 GCF_000181295.1 Otolemur garnettii
TTCAAGTATACATGGAAAAATTCAGCATATACTATGTGCCAAATGAAGGCTACATAGATTTCCAAATATCAGTTTCAAACATTTCACAGTCTTTATCCACAAGTCACTTAAATTAGAAATAATGAAAAGAGAGGTTTTTTTACAAAAATCTATGTGTTGAGAAGTTTTTTTAAATAGATTACCTGTTACTCATGCATTAAAGAGATAATATTGAAAATAATATATTTAGAACTGAGAGCTATGGAAGTACTTGTGGTATAGCTAAGACTGTACTCAAAAGCAAAATTTTTTTATTTTAAATGAGACAGCATTTCACTTTGTCTCCCTCGGTAGAGTGCTATGGCATCATAGCTCACGGAAACTCTTGGGCTCAAGCGATTCTCTTGCTTCAGCCTCACGAGTAGCTGGGACTACAGGTGCCTGCCACAACGCTGGGCTATTTTTAGCCACTCTGGCTCAGGCTGGTCTTGAACCTATGAGCTCAAGCAATCCACCTGCCTTGGCCTCCCTGAGTGCTAGGATTACAGGCATTGAAAAGCCTCAAAAGCAAATGTTTAATCTTGAATGCATTTATTAAAAAGACAAGAAAGATTAAAAATAAGTGTTGTTATTATTTAATAGGAAAAGCTATTCAAAGGCAACAGAGTAAACTGGTGAAATAAAGGGAGAAAATACAGAAATTGCATAGAACAGCCAAGCAGAACATGAGAGAACAGTGCCTCAAACTGTGTCTGGTATAGGGTAGGGTTTCTTTCATTAAATAATTGTTGAAGGAATGAATGAAATCAACAAAAGCAATAGAGGAGATCAGCTCTGGAAAGACTAACGAATAAAAAGAAAGGGCCCACATAAATAATATCAGGAACAAAAAGGACTGTAACCACAAATACTGTGGAATAATCTGTAGTGTATTTATAAAGTGGAGTCCTGTGCACCACTACTGCACAGAAGTTGCCTTCACTAAATGTTTCTTGAATTGGTTTTGGAACCAGACCCTAATGGATAAATTCTGTTATTGTCTAAGGATTAGCATGTTTGCTTCTGTGTGTAAAATGCACTTCCTATGTAATCCCTAGACTCTCAGAGGAAAGGGAGAAGCATGCATGTACCTACGTGCATGTAGATATGTTGTAAGGAAAGGTCAAGGTATTTGATTTGTGAACATAAAGAAAAGTCTAAATACTTTTCTTTTACAGGGCATTCACTTTTTTAACCTGAATTGTTCTCAGGATTTCTTCTCTCCTTTGGGAATTAAAAAAAGCTGTTTATCGCCCGTATTTTACACAAGTGATCAAGTTTGGGAGTATTTGTTTTTAGGACCTTCACAAATGCCTGTTTTGCCACAGCCTGGGGTGAGGTCAGCATTTCTGGCTCTTCCTATATAATCTTGAACATTTTCCTTTTCTGGGTCCTTATTTGTACAGAAAGGTCATCTCTGATGTGGTGGCATGAATCCAAGATAAACTTTTACTAAACCATTGAAATATAGAAAACTAGTACCTCTGCGTTAGGGAAAGCCTTGAAAAGAACCCAAAGAGAAACAATATAACTGTAAACCACAGTCAACCTTGTGAAGTAATGAAAAAAACAGACCTTAAAGAAAGCATATCGCTTTCAGAAAGGTTTCCACTGATCAAAATAAATAGGCAAAAAAAAAAAAGAAAGAAAACCAGAGGAAACCACAAATAAAGGATATGAGGATCCACAAAAAAGTGCCCCCGAAGCCTGACTGGCAAAGTGGATAATGGGCATATTGCTCATTATAACCCTCCTGGACTTGTGGCCATAAGTATTATGTAGGCTGGCGATACGGTGTGGTCTTGATGCCAGTAGAATTCCTAGCCAGCCGTTTGGTTGACTTA
>NW_003852415.1:2529096-2529701 GCF_000181295.1 Otolemur garnettii
TTTCCTGCTTAAAGATACATATTTTATACAACACAGCCCCATAATTCAGCCACCTACTTTGTTTGGTGCACAGTCGAATAAGTTATTCTGACACTGGAAGAAAAGGTGTTGTTGTATGTAAATAGCCTATAGTGAATGCAGAGAGTGTCGATCAATATTTCTAAGTAAAAATGACAGTAATAGTTGATGTTTTTTTAGTCCTTTGTGTAACAGGCTGTGCTAGGAAGTGCTTCACATTCACCATCTTATTTAACCTTCAACAACCCTATGAGGTACATCCTGTTATCCCTGTTGTTAAACTATAATACCTGACTTAAAGACAACCAAGGGAACACGTACATACCTCTATGTAAATATTTCCTCAAACACGGAGATTCCCAGCAAAGCAGCAAAGAATAATTGCAGGGGCAAGTGCAAATTAACATACAGGCTCTCAGGCTGTGTTTCAAAAGTTCTCATTTAGGAGTGGGCCTCCAAAAGTTGGAATGTATTTTCCCAAGGAAATGATGGTATCACCACAAAACCATATTTACCTGTAATGTGCCTGAAGTAGTAATGACAGATCTAAACCATTTTGTGCACCAGTGTTTCCATGGAAAAATCCA
>NW_003852415.1:2530989-2532120 GCF_000181295.1 Otolemur garnettii
AATAGTTGCAAAATGTCTTGACATTGCCACATGTCCCAGGAGGTGAGGGGCGAGAAAATCTGTCCTTCCTACTTCTCCAGCTGAGAACTACTGCTGTACATGAAACTTTTTTTTAAGTGTGTTTCATATGATTTATCTAAGCCAATACCAGGAATTTAATTTATTCAATGACCAGCAATTTATTGAGTAACTATTTTGTATCAGACACTGTTGTAGACACAACATCATAGCCTGTGCTTTCTCTGTTGAGACAGGATCTCACTCTGTTACCCAGGCTGGAGTGCAGTGGCTATCATAGCTTACTGTAACCTCCAACTGCAGGGCTCAAGTGATCCTCCCACTTCAGCCTGCCAAGTACCTGGAACTACAAGTACATGCCCAACTAAGTTTTCTAACTCTTGTAGAGACAGGTTCTCACTATGTTGGCCAGGCTGGTCTTAAACTCCTGGCCTCAAGTGATCCTCCTGCCTTGGCCTCCGAAAGTGCTGAGACTATAGGCATGAGCCACCACACTGAGCCAAAGCCTGTGCTTTCTTAATGCTATATTTCAGTGGGGGGAAATGGACAATACATTTAAAAAGGTGTACTACTTCCAACTTCCAAAGAAGGGTGTAGGTTGGTCATAGGGCTCCTCTCTGATGACTTTGAACAAAGTCTTGAAAGAAGCAAGAGAATGAGCCACATAAGAGGAAGCATCAGGAGCAGGAGGTGAAGCCATTGGAGGCCTGTATTCATCTCACCTTTCTGTCTGCAGGTCTGATCAAGCTCCTTTGTGTTTCAGAGGGTCCTCCATAGAAGGGCAGCTGAATGGACTCCCGAGCAGCCTTAACTCTGCAGCCTGTATGCCCATCACCAGCTCCACAGGTTAGTGGCACCAGCTCCTCTGCAGGTGGGGCAGCAGGGAAGATGCTAGGCTTGGCACATTCTCTCTTCTGCCTCCAAAGAGAGCACCAGTTCAAAGGAAGAAGTATCCAGATTCTTAAAGCTTTGACCAATTGGCATTTTTGTGTCATTCTTCTTTAAAATAATTTTTAAAGCCTAGGATAGGCATTTTCTAGAACTAGTTTAGGGTGATTGAAACTCCCCAGTCTGGTTGAATGCTTTCAGATTTGCAGTGTTTAGTAAAAATGC
>NW_003852415.1:2532449-2534280 GCF_000181295.1 Otolemur garnettii
TGCTGAGCCGGGATTTCACTCTTTATATTGTATTTCTACATATTGTATCTCTCACTTAAGCCTCCAAACAGTCCTATGAGGTTAGTCTTCTCTCTCCAGCCACCCCCCCATGAGGAAACTGAGGCTCAGAAAGTTGAGAGGCTTTGGGAGTTTATCCATAGATTTAGACCTGAACTCTGGTCATTGGTGTAGGTCTTGTCATGCTAATGCCACTGTCTATTGATAGGTTGTTACTGAGGGCCTGAAACCTCTCAGTTTTGGTAAGTACATATAAGTTAGTCAATGTTGGTCTGGAGGTAGTTTTCTATGAATAATAAAGATGCACTAATAAATAATCAGGAAGTTCAAAGAAAACCACTTTGATTCAATTCAGCAAATATTACAAAGCACCTATTGGTACTGAGATACATACAAGGTGAACAAGTCAGTCTCTGCTGTCAGGCTGTCAGGGAACTTACAGACTCATGGAGACAGAAAAGTCATCAGGGAATGTGCCACAAGATGGGTGTACCTGGGACACACAGAATAACAATAGACAACATTGGCCTGATATAGTGGCTCACACCTGTAATCCTAGCACTCAGGGAGGCCAAGCAAACAGACTGATTGAGGTCAGGATTTCAAGGCCAGCCCGAGCAAGAGCAAGACCCTGTCTCTACTAAAAATGGAAAAACAAGTCCTAGTCAGGTGTTATGGCAGGCACCTGTGGTCTTAGCTACTTGGGAGGCTGAGACAGGAAGATCACTTGAACCCAGTAGTTCGAGGTTGCTTTGAGCTAGGTTGAGGCCATGACACTCTAGCCTGAATGACAGAGTGAGATTCTTGTCTTCAAAAAAAAAATACCAGGCAGCACTCATGGCTCAGTGGGTAGGGTGCCGGCCACATGTACCCAGGCTGGCAGGTTTGCACCCAGCCTGGGCCAGCTAAGACAACAATGATAACTGCAACAACAAAAAAAATAGCCAGGTGTTGTGGCAGGCGCCTGTAGTCCCAGCTACTTGGGAGGCTAAGGCAAGGGAATTGCTTAAGCCCAAGAGTTTGAGGTTGCTGTGAGCTGTGAAGCCACAGCACTCTACCCAGGGTGACAGCTTGAGACTCTGTCTATAAATAAATAAATAATAATAATAGACAACATCAAACATTTGCTGGGTGTCACTACACAGGCATATAATGTAGGAACTATATTATGGCTAAAGAAATAAAGACATAGACAGGTTATGAAGGTTGTCTAAAGTATCCCAGCTAGTAAATGCTGGGGCAGTATTTGAACCTAAACATTAGTTGAGCCTCCAGATCTTTAGAGACTGGAGAGGGTTTCCTAGAGGAAGAAACCTTGAAAGCGAGCAAGTCAGCCAGGAGAGAGAGAAGACGTGGGGTGAAAGGAGTTCCAGGAAGAAGGAAAGGCATGTGCAAAGGCGAGGGCAGTGAAAATCTGAGTTCTGCAAGTCTCTAGTCAGTGTGGCTGGAGACGGGGGCATGAGCGAGGAGTGGCAAGAGGAAGGGTTGTGAGGCCAGTTTATGAGCCAAGTAGGGAACGTGGTTTTTGACCTGGCTATAGCAAGAAACCATGGAGGAATTTCAAGCAGGGGTGCAAAGGGTGGGGATGTGGTTTGATACAATATACCTTAAAATGATTATGTGTCCAAAATCTCTGAGAAACCCAGACACTTAGCTATGTGGTGGGGTTAAGTGCATATCTCTCATAGGCTTATCATGAGGAGTAAATGAAGCGATATGTATGGGAGGGCTTTCTAACTACGCCCGGGTCAGGTAATATTTTGGTACAAGTGTAAAGATTTTTCTCCATTTAAAATCTTAGAACCTGGATTCA
>NW_003852415.1:2534665-2538333 GCF_000181295.1 Otolemur garnettii
ACTTGGTGAAGATATTCAGAAGATTTGTAACACTTACACTGAATTCTGTATCGGTGCAATACCACAAAGCAAAGAGGTGTTGTGCTTCTTGCTGGCTTCTAGTGCTAACATTTCCCCGTATTCTCCCTTGAGGTGATAAGCAGATTGGTCTTTCTTACTGTGTTTAGACAGCCTGTTATTTACTGCTTTTGTCACCAAGTGACTCTGGGCCGCTAAACCCTCTTGAATTTGTTTCTACTCTGTGACTTTCCTGGTTTTTCTGGCTCCTTAGTTAAACACCAAGGAGCGGGATGTAGTATGCTTCAGGCATTTTCCTTACTTCCCAATAAACATTTTACCTGTGCAGTCTTAGTAACCAACTCTGTTCCGGTTATTTATATTCATACAACTGTAAGTAACTGCCTGGACCATCAAGGGTTTCAACTACGTAGTGTATGTTTTCTGTAATGCAAGTAGATTTAAAGCAGTTTTTTGAGGGATTCAGAAGAGTGTCCTGTGAAAAGGACTCCTTTTCTACTAATGGTGGGCTAATGACATTCTTTTTGTGATGAGCATTAAATGAGATACAGTGAATGTGAAAGCTCCTAGCAGAGTCCCTGGAATGCTCCATGAATGTTACTTTTCTATGACTTTCCTAACCTCAGGCTATGTATTGGAAGATTGCTATGGAAGGGAAGGTGTAGAATCGGCAAATTGGGAAATTTGAGAAGTCGGAGTGAGGGCGATTGGCCCAAAGCCAACGTCATCGCCTTTCTTCTTTATAACTGTGATGTTCTTCTTGAGTTCTGAAGTGGTGATGGTGAACTAAAATAGCAGAGAGCACACAGATTAGATAACTAACATTTCTCTCATGCTGATTTGATAATGTAAACTACCATTATTATAAGAGTATGAAACCACACCAGCTGCCTTCATCCTTGGCCCTTAGCTTCTGCCTAAGCCTTTCCTATCCTGGAGCCCAACTTCTCCCCACTCTCTTCTATTTTTAAGCTCTTATTAGTCTATAGTTGATGGAAGGGACCTTACCACCTTTTGCAAATCAATGATAAATTTCATTTATAAGAAGTGAGAGGTGATGCCCTTGTTAAATGTTTATTGTTTCGGGCCTTGATAAAATGTACTATAGCTCTGTGCTTTTTGCATGCAGATGGGTCAATGGCTCATTGGTGTGAACTCTGCCTGGCCACTTCATTGTGTCCCTGAGATAACAGGAGAAAGGAACGTATTTTAATATAAAGTAAACCCAGTGGAGCTTAAACCCTAAGGATCTGGAAGTCACTTTAACTTTCAAGTGAAATTATTTGCCTGGAAGCTCTCAGCAAAATGACCTATTTTCAATATCAAATTCTTATTCTCTTTACCATATATTATATAGTTATTGGATCTCCTCAGTGGATCAGGAGCATTTTATAAAAATAAAAATAAATGGTAACTCTTGAGATGCTTGCCTTAATGTTCCATACCATTTATTGCTCCCAAAACATACTTCTTTCTCCACTGACAGAGGGGTAAGAATCGGCGTTGATTACCTACTTGTGTTCTGTTTGAAAGCAGAAGAGTGACCATGGATTTGATGTTTGGCAGGAAATGGAAGCCAAACTCTGGGAGGACAATTATCCCCTTACCTAGATTTAGATTTGACCTCTTGTCCTTTGGGCCAAGATCAAATACAGTGTTAAGCAGGGATTTTTTTTCCATTTTTCAGGACCTTTGGAAGCTCCCCAAGTTATTTTCGCCAGATCCAAACCCTTGCCCACACAATCTGGAGCCCTTGCTACAGTTGTAGGACAGAGAAAATCAAAGTCGGTGAAGTCAGGGCCAATTTAAGGTAACATTAAGAATAAGACCATATTTTTATCATTTTTACTTCCTGACTTTATGCCAGAGCAAGAGACGTAGAGGCTATCAAGAGAATTGACAGCTTCTCAAAATAAACCGTTACGCTGGGCTTTATAAAACCAAAGCTCAGAAGGAGTCTCTAAAACTGTGGGTCAAAGTTGAGCTACAAATAGCTTATGCCTATAATAGTCTACCAGTAGGTGGTGCTGTGGCAGTAAGAAATTTCTCTACTGTTTCTAGAGGCTTTTGTTTAAAAATATGAGTATTTTGAGACAAATCAAAGAAAGAAACTAAGGCCATAATTACCACAGGTAAATTGCAACAGAATATCTGAGAAAACATTTGAAGGTCAGGTTGCAATAGTCTCAAGAACGAATGGATATTTATTACCAAAGAAAAGGCATTTAGACTAGAGTTAGGTAGTTTGTGAACTAGATTTTCAGATAATGGAAGGAAGAGAGGGAATAAATCTTTCTGCCTTTAATTTTGGTAAGATTGGTAGTTGTGCTCTTTGCTGAGTTATTTAAAATAAACATACACTGTAATTGGCAGCAAAACAAACTATATACTCCATCCTACACCTATCCAAGAAGAGCTCATACATGGAAGGAATGGTCTAACTTGATCTTGTGAAGCTGTATCCACCTTTCCCAGTGCTGTCCTCAATATTTTGTTCCCAGCCATGGCCTTCAAAACCTTCAGAAAATTCTATGAAATTTCAGGGCTTTGATGATTCTTTTCCTCTTTGCTCTGCTCTTACACACTAAAGCATTAATGGCACACCTGCTATGAGCTTAATACTCCTTTTACCTCTAGGGAATATTTAAAAACTTGTTTGAAAAGCATTATTCATCAAAATACCCCAGGAGAGCAAAGGAGAGAGGGAAATTATTTACCCACCACAGGATTCATTTACATTGGATCAGCAAGCTTCAAATATCTCTTCCCAGCCCTAAACTCTTTCCAGAAAGGAATGAAAAAAGAGAAAGGAACACCAAATCCATGGCTTGGTCATCTACCAAAATGTACCAGAGAAAGTGAAAACAACCAGAGTTCTGTTGGTGATGTTTAGCCAATGATCCTTTAATTCTGATGCTGAGCAGCCTGTCCAATGATGAACAACTAATGAAATATAGAAAACTAAAGAGAGAAGGTCAATATTTCCTTCAGGAGACCGGCATCCAGAAGAATGAAAGTGACCTCAGGTTCCAAACCAAACTGATGGTCTGCCAAGAAGTAATCCTGTCCATCCCTTTCCAGTACTGTGAGAGTTGGGCCCGCACAGTTGTAATATCATTTTCCTTGAGCCTCTTTCCTTAGTATCCCTCACAGTCCACCCTGAACATCACATGGCAAAACAGGGTCATCAGCAAAGGAGCCTTGGGAAAGAGCCCATCTCTCAACATTTAGATCTCTGTTGCAAACAGCTCTGCTGAGACCCAGCTATACACAAGCTAAGGATAGCTGATGCTGTGCTTTGTGATTAGCTCAGGTGGTAAGACAACATGCCAGGAGTGTCTGGGATGAAAAAGACAGAGCAGCTAGTCTCAGAAGTCGGGCCTCCCCTGATAGAGCATAACTGCTGAGAAGCTGCAGAGGCAGGCCCACCAGCCTGGCATGTGGCAGATGGCAGTGGGCTGCCTCTCCTTGAGCAGGGAATTAGGTAGTTTACAAAATGAGACAGAACCTCAGAGGCCACAGCCCATCACCCAAAGCAGGCTCTTTCTTTTTGCTAATGAATACACTGTAGACAGCAGAGCTCCCTTCAGCCACAGTCACATAAATGAATGTCATGACCAGTGACATTCCTAGAATCTATGTATACCGGG